>NC_142128.1:14103500-14405500 GCF_024610735.1 Ursus americanus | reverse complement strand
CTTGCTGTTTTGATTCTCCTTTCCAGATGAGGACACTGAGGCACAGAGAGGTTGAGTCACGGCCTCAAGTTTGCAGAGCTAGCGAGAAGCCGGGTCAAAGACCAGGCTGTCTGACTCCCAAGACCTCAGATTTAGCCTTGAGTGGTTCAGCCTCCCGTGATCATCTTGTTCAGGCAAAAGGCTCATTTAAGGGGAGGAGTTGGTGGATAGGGAAGAAGAAAACAATGTCTTCAGATAGGATTTAAAAAAATTTTTGAAATTTAAATTCAATTTAGTTAACATACAGTGTATTATTAGTTTCAGGGGTAGAATTTGGTGATTCATCAGTTGCATATAATACCCAGTGCTCATTACATCAAGTGTCCTCCTTAATGCCCATCCCCCAATTACCCCTCCCCCACCCCACCTCCCGTCCAGCAACCCTCATTTCCCTATAGTTAAGAGTCTCTTATGGTTTGCCTCCCTCTCTGATTTCATCTTATTTTATTTTTCCTTCCCTTCCTCTGTGTTCATCTGTTTTGTTTCTTAAATTCCACATATGAGTGAAATCATAACGATATTTGTCTTTCTCTGATTGACTTATTTCACTTAGCATAATACCCTCTAGTTCCATCCATGTTGTTGCAAATGGCAAGATTTCATTCTTTTTGATAGCTGAGTAATATTCCATATATATATTATATATGCACACACACACATATATATACACACACCACATATATGTGTGTATATATATGTATATATATATATATATATACATATATATATGACATCTTCTTTATCCATTCATCTGTCAAGACATCTGGGCTCTTTCCATATGGAATTTTTTTAGTGAAATTTGAGCAGGGAGTGTCTGAGAGAGAGTGGGATAGAGCGGGAGGGGGATTGGAAAGATTTGGAAAGAAGACCGTAGGAAATTGTGGGAAGAGTCTACATAAGTTAAAGGAAGGATCTTAGCAGGACCAGCAAGGTTCATTGAAGGTCTTATTTATTGTTGAAAATCCTGTGGATGGATTTGATGGCTATGGGGTGGAAAGTGTTCACCCTGGGTGGGTTCTGCCCCTACTAGTAATTAAGCATGTGACTTTGGGTACGACTCTTGACTTCTTGACCTGACAAAGGAGGTGGAAGTGCTTGGGTAGCCTCTCGGCGGTGTCAGGGTGATGCTTGCCTGGGATGAGCAAGGGCAAACGTCTGGTGCTTTGCACGGGAAGATGGCACCTCTGGTGTCATGGCGCCAGGGAGGCCATTGGATTTCCAACAGCAATGAAACTGAGCCATGCAATGATGGCCTGAGCCTGTCCCCACTCAAGAGGAGTCATAGGGCAAAATGATGAATCTGTGTATCCATGTCTAACCAGGTCACTTGGAACTATGGGATCTTTAGCTGCTTTTGAGCACAAGCCATGTGGTTTTTCACTATTTCTTTAATGAAGGAATCTGTGATCTACCACAGCTTGTGTGATTTTTCATTATTTTGCTCAGCTTCCCTTTTATGTTCTTGATTAGAACTGTTTTATTTTTACCTTTCTCTTCTATTTTAAAACACCCTAAAACATAAAACGTCCTCTTGAAAATACTCCCCACAGCAACAAAAATATAATCCAGTACAGATTATCCTGATTTTCAAACTGCGACTGAGATTATGTTTTTGAAAAAAAGAAATTGAGTTTCAAATTCAACAGATGCGGATGTTGGCTGAACAGCGTCCCCCCAAATCTGTCCAGGTCCTTATTCCTGGCACCCGAGAAAATGCTGCTTTACATGACACAAGTTGCAGTGCAGATGTGATTGTCTTGAGTATTTTGAGATGCGGAGATTATCTCGGATTATCTAGGTGGGAACAATGTAATCATAAGGGTCCTTATAAGAGGGAGGCTGGAGGGTGAGGGTCAGAAAGCCCTGTGACATGAAAACAGAGAGAGAAAGGCTGGAAGGTGCTATGCTCCTGGCTTGGAAGTCAAGGGAGGGACCCCACACCGAAGAATGCAGGCAGCCTCTAGAAGCCGGAAAAGGCAAAGAAATAGATTCTCCTGTAGGGCCTCTAGGACGCAGGCAGCCTTCCCCACACCTTGACTGTAGGACTTTGTCGTCTGGAGCCATACGAGATAAAGTTGTGTTTGTGTAGTCTGTTATAGCAGCGGTTGGAAACTGATACAGATGTCTACTGGAGGACGGAGTCGCTGAATCTGTGAAAGGGGCACAATAACCATAATTTCTCTTTCACAAGAAAATGTCCTGTCGAAACTTCTGCCAGCCCCAGACTCATAATTCACACCGTGTGTGTAAAACGCCATCTAGTCTGTGCTGGGGTGGGGAAGTGGAGGAGGACGGCCACTGGCCATACCCTGGGCTGCCTACCACGATATAGAATTTGTATAATGAGGAATGGGGACAGTTACCCTGACAGTAAGAAGGAGGAAGAATCACACGGTCCTGGGGAGAACAATAAGGTGACCAAAGGGCCACATCCTTACTTCATGTCTTTTTTCTTCTGGTCAATTTCAGGCATTGAACATCCTTTTGTCATCACTTTCTTGTCAAAACATGCTCAGTATAGTCGGATCATAGTCATGCACACCTTGCGTGAATTCATGACTTCCGTGGCCATGGGATTGCCGAGTCCCTGAATGTTGGCCTGGGGAGTGACATGGAGAGAACTGGAGGCTGGCTCCTCTGTCTTTTGGCTGGCCCCGCGCTCGCTAAGGGACGTGGCCTGACCCCACCACACAGGTCATTGCTTACCCCAGGGCCCAGGCCTTCCATCTTGAGTCCATCCAGAGAGGCTCCCCAGAGACCTCCCCTGTTTCTGTGGTGTCAGCAATTTCAGGCGGTTCCTGGGCTTGAAATGGGAGCTTTTGTCCTCTGCCACAGATAAGAACGTCAGGTCATCTGAGAGCGGGAGGGTGGCATTTGGAAGCGAGGCTGTCATGGTCCAGAGGTCCCATTGCATAAGGAGTCGCTCCCTTCATCCCAGGACCCAGCAGGAGTGGACCCAGGAAGACCTCACCTTACCAAGAAGATATCTGGCGTTACTTTCGTCGGATAACAGGAAACTGTGGGATTGGGGAAGGCAGAGCGGCCCTGTGGGGAGGAAAGACATAAGGGGAGTCTAGAAACATCTTATGTCTGAGTTGTGTTTTGTAGTGACATTTTCTCAATTAAAAACTGTGGAGGAGGCATAATGATAGAAGCTTTCCCACAGGGACTGGGAGACTCTGTGGGCAGCTGCATTCCTTTGCAGTTTGGGGCTGGTGGGACAGAAAAAAAAAAAAAAAACCGTCCAGGCAGGGACTCCTGAAGCTAGCGCACGCTCCCTATTGAGAGGAGAAGTGAGCTTTTGTGTTTCGTGAGACACCAGTGTAACAGACCTGGGCTTCGAATCAGGTATTTGAGTCGCCTGTGAGGATCCCAGCTTTGCCTCTAGCCGACTTCAGGTCTCTGATCTGGCTTTACTGAACTTTGCCGTGGGTCACGACTGCGACACCACGCAGGGTGTGGGCGAAGCGGGGCGTACGTAGCTGGTGCCCAGGAACTGGTGGCCCTGGTGATTGTTCTTTGCACGATTGGACGAGGCTGCGGGACACAGGGCGTGGACGGACCATCGGGAGTGGGGGAAGCAGTCAGCCCACACGGCACCGCTGGGGGGGCCCCTTCCTCTGAGAGAATGCATCCCAGGCGATGTTCTGGGGTGGAGGAAGGTGAGGAGGATGCCAGCCTATGTCCTGGTTTCTTTCTCTCCCATGAGAAGCGGGAGACTGGTTGAAATGTGTTTTCTATGGCTCTTACCCTGCGACCAGGATAAAGGCACAGAGAGCGGGAGCTGGCGTGCAAGGCAGGGAGTCAGAGGGCATGGCATCATTTAATGAATTGGGATTTGAATTTTCTCTCTCTTTAAAGCAAGTGCTGCGTTATGTATGTCATGGCTGCGCATGGAGTTGAGAAAAGCAGCGATCACTCTCTCTGTCAATCCATAGTATAGAAAAGCCACCTTTTCCCACCTCCAAGCTGCTTATACATATGTTTTCTCTGCCTGGGCCACCCTTTCTGCCCATTCTTCATCTGCTGGGATTCTATTCCTCCTGTCCCCCCATTGCCACGTCTTCTGTGGAACCTCTAAAACCCGCCCCCAGCTAGACAGAATTCATTCTTGGCACTCTGACCTGGCTTCTTCCTCATTTATATCATAATAACAAATACAGATCCCTTTGCCCCCCCCCTTTGGTATGTCTTAGTTCCTCTAGTCGAGTATATCCCGGAGGGCAAGAACACATTTATTTTTGAATCCCTGCTAGTGTTTACAACAGACCCTTGCACACTGGAGGCACCCAACACATATTTGTGGATGCATTGAATTGCTTTGAATTGAGATAATTGAAAGCAATTCCCAGAATTCTGAAATAATCAGATTTGAGGGCTCTTTACCCTTTCATTGTATTAGACTCCAGTAAAGATAGTTTAGAGAATCTACTACGGGCTAGGCACCGGGAATGCACCGATGACAAAGTCAAGGCCTCCGTGACTAAGATGACAAGATTTCTTCAAAAAAGTAACTTCGGGTTCTCTTCCTGTGTTCCATCCAGGTTCAGATCTCCCCGAGAAGGTACCATCGTATAGTGCATGGAGATAGGACAGCAGACACTCATGGTGACCTCTGGCTAGCAAGTGAAGGCTAGGGAGAAGACATAGAAGTATGTTCTCTATTCTAGAAATATTTCCATTCACGCTTATTAAATAGAAATCAGCTCTGGACCTTACGTACAAAATTCTCCTACGTGGAATGAGTTCTTTTCCTTGTACCACAGCGCGATGACCCCCTGCGTTGTCCGCATACAGATTTCGTTAGATCATCCGGGAGTCCTGCGGGCTCAGAGGGAGCAGGGGCCTTGTCCAAGGTCACTCATGGTAGCCAGGAGAACCAGAGTGCCGACAGTGAGCTGGAGGGGGAGTCGTACTCTCCTCCCTTCCTGTGACTTTGGCTGGCCCTCTGAGTCTCCATATTCTGCATGTTTCCTACACCTTCTGGGTGCAGCTGAGGTCGGCTCAGTCAGTCCTCAGTGCTGAAGGTACAGTGATTTCAAAAACAAATGGACATTAGTCAGTTGGGAATAGGAAAAAAATCAAGTTTTACTTCCCTTTATCTGATTTACTGGTAAGGTTCAGACAGTGGAGGAAAATTGGGTTTGGAGAATATCTATGGATTTCAAATGTCTTTACTAATCTTGGTATCATTTCTCTGATAATCATCGAGAGCCAGTTGGTTTTTAGACTTCAAATGTGTTTATCCAGTACTTCTAGAAGTCTCTGAATGTATGATCATTTAATTTCTTTGAATTGTTTACAAATAGGTGAAAGCTGACATTTCTACTAGGGTGGATTTTATTTTCTCAACAGTGTGTAAAAAATTATGAATTTGTCCCTCTGAGTCTCAAAGGTTAAATGTACATTTAAGATCTTAAACTCACATATAGAATTTCCAAATGATGCAGTCTGTTTTTCTGGGCATATAACTAAAAGGGCTGACCGTAGAGACTCAAACAGATGTGTGTAGCCATGTTCGTGGCGCTGTTATTCACAATAGCCAAAATGCGGAAATGACCCAAATGTCTATCAAAAGGTGAATGGATAACAAGACATGCAATGGAATATTATTTAGCCTTAAAAAGGAAGGAAATTCTAGCACATGCTACAATGTGGATAAACCTTGAAGACATTATACTAAATGAAATAAACCAATTACAAATGTGCAAATGTAATATGGGTCTACTTCTATGAGGAGGCAACTGAAATTGTCAGATTCATAGAAACAGAAAGTAGAATCACTGCCTGGGGTCGAGGGGAGGGGAATGGGGTGATTTTGTTTAATGAATAAAGAATTGCGGTTTGTGTTAACAAAAACGTTCTTGAGATAGATAGTGGTGATGGTTGCACACCAGTGTGAATGTATTTAATGCCATTGAACTGTCTGCTTAACAGTGGTTAAAAGGGCATCAGAGAAATGCAAATCAAAACCACAATGAGCTATCACCTGACACCTGTCAGAATGGCTAAAATCAAAACACAAGAGACAATAAACAATGTGGAAAAGAAGGAACCCTTGTGCACTGTTGGTGAGAATGCAAACTGGTGCAGCCCCTATGGAAAACAGTATAGAGGGTCCCCAAAAAATTAAAAATAGAAACACCGTATGATCCAGTAATTCCACTACTGGGTATTTACCCCAAAAAATACAAAAACACTAGTTCCAAAAGATATATGCACCCCAAGAGTGTGAAAACACTAGTTCAAGTAGATAATATGCAGCTCTGTGTTTACTACAGCATGATTTATGGTAGCCAAATTATGGAAGCAGCCCAAGTGTCCATTGGATAAATGAATGGATAAAGGAGATGTGATATATGTGTGTGTGTGTGTGTGTGTGTGTGTGTGTGTGTGTGTGTGTGTACGTATATAATGGGATGTTACTCAGCCATAAAAAAGAATGAAATCTTGACCACAAGAGACTATGGACTCTGGGAAACAAACTGAGGGCTTCAGAGGGGAGGGGGGTCGGGGATGGGCTAGGCCGGTGATGGGTAGTAAGGAGGGCACGTATTGCAGGGAGCACTGGGTGTTATATGCAAATAATGAATCATGGAACACTACACCAAGAATTAAGGATGTACTGTACGGTAACTAACATACCATAATAAAAAGAAGAATGAACTCTTGCCATTTGCAACAATGTGGGTAGATCTAGAGAGTATTATGCTAAGTGAAATAAGTCAGGCAGAGAAAGACAAATACCATATGATTTCACTCATATGTGGAATTTAAGAAACAAAACAAATGAACAAAGAAAAAAGAGACAAACATAAAACCAGACTCTTAACTTCAGTGAACAAACTGATGGTTGCCAGAGGGGAGTGGGGGGGAATGGGTGAAATAGGTGAAGGAGATTAAGAACACACGATCACCATGAGCACTGGGTGATGTATGGAATTGTCTAATTCCATTCCATTCTATGTATTGTAAACCTGAAACTAATATTTATTTATTTGTTTATTTGAGAAAGAGAGAGGGAGGGAGAGTGAACAGGCGGAGGAGCAGAGGGAGAGGGACAAACAGATTCTTCACTGAGTGCGAGCCTGACTCAGGACTCGACGTCACAACCCCAAGATCACGGCCTGAGCTGAAACTAAGAGTCAAAATCTTAACTGACTGAGCCGCCCTGGTGCCCCTACACTTGAAGCTAATAAGACACTGTATGCTAACGCTGCTGGAATTAAAATAAAAAATCATTAAAATGGTTTTAAAAAAAGGAAAGGAAAAAGAAAAGATTTTAACTCCATAAGCTGTCATCATGGCGGCCTGTGCTTTCCAGATAGCAGGTGCTGCCTTGGTTTGTGGAGGTATGGCTGTGTCATTATAGACATACGAGTGTGTTTTGTTTCATGTGTTTGAAACTTTGTGTCCGTGTGCGAGGGAAAAACAGGATGGTGCTCTTGCCGTGTTTTGCCTTTTTAAAATGATTAAAAACCGAACAAAACAAAAACACCAAACAACTGCCGTGGACAGGTCTGAAAAACATTGCTACCCCTTTCACGTAGGCTCACGCCCGGCACAGTCTGGTTCCGGGACCCCGCCTGTTGAATGGTCGGGTACCCTACAGTATGCAGGGCCGATCGTAAAGTAACGTGAGTGGTTGCCCTACTTGAACTGAAATATTCCAGTTCGGCAGATATTAATTGAGAATCTACCAGGTGCCAGAGGGTGTAGTTGATGGTGGGAGCATTGTTTTCTGGAAACGTCCCATGACTGAGCTGGGTTTTAGAGGGCCAGGTATTTGTCCAATGTAAGCAGACAAGGGAACAGGTATCCCAGGCTGAGGGAACAGCAGGGCAAAGGCTGCAATGCACAAGGCAGCTGATGTGCACAGGTCACTCTGAAATGTAGTTCAGTCCAGTGGGATTGAAGGACCCTGCAAATTAGGTACGCTTTCTCTAAGAAAGCTGCCCTTGCTCCAGAGAGGACTAGCTCTCTTTTTTGAAAGCTATCTTGAGGCCCTGGAAACATCCTCAGGAATAGGCTTCCTGGTGACAAATCTCTCTCTTTGGGGGACAGGTGTAGTTTCAACATCAGCTAATGGCTGTTTTAGAGTCAAATCAGGTAGACCAGTTGACTGACCGAGCTGGCCATACCACTTGCATCATGATGCGGTGACAGGTTGATCTGTATTCCTTGACATGCAGAAGAAGGTTCTCCCAAGTGTTTTGAGCAATGACAGCAGTAGTAGGTCCTGTGGGGATCCCCATGCTCACTGGAAAGTCTGTTAAAAACATCCGTCCCATGTCATTATAGTTAGAACTTAGGGGTGGGTCCTCTCCGACTTTGGCTGGTTACTTATGCAACAAAATGAGCTGGTTGTAAGAGAGTGTCCCTCATATTTAAGCTTGACTTGATTCCAGTGCTAGAGTGACAGGCAGGCAGAGCTTAGATTTGGAATAGACACCTGGTCCTATCTCCTTTGTCCCAAATTTACATTTTCCCTACCTGTCCTGATCTACGATTTCCAAGGCCAGCCTACTTTTGGTAGGAGAGGCATTTTGAGGGTGGTTCTGTTGGTTTTAATAAAGGGGATGGTGGTGTTCTAAGCTGTACATGCTGTCTGCTCCAACCCCACTGATGTTGAGGGCACATTTAGTGTTAGCTGGTGGGGGCTGGGCATGCTGAATCATTTGACAAACCACGGTTTTGGTTTTTCTGTACAATCATGTTGGCCTACTGAGCCAGCTGACCTACCAGCCTGCTTAGCTTGGGGATTTCAAAAATTAACACCTTAGAAAAGTGACACTTTGGAGAGTTTAGAAAGATTTTTTCTGTCTTCATATAAAAGATGGTAATACATTAAAATTTTATTTCATGTTGATTTTACTACTGTGCAGGATTACTACTTGCAGGAAACAACAGAAATAAAAGAATATTATTCCAGCACTTGGGGTGTGCTCAGGAGCTGAGACAGCAGAGCATATTCGAGAATATTCGAACAGGAAGCATCAGGAGGTGCGTTAGAAACCATGGTGTGCCCCGTCTTACTTGAAAGATAAGAAGTGAAGACATAGGTTGGCATAAACATGCACATGATTGTTAATTGTCAGTGTAGATTGGGGGTCTGAGGCCCCTCAGTTTTGCTCGTCTAGTTTGGTAGGGGGGTATCTATGATGGGTTCTGTCTCATGAAAGTCTGTTTTTTTCTGTTTCACCCCGGTACCATGAATTCCTGTGGAAGAGGTGCCGGCAGCTTAGGCTCCTCACTACTCATTCTTGTAGAAATGTGTTTCCCTGCATGGAGCATGCTCTAGTTAAAATTAAAAAGGCAAAGAAAGAAAGTTGACATATTGAAGCTCAATGTGCCTTCATAGCCAACATAATTATTCCTGAGCGACAACTTTAATGTTTCCCAAGGCTGACACACATTGACCCCAAACAACCAGCCCTCACCTGGAGCTTTGGTGAGGCCACCTGTCTTTCACAGGGCATCCTGGTCGTGTGGGTCGTTTCCCTCACAAGCTTCCGGAAGCTGCCTCTGCTGTTAGAGTGCTTCGCGATGCTAGATTATGCATATCTCTTACCCTGGCAAAAATCTTTTCTTTCTTGCATTTGTTGCCAACCATGCCAGGCAGAGAGGGCCATGACTTTGCAGACTCCTCCATTTTTCTGGCATTTCTTGGGCACTCCTTGGTGCATGGTTCCATCCCCGTAGTCTCTGCAATCTCTCCCTTCTTATAGATTTCCACATGAGTGGCCAAATGAACTCTGGTCTATGGGGGGAGGGAGGGGTCTAGAGAAGGGTCCTTCTCTTTTTTTGCCTTGGTGTTGGGCATTTGGGGGAACTTCTAGGAGATGGGGGTTCCAGCTAAGAGCCTGATAGCTCTTGAGTGAAGCCAAGCTACCCTTGAATCAGCTCCAAGCACCCATGAAACCAGCCTTGTCTCCCATATCTGAGATAAGAACCATTGACCGCAGCTCTTGGCTGGCAGATGTTTGCCAGATGTTGGTGGGAGTGCACTTCGTGATGTCTCAAGTCCATTCAGTTTCTTCTTACCAGCATAGTAAGAATTCCCCCAACTGGTCAAGCTTCATCTTGTCTGCATATCAGCTAAATTGTGTAGTGCAGGAAGGTGTCCTAGGACATAAACCTGCTCCTTCAATATAGACCTTGAACATTGCATATGAGAGGCTTCTAATAACTAACATTTATTGAGCCTTTTCCATGTGACAGATACTCACTAGTACCTGCATCGTGCCATTGAAGTTGAAAACTGGTGACGCCCCCATTCTCCCTGCTTCTCCGCCCCCTTCTCCTCCATAGCACAGTTAGCTCCGGGACATGTGGTTCTGCTTGTAGGGGTAATCTGATTTTGGGGAGGGGCTGGCGTTATCCACCGTTATGCCACAGGACAATGTGTAGCCCTGAACTCCCAACAAAAGCAGACGAATGACAAGACTTAGGTTTCTCATTGCATCTTTGCTGCTATTTTGATGGGCAGGTTTTCCGTCCTGCTTTCCTAGTTTATTCAAAATATTGGAACCTCTCGAGATGGGCTCATTGGGTGAGGGGCATTAAGGAGGGCACTTGATGTAATGAGCACTGGGTGTTATATGCAACTGAGGAATCACTAAATTCTACCCCCAAAACTAATAATATACTATATGTTAACTAAGTTGAATTTAAGTAAAAAATTTAAAAGATATGGGAACCCCTGTATTGTGTGTCCTTGTAGAACTTCCTTGGGGGGAGAGACCACCCCATTTTGTTGGTTTCTTCTCTAGTCGATTTGGGTGGTGGATAAGCTGGATGGGTAAATCTGAACACTATTTGAGTATTTTGACTTTGGGCCCTATAAGGCCATCAAATATTCATTAAGCACTTAATAGTAATACTGAAACTTAATGAGCCCTTACTTTATGGAATAGGTGTCATGTGCATAACAAACCTTCAAAGTTGGTACGACTCCTCTCTCGTTCTAAAGATGAGGTGATTTTTCTGCGATTTTGCAGCTCCTAAGAGGTGGGGCCAGGAAATACAAGCAGGTCTTTCGGACTCTGGGGTTTGGTCTTCATCAGGATGCTCTCCTACCTCGGAGCTTGTCATTCTCCTGCAGGTGGTACGGGAACAGGTGTGTGAGCAGGGGGTAGGGAGTCAGCAAGGCTCAGCGGGACAGTTGGTTGTCACTTGCCCTCCCAGGATTATACAGCCAAGTCGGGGAGACGAGGCACAGCCTTGATTGACAGATTTCGTAACAACATGAGACAACAAGATAGGAGAGATCCTGGTGAAGTCCAGGGTTCCGGAGAACTGGAGAGCTTTCACACACATTTAGGAATGTGCCAGGTCCCCTGAGTACTTTTTTTTTTTTAAAAGATTTTAGTTATTTATTTGTGAGCTGGGGGGAGGGGCAGAAGGAGAGGGAGAAGCAGACTCCCCACTGAGCAGAGAGCTGGACATGGGGCTCGAACTCAGGACCCCGGGATCATGACCTGAGCTGAAGGCAGACACTTAACCGACTGAGCCCTCCAGGCGCCCCGGGCCCCGGGCACATTTATGGTCTAGTTAATGAGGGTTCCTTTAGCGCCCTTCTCTGCTCCAGGGCATGGTTCGCGGGACTCCTTCTGGGCTGGGCCCGTGAAGGGTTTCGTTTGCAAGCCCGCCTGTACGGGTGTTAGATAATTTTTACACCCTGGAAATATTTCTTGAGGGGTCGCCTCCGCAATGGATTTCTGCAGAGCACATTATTTTTCAAATGCACTTAGGGAGCTCAGTATTGAAAGAAGTTCTACGAAGCATGGTCACCTTCTAATTGGTCTGTTCTCTAAGTTTTTATTTATTGTGTTTCTTTAAAGCAAGAGTTCACCCTTAGGTTGGGAAGTGCCGAAGTATCACTTCTCTGCGATTCCTCTCCGCCATCATCGGGTTCTCCCTGAGATCCAGGAGCTGGGGTGCATGCAGGCGTAAATTAGAGATGGTCTCCTCCCTCGAGAACTCGGGAGGGTCAGACAAGCGGACTTTAACAATGGGAACCACAGTTCAGGACTTGTGACAAGGTCACCCTGGCAGATTGGCCTCAGGGGTATTACTTTGTGGGGGATGCATGGCTGGCCAGGGGCACCCAGGGAGGGTCTCATCTTGGCTGGGCTCTCGGGGAAGTTTCTTTTCTTCCCTTCTTGACGTGCAAAGCAGAGTGCTCTCAAGCTTTTCCCTGCTCTCTGCAAGGCTCTGCTTACCCTTCTCTCTTGTAAGAACCCCTGTGATTACATTTGGCCCACTGGGGTGACGCAGGGTAATAAGCCCCATCTCAAGCTGATAAAAATCACACCTGCAAGGATCCGTCTGCCCTGTGAGGCACCATGCTCATAGGTTCCGGGGATCAGGACATGAGAATCCTTGGGGAAGTACTTTTCTACCAACCACAGTGCCCAGGCTTTCTTCCACATTAATGTTTCTTTTTCCTCAATTGTGTCTTTTGTGCTGGACAAATAATAAGACCTTAAAATTAGCAACCAGCACTTTTGGAGTGCGTGCACGGTGCCAAGGAACTTCTGTGCTGAGCCTCATTTAAACCACACAGTGATCGGGGTGCCCGGCCAGCTTGGTCAGTGGAGCACGTGACTCTTGATCTCAGGGTTACAAGTTCGAGCCCCACGTCAGGTGTAAAGATTACCTAAAAAAAAAATCTTAAAAAAAAAAACCCATGCCACTATTGTTTAATACCAATTATTGCCTCAGTTTACAGATGAGGAAACTGAGCCTCAGAGAGGCGATTTGCTCGTCCACAGTAATGGATAGTGGAGTTTTTAAAAAATAGTTTGATCGAGATATAATTTATATATTATAAAATTCACCTGTCTCAGGTGTACAATTCGGTGATTTTTTTCATGAATGTATAGAGGTCTGCGTACATCACCACAATCCAGTTTGGGAAAATATCTGTAACCCCAAAAAGATATCTGGAGGAGTGAATTATTATTAAAGCGAATTATTTCATGGTGTGCTAAGCTCGGGGATAGTTACTTATGCGTACCATCAGAGCACAGAATATGGGGCGAGGGAAATCCTAGTCCCTAGAAACACTGCTTTGCCTCTTTGGCCCATCTAATCAGATGAGATAAATAGCCATTGGGACCACAGACATTCACTGACACGGCCCCAGCCCTCATCAGGCTGCTGTGTTGACCGAGGTTCCTGTGACGAGGGAAGGCAGAGCTGCATGGATAGGCACTCGCTACAAGGTTCTCAATATCCTAAAGCCTGTTGCGAACTGTTCTGGTTTGCCGTGAACCTGAAATCTGACCTTGGAGGGCTTCAGCAGAAATGAGCCCAGGGGTCATAGAGAGCAAAGCCCCCCCCCCCCCCCCCCCCCCGGAGAGAGGGTGTGAGTGGGTCCTGGACTAGAGTCCTTGCCCCGCCCGCTGAAGACCTTCAGCCCAGCACCCACGGTGTAACATAGGACAAGCATTCCAGTTTCTGGTGCCTCTGTGTCTCATCTTTGTAATGGTACAGAGACTCCCCGCCCTCCCTCTATTCTCCGTGGAGGATGCAGTTGGCCGCGATCGCTCTCATTCTGTCCCTGTGAACCCTGCAAACACTTGGATGGTGGAGTTTGACCCGCGGTGACATGTTCTGTCTCATAATGAGGGGGAATCCTCATTATGCCGAGGGTTGATGCTGGGTCATCGAGTGTAGCTGTCTCTCTTCTGGACCTTTCCTTGCGGTTTTATAGGTGAGGAAACAGGCCCAAAGGGGAAGGGAAGGCACCAACTAATGCACTTAATATGCTAGACTCCTTTCCAGGTACTTCTGTGCCGTACGCCACTATGTCTCCACTGGAAGATAGGTGGGCCCATCCTCTTTGTGCAGAAGAGGGAATCGTGGCTCAGAGAAGAGTCCCGGCTTCGTGAACGGTTTCCCACTGCTATTTCTTTCCCTATACCCTTTTGCGTCGCAGAAAATATGCACAGTTTAAATTGCATGCCTTCGACACTGTGGGTGCTTGCAAAGAGTTCGGAGCCGCCGGGTTTGATTTTCTTGCAAAGAGCACATGGAAGTGGGGAACGCACAAGATGGTGTGACATTTTAATGCCCTTTCCGTGTAAATTCTACAAAATCATCAAGGTAGCACCGAGGGCTTGGCTTTAAAATAGAATACACACTGAATTATCAGCCTTCGGAGACCGAGCGCCGTATGACCTTCCTGTCGAGCGGCTGGTCTTTGGCACACAAAACTGAACATGACCCCTTTCGTTGTCTCTCGGATCCTTTTGAAGGTAGACAAACACGCCTGAGGTCCCCCGCTCAGTTCTTTGTAATGGCCTTTTTGGGGTGTCGTATGCTGCCCCCATCCCAGCGACTGGAAAGGGGCACTTAGGAGAAAGTCAGCTGGAGGGAAAACGGAGAAGGCGGGTGGGAGGGAGCGGGGACAGCCCAGAGGAGAACTTCTGCCCCAGGTTTGCCCTGCTGGCCCGGGTCGTGACCCCCCCTCCCCCCAGCCCAGGAAGGAAGCTCCCTCCTTCCCCGGACACCCGTGGGCCACTGCAGTCTGTGAAGGACAAGTTCAAGCGCTGGGAATAGCCCGCTCTTGTTAAGCAGCAGAACTGGGTCTGCCTTCTATTCACTGGGTTTTATTTCCAAACATGTTGTACAGCAGTGGGAGAAAGTTGTTTCCTTTCCCCTCCTTCCCATAATGTCTGCCAAAAACCCTATCACCTTCTCTACCCCTTGTGACCTGAAGGAACAGCTTCTTTGTGTGGGCTTGTTTCCCATTTTCGGTGTAGGGATGATGTTTCCTTTGCATTTTCCCTCCCCCAGGGCTCTGGAAGTGACTCGTCTGGTTTTAGTTCTCCTGCTAGTTTTGGGGTGTGCCAACTCCAGACCAAGGTCAGCTCTGCTCTCCCCTGACAATGGGATCGTCTCTCCTTCCCTCTGCCCGATGACAGCCCAGCAGATACATGGGGGCAAATACGGGCCATTCTCATTCTGTTTTGCCTCCACCGTTCCACTTCCCGTTGCTTTCCTGGGACCCGGAGCTCCCCCTGGGCAACAGACCTTTACCACCTGGGTAAAAGACGGTCCTGAGTGAGAAATCAGCACTGGCTCCTCCAAACCGGGCACCCACGTGGTAGAGCTGAGGTTCTTAAGGGCAGGCGCCCCAGCATTATTAGGGCCTGGGGAGCAGTCCCCAATACATGGGCTGGGCCGCAGACAAGGAGCCAACCAAACAAAAATCCTTGCACGATCCTTCCATTGTGTGCCTTGGTGGTGAAGCGTTACTGTCCAGAGAGACCTGCTTGGCTTTTTGCTGGGTGGGCACTGATGTTTCCCTCCTGTGGCAGGGCTGGGCAGGGCTGGGCAGGGGCACTAGGGACCGTTTAGTGGGGGTGGCCTTCGCTGGGGCTGCGTGTGTCATGGCTGCCACCAACGTGCCGTGAGCTGTGTTTCCAGCCTATGTCCTCCTTCTGACTTGAAGGTCGTAGAGATGCCTCTTTGTCAGAACTTAGGTCTTCACTTGCTTCTCCACGGGCATCCCGTGGGAGTTACGGAGACGCTGTCCCAGCGGTGGCAGCCAGATGCCACTTGAACCTGAGACCAGCTTTCCTTGATTGGGGCCGGCACGTGCCCAGCACTCCTGCCTCTGCCGTGCTTCTGGGAGACAGGCAGAGTTTACAGATGACAAGCCACAGGTAAGGAGGTGAACCGAACCCCGTCCTGTTCCCGAGGCGGCACCGTCTAGCGAGGGGGAGACACAGGGCGACCGAGAAGGTGCAAAGGTGTGAGTGCTCAGGACCGCGGAGGCCGGAGGGAGCGTCCTACATTATTACAGTTCTGTCTCGCTGATATAAAACCATATACGACGGAAGCATGAAAATCACCGTTTCATCTCAGGACTTGATAATAATGAATCTCTCCACTGGAACTACTCTTCCTTTTTTTTTTTTTTAAATCACACAATAAGAACTCTATTACCCAAAGTGTTTCCTGTTCTACCGAAGCTGTCAGGAATCGCAGTGCTAAATTCAGTCCCCCGACTCTAATAATTAAATCACTCCCTGGAGTCTGGTGGCAACTCTTTCTCTGCCCCTTTTCGTCCCCTTTCCCCACTTCGGTTTTATTTTTAATTGTTCTCCCCCCCCTTTTTTTTATGGATTCAGTTTTACGGGGATATTAAGTCTTTGGGAAGAATGTATGGGTAGAAATCCTAAATAAATAAGATTTATTGGCCAGTTCAGTACCCTACGCCCTGATGTTCCTTCCTCTATTCATTTCCCCTTAGATATTTTGCTCCGGGTTACATAATTCATCTCACATTCAGAAAATAAACTCCTTGACTTGCTCAGCCTCACTGCAGCCCTGACCAGGAGGCACGGAGCTGATTTGGGTCAGATTCTGTCTGGTGGGGCAGGCACAGGTTAATGGTGGGTCTGAATGCAGAATGTTCCGCCGGAAAACACAGCTCCTGGAGAAATGCCTTTCCCTTCAGTTAGTTGGCGCTGTCCCTCTGGCCAACCATTCAGCTGTATTTCTGGCTTTTCCTGATCATAAGTCATGTTCTGATGAGCTGCTGTGGGAGAAATCTTTACCTGTATCTGTGATGGTTTTTTAAAATCCAGACTTGTACCAGCAAAAACACTGGGTTAGTGCGTGCAAACGTGGAAGGCTCTTCCCACGTTTTGTCAGATCGCTTCCCTGAATGTCGCCAATGACTACTGCCACCGACCGTGTAGGAGAATTCCCATTTGACTGCACGGTCACCAACATTGTGTTTATAGTTTGAAAGTTGTAGCCAATTTGGTAGTTTTAAATAATATGGTATTTTTGCTTTACTTTGATTACAAGTGAGATTGAATTTTTTTTTAAAGATTTTATTTATTTATTTGACAGAGAGAGACAGCCAGCGAGAGAGGGAATACAAGCGAGGGGAGTGGGAGAGGGAGAAGCAGGCTCCCAGCAGAGCAGGTCCTTGATCCCAGGACCCTGGTCACGCCCTGAGCGGAAGGCAGACACTTAATGACTGAGCCACCCAGGCACCCCTGAATTTCTTTTTCTTTTTTTTTTTTTTAAAGATTTTATTTATTTATTTGACAGAGAGAGACAGCCAGCAAGAGAGGGAACACAGCAGGGGGAGTGGGAGAGGAAGAAGCAGGCTCCCAGCGGAGGAGCCCGATGTGGGACTCGATCCTGGAACGCCGGGATCACTCCCTGAGCCGAAGGCAGACGCTTAACGACTGCGCCACCCAGGCGCCCTGAATTTTTTTTTTTCTATGCAGAGTTAATCAAAGTGTTTTCCTGCATTCTTTGATCCGTGTACTGTTTTGGCGAGAAGGTAGCTCTTGCCTGTTCCAGGATTTTATTTCTCAAACTGACGCTGTTGACCATTCAGCCATGGCAATTTCTCCCATTTACATAGGACATTCTTTTGTACGTGTGTAGTTTCCTGGTGTGCATGTGTGTACGCGTATGGGTGCATGCATGTGTATGCATATGCACGTGTGTGTGCATTCATGTGTGTGTCTATATGCATGTTGGCACATGTGTGTGTCTTCAGGAATTTTAATGGAAATGTGGGTTCGGGTCACATATGTTATACCTCTGCTCTCCTTGTTGACTCCAGTTCAGCTGCCTCTTGAGTGACAGGCACTAGACTCAACCATGGATGGCCGTGGGGCTACGGCTAGAGAGAATTTTTCGTGTTCTGTGCTGATGGTCAGGTAATTAAGAAATAGAGTGTCTGAGAGCTTATTTAATGCGTGCATATTCGATAAAGGGGCATGTCATTGGACTCCGAGTCCGGAGGGGGAAAGCCAGGTGGGGAATTTTCCAGTCTTAGTTGTGTGCTGCTGCTGCTGTCTGCGGCCACCTGCGCTTGGACCAGCAACATCTGTATCTCTGTCCCCCATGACTTTTCACCTGCAGACTAGAACAGAGTTGGTGAATTTAGCCAAAGTACCACCGAATGGATAATGAGGCATACGCCCCCTAGAGAGCAAAGTCACATGGTGGACGCGATACCTGTGATGGGCTGAATATTATCGTCCTCGCAACCCCCACACATTCATATGTCGAAGCCCAAGGCCCCCCCCGCCCCCGCCGCCGCTGTGATAGTATTAGGAGGTGGGATTTGGGACGTGATGAGGTCTAGATCGGTCATGAAGGCCGGCTCCCCGTGACGGGATTAGTGCCCTTAACAGAAGAGGAAGAAACACCAGGCTTCCTCTTTCCACCACGTGAGGACACAGGGAGAAGGCAGCAGTCCACCAGCCAGGAAGTGGGTTCTCACCAGACACGAATCTTCTGGCGCGTTAGCCTTGAACATCCAACCTTCAGAACTGTGAGACATAAATGTCTGTGGTTTGAGCCCCCCAGTCCGTGGTTGTGTGATAGCAGCCTGAGCAGACTAAGATGCTACCTCGGAGCTATTGTGTTGTGGGGTCAAATCCACTAATGTCCCTAAGAAGGACTTCATTCCCAGGGTGCCTGGGTGGCTCAGTCGTTAAGCATCTGCCTTCGGCTCAGGGCGTGATCCCAGGGTCTTGGGATCGAGCCCCGCATCGGGCTCCTTCCTCTGCTGGGAGCCTGCTTCTTCCTCTCCCACTCCCCCTGCTTGTGTTCCCTCTCTCGCTGGCTGTCTCTCTCTCTCTGTCAAATAAATAAATAAAATCTTAACAAAAAAAAAAAAAGAGGAAGAAGGACTTCATTCCCATACTGCCCCTATTCTTCCAGAGGTCTCCTTCTGCTTCTTTGAAGGACAATTATGTGTGTCTAGAGCTTATGTCCTAAAGCAGAATGATGTCTGCTTGTGGAAGCTTCTTCCTTGAACGTGCTGTTTTCTCCCTGGCCAGGGTAGAGATTCCCACCCAGTCTCCCACTCCCGGGAACAAATACCAGTAATTCACAACAGAGCGGAAACTGCTGCTTCCAGACACGCTGGTGTGGACCTGTGAACTTTTTTGTGTCTTTCTGGCCAATTCATTTACTTGGCAGAACTTCACACCTTCAGTTTTGATTTTTTTTTTTCCCAGTTGCCCATATTTTGCTCTTCGTAGAGCACCGGTTGCCATAGAAGCAGTGAGTCAAGGCCAGGGAGAGAGCCTTATTAGCCTGGACAAGTGCTTCATAGAGTCGTTTTCTATAATAATGTTCGGGGTTGGTATTAGTCATACTATGAGCAACAGGCTGCCTGGTGCCAGACTTGCTGCCGTCCCGAGGCTCCCAAGTTCTGTCACTCCCTGGGGCGCTTTTCTACCCTGAGAAGCTGCCTGTGCCACACTCTGTCTCCTGGGACCCCCTCTCCCTTTGGCCACGTCCTACAGTGGAGTGGGCACAGCCTTGGGGGGGCCCGGAGGTGGGACAGGCCCACAGCTTCATCAGTGGAGAAGCAGATAGCCACCCCCCCCCACTCCCCAAAAGGCATTTACTGCCACCTCTCTGAGTCCTTTCTGGTGTTCTTGGTATTTCCTCTAACTTTTTGTCACATTCACACATTGCTTAAACCATATGGAAAAGGTGCCTCTTGCAGAGAGAGAGCTTGGGAGCAAACACTCAGCTGCACTGTCCCTTGCTTTTTTCTCGGGTCGGAGGCACACCTGGCCCAGCCTGGTGCCCAGTGCCCACCAGAAAGAGGATCTCGCCAGCCCCAGTTCTTGTCAGACCTCAAGAGCAAGAAGATAGGGGAGGGAAAGGAAGGGACATGGAGGTTAAAGCTTCTCACCCCATGCTTCTTAGGGGTCATGTCTCTTAGGGGTCCATGCTGATCCTTTTCCGCTTCCTGAGGGTCAAGGTGCCCCCCACTTGGGATGTGCTGTATGACAGGGAGAATACCGGCCCCTCCAAACACGCCCACCTCCTAATCCCCAGAACCTGTGACTCTTCTCTGCGTCCTCAGGGGGAACTGAGATTGCAGAAGGAATGATGGTTGCTAGTCAGCGGACCTCAAGATAAGGAAGTTCGCCTGGGTTTTCCAGGTGGGCCCAACATAAAGCATCCTTAGAAGCGAAAGAGGGAGGCAGGAGACTCAGGATCCGTGGGATGCAGGAGAAAGACTCGGCTGAGCTGTTGTTGCTGGCTTTGAAGGTAGCAGAGCAATTCCTGGAGGCAAGGCGTACGTGCGGGCAGCTTCCGGCGGTGGGGCAAGTCAGGCAAACAGACTCACCCCAGAGTCTCCAGAGGGATCTCAGCTCTGACCCCACCTTGCTTTTAGCTCAGTGAGACCCAGTTCAGATCTGTGACCTCTAGACCTGTAAGACAGTCAAAAAAACCTTTTTTTCTGTTGTTTTAAGGGACCAAGCTTGTAACACTCTGTTTCAGCAGCTGTAGGAAATGGGTGCATACCCCTAGGCCTTCTCAGAAGATTTGGCCTTCCACTAACAGACTCCAGCCCCTTGCAGCGTGTCCCCCATGGGCCGTATCTCCTTGGGGTTCATGAACTCCAGGACAGGAGCCCTTGCCTCGGAACTGAGAGTCCAACCGACTGCAGGTGCGCGTTGGGGATGTGCCGCCAAAGGGGGCCTCACAGCAGCTGTTCAAGGCTCCAGGTATGGGTCTCCCTGGAAGCAGAGGCTGGCATGGAGCGTGCAGACTCATCAGGGAGGGGGTGGGCATAACGGCTGTGAAACGTAGGGGGCCAAAAGCAGGACTGCACAGGGGAGCCCCACACCGTGATGAGGACCTGGTAAAGTCTTGGCCGGCCCAGTGGGCGGTTCTGTGGTATTGACCGCAGTTAAGGAGGCCTGTGTGGGGGAGAAGTGGCCAGGCCCAAGCCCCGCTGGCTGGCGCTGCCCGGGGAGGGTGGCCACGGCCCGTGGAGCCCAGGCGGGTCCTAAAGGCACAGCTACACCGGCAGGTGCCGTCCTGGACGGAGGTCCCGGTGTTGCGGTCCCGGCTGTCCCACGCAGGCGGTAGCTAAGTTTGGAGTTGTGTCTTGCTTTAGCTTTTTGAAGCATTATGGGACAGCAGTGGTTCACAGTGGGGCTTCTCTGCCCTTTCCCTCCGCGGCCTCGCACGTTTGGGAGAGGTGCTGAGCAGCCTGCCGCTGCTGTCTGGGCCGCTCTTGTGGAAACGTGACATCCGATGGCAAGGTAGGCATTGCAGGGTGGACGAGATTCAGCTTATGCTGCTTGCACAGCCATGCCCTCGGGCCTTGCCGTCCGCCACCAGGCTCCTTCGCAAGGCCCGTCCCTCTCCTGGGGTGGGGACAGCAGCCCCCTCCGCCTCCCCGCTGCTCCGGACCACAGGCTCCCTATGCCAGCTGCTCCTAGGCCCTCGATGGCCAAGTGCATGTCCCGAGAGGGCCTTTCCCGCGCACCCCTAATCCCTTACCTCCGTTTCTGTCACCCGCGGGTGTTGCTGAACCGTCTCTGGGCTCACGTGCAAGCCAGTGGTGCAGGGGGGCTGGAGCTGGTGGGGGCGTTCTTCTCCCTCCCTGCCTGGGACAGGGTTCTGGAGCAGAGCCCCTTCATTGAAGGTGTCAGATGAGGATGCATGGACGTGCTGTCTCTCAGAGTCCCCCCTTCCCTGCCAGGTTCCCCTTTCTCAGCACTCTCGCTTTTCTGGGATTCTGTCCCCCCATCAAGGCTTAGCCCTTAAGCTTTTTTCTTTTTTTTTTTAAACAGCTTTACTAAAGTGTAATTTATATTCCTTAAAATTTACAGCACTGTGTAACCATCACCCCAATCCAATTTTAGGATATTTCCATCACCCCAGAACACCCCTCGGGGCCATTGGCCGTCATTCCCTCTTCCACCTCTAGCTCTGGGCAATTACTAGTCTGCTTTGTGCTTCTCTGGATTTGCCTTTTCTGGCCCATAAGCTTTGGCCTCTGGCTTTGTTGTTTAGGGAAGCCAGGTTAAGACACAAAGCAAACGATCCAGAAAATTCCTTGGCTTTAAAGGATGGCCGCTGGGCCTCCTCTGACTCAGAGGCCAGAGTGACCATCCTGGGCAACCTTCTAGGAGTGCAGAAGATGGGCTCACAGATTTTACTTATTTTTAATTAGGACATAAGCTGCGTTAACGATCGTAACAAGGCGTGATAGAACACTTCTTAGTGCTAGAAAGATTTCTGCCGAAATAGCCCCATTTTCTCATTTTCCTTCGGAGTGGACATTCCTCATTTGATCACAGGCTCCACGAAACAAGGGCCCAGCAGCCAGGAGGGCCCCCGGGATGGGGCTTTCTCTGGGGGGCCCTTGGCAGTCTCGTTTGTATTTTTTGTCTCCCCAGGCAGAAATTCCCCTCAAAGATTTTCTCTGTGCCAAGGGTGATCCCCACACGGGTTGGTGTGAAGGTGTTTTGTGCGGGAACTATGTACAGGTTAATATGCTATCCTCTTTTTTTTTTTTTAATTTTTTTTTATTATGTTAGTCACCATACAGTATATCCCCGGTTTCTGATGTAAAGTTCGATGGTTCATTAGTTGTGCATAACACCCAGTGCACCATGCAATACGTGCCCTCCTTACTACCCATCACCAGCCTCTCCCATTCCCCCACCCCCCTCCCCTCTGAAGCCCTCAGTTTGTTTCTCAGAGTCCATAGTCTATCCTCTTGACTAGTATGTTCCTTTTGAGCTAGGTCTTCAACACCTTAACCCTGAAGCAGGAGCCAAGGGGTGGAAGCTATTTTGGAGTCTCTGTGGTGGGGGATGGGGCGCTCCTCAGTCAATGCCCCTCAGGCCTTCCCTCCTCACTTCCAAACTAGATACGTTCAGCCCCTCTGTGGTATTTAAGACAAAACAAATGGTTCTGCAGTGTAAAACCGTCACGTGTCTGGAACCCATAAAAAAAGGTTATTTGCCAAGCATGTATTATGAGTCAGGTCTTAAATGATCTATAAAGCAATTTATTGTGCCTTTAATGCGGACCGGAAAATGTGCCAAGTGCTTGCTATCGTTGTCTTCCGTATTCCTCTTAGCAGCACTCCTGTCTTTCCATTTGAGAGACGTGGAACCTGGCCCAGCCAAGGGGTGGGGGGCAGAGCGTTCATTCGGACCCAGGCCTGACCCCCTTTGCCGGCTGTTATGTCCTCAGCCAGCGACTCGGAAGAAGGAGGCCGTGTTCAGGGGGCTCACGTTTTAGAAGCATGGGACAGACATATGCACAAGCACATCCAGTTAAGTTTTATAATAATAGCTCCCATTTGTTGAACACTCGTGATGTGCCAGGCCCTGTTTCTCGTGCGTTGGGTGTGTTGCTGCATCTGATTCTTGAGGGGATCTGTTGAGTTGTTTCTATCCATCTCGTCATCTTTTGTTTGTTTGTTTTTATAAGATTTATTTATTTTTGGAGAGAGACAGAGTGAGCACGAGAGGGAGGGGCAGAGGGAGAGAGAGAGAAAATCCCCAGCCGACTCCACGCTGAGCACGGAGCTGGATGCGGGGCTCGATCTCATGACCCTGAGAGTCAGACGCTTAAGCGACGGAGCCACCCAGGCGCCCCTCTCCATATCATCGTTTTACTGATGGGCACGCTGAGGTTCGGGGGATTGAGACAACGTGCCCAAAGCCAGGAGACGGGAGACCTGCTATTCCACACGGTCTCTCATAGGCGGTGATGTAGGAGAAATGGAGCTCTGCAGGGCACAGATCTCAAACTGCCAGAGAGAGAGCCACAAGATGAATAGATGTTTGTTCACTAGGCAGACAGGGAAGAGGATGGAAGGGAAGGGCATTTTATGTAGAAGGAAGAGCTTCGCAAAAGCAAGGGTGTGCAAAACACCGCTCTGATTTGGAGAACTGTACAAGTCTCCCCCTGTCTGGAGCGTGGATTTGAAGAACACAGCTTCCCGTGATGGGATCATGGTTAGAGCAGGAAAAACGGCACAAAGACTTGAGATCTGGAGGGGTGGGGAGGGACGGGTCAGAGACGGCCTTGAGGGTTAGGCTACAGGGAGCCTGAGTTAATTCTGTTGGCAATGGAGAGCCTTGGGAAAGATTTAATTAGAGGTGTAACAATTAAATTTTCATTTTGGAATGATTACTCTGACAGCTCAGAATATCTTAACACAAAATAATTTATTCTTCACATGTAGCAAGACTCCCAGGGGATAGAATACATACAAGAGAAGTTTTGTCAGGGTGGGGAGGGGGGAGACCAGGAAAAATGGAGCTATCAACGTACACCCAGAACCTTCTAAGAGAACCCGCATCAACACACTAGGATGTTTGGATAGTGGGACTGAAAGGGGAAGAGGAAGGGGGTAGTATGAACAAACTTCTATACCTCTGATTATCCTTTTTATTAGGATAAAAGGAGATAGCATGGTGAGCGGGCTGGGAAGTGTCCCCCATGGTAGATAGGATGTCTAGGGAAGGGAAAGCATGGTCAGAAATGGAAGCCTCAAGACATTGCCGGAACACCTTCTTTGGACCGTGTTTTTAAATTCTGTTGTTTGGAATTTTTCTTTTCTTGTTAAATATCTCATGCACACAGAAAGGGCATAAAGCATAATGTACAGCTCAGATTACTTTTGCAAAGTGGGGTGACCAGCATTTTCTTAGTTCAAGAAAAAGACATGAGTTTTGAAAACATGCGGAAGGAGAGAATCCAGACAGAAGTGATTCCATTTATGCGAAACGTCCAGAATAGAGAAATCTACAAAGACAAAGGGTTGCTTAGGCCTGGGGAATGGAGGATGATAGCCGAAGGGTACGGGGTTTCTTTTTGAGATAATAGAAATGTTCTAAAGTTGACTGTTATGGTAACCAGGTACGCGCAGATCTGTGAATATACTGAAAACCATTGACAGGTAGGAAAAAGGAAGGAAGGGAGGAGGGTGGGGAGGAGGAGAACAGGACCAATTTCAGAGCTCTGGGTGGTGATCCCTCCCACCCCCCCAGCCACTAGCCTCACTTCTCACCCCGTGTATTTACTTCTCCTCTTTTTGCATTTTGTGTAAAAGGAACCAAAGGGTCCATATCATGTCTGGCTTCTTTGGCTCAACATTCTGTTTGGGGAATTCATTCACATTGGCTTTTTTTAAGAATAGCTTTTCCCCCCATTATGAATTAATACACATACATTAAAAAAATCCCTAGAAAATGCAGAAAAGTAAAAAGAAGGGGTAAAGGTTTCCAGGTATTCCACCGCTGAGATAGAACCACTGTTACTGTGAACATATTGGTGCATTTTTTTTCCCAAGTCTTTTTGCTCTGTGTGTTGACTTTTACAGAATTGCTGGTAGGACGTACATCCTTGTGGTTTTTTGGTTTTTTTAAAGATTTTTATTTATTTATTTGACGGAGAGAGAGCAACAGAGGGAACACAAGCAGGGGGAGTGGGAGAGGAAGAAGCAGGCTCCCAGTGGAGCAGGGAGCCCGATGCGGGGCTCGATCCCAGGACCCTGGGATCAAGCCCTGGGCGGAAGACAGACGCTTAACGACTGAGCCACCCAGGCACCCCCATCCCTGTGGTTTTGACAATATCTTTCATGGGTGTGCTTCAGTGATTAAGTGTTTTATTCACATGTAGTATTTGAAATATATTCCAATCTATTTAGAGCTATAATGAAAATAATGCACAAATGCATTATAAATCAAATTTATCAGAAACTACAAGTGTGGGAATGTGTGTAGTTTGGTTGATTTGTGATTGTATAAAGTTTAAGAATTACTTTTCTCCTGTAATCCTTGTTTAAGAATATCCTAAGAACAGGTAATTTACTAAAAATGGTTATCTTTTGCAAGTACCTCTCTATGTGAATCGGGATTTTTCTCAATATAAACAGCTAAATTAAAAGAAGTGAATGTCACCTGAGGCTGTCATTGAACAGAAACTTTCATCCATACCCCTCAATTTAAGATTTAAGTTTTCAGGGGCGCCTGGGTAGCGCAGTCGTTAAAGCGTTTGCCTTCGGCTCAGGGCGTGATCCTGGTGATCCCGGATCGAGTCCCACATCAGGCTCTTCCGCTATGAGCCTGCTTCTTCCTCTCTCACTCCCCTGCTGTGTTCCCTCTCTCGCTGGCTGTCTCTCTGTCACATAAATAAATAAAATCTTTAAAAAAAAAAAAAAAGATTTAAGTTTTCATTAAAGAGCCTCATTGTTATATTAGTTGATTTTTTATAAGGAACAGGTGTTATAATCTGAGCCTTAAAATACATTGATAATAATCAAATATCACTTCTATCTCTTTTATATGTTGAAAGAATCTGCAAAGATCCTGTAAAAGGATTTGTTGCTAAAACTTTGGAAACCATGGGGCGCCTGGGTGGCTCAGTCATTAAGTGTCTGCCTTCGGCTCAGGGCGTGATCCCGGGGTCCTGGGATCGAGCCCCGCATCGGGCTCCCTGCTCTGCTGGGAGCCTGCTTCTTCCTTTCCCACTCCCCCTGCTTGTGTTCCCTCTCTCACTGGCTGTCTCTCTCTGTGTCAAATAAATAAATAAAATCTTAAAAAAAAAACCAACTTTGGAAACCAACTTTATGTATAAAATTGCATAGACAGTTGGGTTTCAGAGTATACTTTTTAAACTAGCACAGTAATATATATTCATTATAAAATGTGAAAAATAAAGATAAGAAAAGAAAAACAAAAATCACCCGGAATCCTGCCTATCATACAGAACCATTATTCACTCAACAAACGTGTCTTGTGTGTCTGCTATTTCCACAAAGCTGTTCTAGATTCTGGACTTACAGTGATGCAAAGACAAAGCCCCTGCTCTTACAGATTTATATTTTTGACAGGGGGAGACATAAGATAAATAAATAAGTTGATTTTAGCTACTAGCAAATGCTGTTGAGAGAATGAAACCCGCTGTGACATAGGAATGACATAGAAGGGGCAATGATGATGGTCAGGGAGGGACATTTGAAGGGGGAACCTGAAAAATGAGAAGCTGTCTGCCATGGGAATGCCCAGGGACAGAACATTCCTTTTAGCTCCGAACTCACAGGTGGGAATACATTTGCACTTGACCGAGAGACCCAAGGCCAGGGTGGCTGGAGAACAGTGAGTAAGAGTGAAGGAGAAGAAATTAGAGAGGGACCAGATCGTGTAGGTCCTTGCTAGCCATGGTACCAAGTTCAGATCATACCAACATTTTGAGTGTTTTCTTAGAGTCTTTTCCTTTTTGTCATTTTTTTTGTCATTTTTAATATTTGATATTTTATCATATACAGACATGTCGGATTAAGATGGTATAGGAACAGTTTGAACAACTTTTAGATAGATGGTGACGTAAGCAGGGGCTGGATGATAGATGATGCCTACATTTGGGTAGACTACTGGTCTTGATTTCCTATAAAAATATAGACACTTTGGTCATTCACTGTGCTTCTTGGCTTCCGAGTGGCCAGGTTTGAGAAAAATATCGTCAGGGGATAAGTCTATTCCCCGTGAAGACCGAGTGAGCGGGTACAAGAGAACCTTCAAAATGGGACCCATAAAGAAGTGTGTAACATGAATGGAGAGAAACGCCGTGCAAGAAATAAAGAAAGGGCATATTTAAAACCAGATTTTTGTTCAAAAACAAATTTTAGTCAGCATCTGTTTTAGTCATAAGGAATCTTAAGAAACCAGAGACCCTAGAATAAGAGACAAAATATAAGAAAGACAAGCTTATATGATCAGGCAACAGACCAAGACGAAAATGAGTTTGGCAAAATTTAGAAGAGAATATAAGGAAGCAAGCATTTGGAGGCGAAGCTGGTAGGTAGGCTTAGGAGAAGCGAGGAGCAGAATGGATATGACAGGGAACCTAGTGAGTGATGAGGAAGATGGGTTTGTGAAAAACCCTAGAACATAGCACACAAGGGCATGAAGCTTACTCACAAGGTTGTGAACACAGAGGGCAGACAGTGAAGACCCAGTATGTGGATAATTTATATTGTCGAAGGAGAGTTCAAAACAAACAGTAGAACAGCGGCTGTGTTTAAACAGCAGAAACATTCCCACCAGACTTTTTGGGAATGTGGCAGAATTACTCTAAAGTTCATTTGAAGAATATTACTGGAAGAGCCAATGAAGTCACTAAAAAAACCAAAAACAAAACGGAGAGTGGGTGCTGGTGCTTCCGTATTTTAGAATTCATTTTTTTTTACTTTATTTTTCCTTTTTATTTTATTTTGTATCTTTTTACAAACCTGGTATCGATGACTGACTTGCCGTAGAATTCTCTTCAGAACTATATTCAGTAAATACGATTGGGGAAATGGGTTCATGTTTGGGAAGAAAATTGTTAAGTTTCGTAACTTACACTGAAGCATAACATAAATTGTATTTGGATTAAAGAGTTAAATATAAAATATGAAATCATGAAGAGCTGTCAGAGATGGCAATGTAGGTGAAATTAGTATAAACTTGGGTTTGAGAATGCTTTTCCCACTGTAACCCCAAAGTCACAAATTATACAGGAAAAATGTGCTAGGTTTGAGTTATAAACATAAAGCATTTAAAAAAATTGAAAATTACGAACAAATCTTTTTTAAAAATATTTTTCCGTTTATTTTTTTTTTTTCTTTCCATGTTTTTGTTTGAATTCTAGTTAGTTAATAGTACAGTGTAATATTAGTTTCAGGTGTAGAATTTAGTGACTCATCAATTCCATACAACACCCAGTGCTCATTAGGACAAGTGGACTCCTTAATCCCCATCACCTGTTTCACCCACCCGCGCCCCCCACCTCCCCTCTGTTTACCATCAGTTTGTTCTCGTAGTTAAGAGTCTGTTTCTTGGTTTTCCTCTCTTTTTTACCCCCTATGTTCATTTGTTTTGTTTCTGAAATTCCACATATGAGCGAAATCATGTAGTGTTTGTCCTTCTTGGACTGACTTATTTAGTTTAGCATAATACTCTCTAGCTCCATCCATGTTGTTGCAAATGCCAAGATTCCATTCTTTTTGACGGCTGCGTAGTATTCCACTGTGTATATTATACCACATCTTCTTTACCCGTTTATCAGTCAACGGACATTTGGGCTCTTTCCATAATTTGGCAGTTGTTGGCAATGCTGCTATAAACATCGGGGTGCGTGTGCCCCTTCAAATAAGTATTTTTGTATCCTTTGGATAAATACCTGGTAGTATAATAGCTGGATCATGAGGTAGCTCTATTTTTAACCTTTTGAGGACCCTCCATATTGTTTTCCAGAACGGCTGCACCAGTTTGCATTCCCACCAACACTGCAAGAGGGTTGCCCTTTCTCCTCATCTTTGCCAACACCCGTTGTTTCTTGTGTTGTTGATTTCAGCCGTTCTGACTGGTGTGAGTGGTATCTCATGAGAGTGTTGATTTGTATTTCCCTGATGGTGAGTGACATTGAACATCCTTTCATGTGAAAAATTATGAACAAATCTGTTCGTAATAACTAATGCTAATGAGAAACTGAAGTAAAATATTTCTGACATATAATAGAAATGTTTATTCTAATACGTGAAGTCTTTTGGCAATCAGTAGAAAAATACTCCTAACAGAAACTGGGCAGAGAACGTCAACAGGCTTTGCATGCAAGGAAAAAAGTCAAAATCACCAGTAAGCCTTCAGAAAAAAAAGGACAGCTTTATTGGTAATAGAAATGCAAAATAAGGCAACAAAATGTCAGTTTCATCTATTATCTTAGCAAAGCTGTGGGGAAAAAGCTTAGATATCCAGTGTTGGCAAGGCTGTGTGAAAATAGGCATTTCCATTCTGTTTTTATTCTTTGTTGGTGGGATAAAATTGTACAACTTTTTAGTGTGAAATTAGACAATATGTACACAAGTTTAAAAATGTGAATTGCTTCTGGACCCAGCAATTCCATTTCTAAGAATTTTATCTTAAAAAATAACTGTAGGGGGCGCCTGGGTGGCTCAGTCGTTAAGTGTCTGCTTTGGCTCAGGTCATGATCTCAGGGTCCTGGGATCGAGCCCCACGTAGGACTTCCTGCTCAGCAGGAAGCCTGCTTCTCCCTCTCCTACTCCCTCTGCTTGTGTTCCCTCTCTTGCTGTCTCTGTCAAATAAATAAGATCTTTAAAAAAATTTTTTTTAAATTAAAAATAATTGTATAAGTTAAAAAAAAATACACATAGAAGCTCATTCCACACTGTAGCAAAGAATCGGACAAAGAACAACCTAAACATATACTGTTCACCCTGTTGTGGGCAGTGTTCTAAAGCCTTTATATGTGTTAATTCATTTAATCGATACACTGTTATAATCCCTGCTTTGCTTAGGAGGAAACAGGCGCCGAATGTTTAATGACTGTGCCAAAATCACACGGCTAATGGTGGAATAGGAATTTGATCTCAGGAAAATTTTCTTCTGAACCTAAGCTTTTAGTTCTTTCATAGCATAATATAATGTATAATGTATAGTATAATTCCTATGATGTCCAAAGTAGAAGTCCAGTGATCAGGGATCAAGTCAACCATAAATCAGCTATTCATAGGCTAGAATGCTGTACAGCCATTCCAAATAATATTTTTTGATATGGGAATTTAAAAAAAATCATATGGCATTTTGTGAACAAAGGAAACTACAAACCGTGTCTAGTTAAATACCATTAATAAGAAAACTAGTACTTTTATTAGAAGGTTATGCATGGGAAATGCTGCATGAACAATATGAAATTTACCAGTGTTTCTTTTTGGCTATTGGGATAATGGGTGCTTATTTCCTCCTTGGTACTTCTATGTGTTTTCGGCTTTGCCCATGTATTGCTGCATTTATAAAAAACGTTATTAACTAATAAGGAAAAAAAGCTCCCAGATTTCATATTTCACATGCAAACACCTTTTAAATTGTTTAGTAGCCCTGTTTTAGGGGAGGAGAAATAAAGATCTTTGTGTTAATTCTTACATGGTGTGCAGCAGTGTAAATAATTTAGTCTTTGCTGATTACAATGGAACAGAGAAGCTCATGCTATTACTTGAAGTGGTCATAAAACTTGGTGTGAGCTGTAGGGTTCAGGATGTGATCCTGGTCCTGGAAAGTAAGCAGAGAAAGGGGAGTCACTTAGGGAAGTAACACAGGATACCTGGCCCAGGGCCCCCCAGAAACATCCAACAATCCTTAACCTACCTGGATGCTGGAGTTTGGGGACAAAAGAAGGGAAAACACACAATTCCATTTAGCATGACCTACTCAATTCTTGGCATAAATTTAAAGCGACTTTTTTAAAGGCCGGTAATTGGTGGTATATATTCTCAAAGCAAGAGTAGCGAAGGATGTTATTTTCATAGATGTCAGACTACACAAGTGTATTTTCAAAATCTTGGGTCATGCCTTCAGTCTCTAATCCTTTCTCTCAACTGTGTAGATGGTGTTCTGGTCTTTTCTAGAATATTTTATTGCCGAGAAGCCAGGGTCAGTTGGATTTTTGTTCCTAAGTATTTTTTTCCCTCTGATCTTTGAATGGTTTTAATTTTTCCAATATTTTAATATTTTGCCAACATTTGTCCATGTGAGGATCTCTGTTCATAGACTATGATTTTTCTAAAGGTCAAGAAAAAAATGTCTTCTGTTCCTTTTTTCATTAGTTTGTTGTTTTTTGTTCTATTCTACTCTTCCAAAAAATCAGTTAGCTTTATATTAGAGTTTTTCAATTGATTTTTGATTTCTATCAGTCTCATTATTTTTATTTCCTTGTCCTTTACTTCTACGTTCTTGGAGAACCTCTCAAGTGTATTCTTAACATTCCTGATTTGATTTTTTTTGCAGGTCTGTCTTGCCTCACCTCTATGTGGATTTCTAAATGCATTTTGATTTCTTTTCTTTTTAAAATTTTCAAAAATATTTTATTCATGTATTTGAGTGGGAGAGAGAGTGAGCATGCACACGAACAGAGAGGGGGGCAGAGGGAGAGGGCAAAGCAGACTCCTTGCTGAGCAGGGAGCCTGATGCTGGCCTCGATCCCAGGACCCTGGGATCATGACCTGAGCCGAAGGCAGATGCCTAACCCACTGAGCCACCCAGGCACCCCTGCATTTGCTTTCTAAAAATTCTTGTGTTACTCATACCCCTCTTCATTTCCTCCTGTTTTCTTTTTCTCGCAGGCTGTTCTCTTGCTATAGAATTTTGCTCCTGTTTCATGAAGCCCACATGTCCTCAAATTCTCTTGAGGTGTGCTCTTCCCCTGGGACTCTGGGATATGGTGCTGAAATAGTTTTATAGACCTCTCTGGACGTTTTTACTCTGTATTTCAAAGCAAGGTCTATCCAGATACATTTCTCACTAGCAGTCAGGGCTTATGGATTGTTCTAGGCTGTACTTTTTGTCCTCTTGGGTGATGGGTGGCCAGCTGTCCTTCTAAAGCTGCATAAATAAGTAGTTATGATGTATGACGCTCCGAATCTAGGCCTTAGGTTCTAGTCATTTTCACCTAATAATGCTACTGCTTTGACATGGTGACATCTTGTTGTGTCCCCTATTTTAAACCAACAGAACACTTTGAAAACAACCATCATCACCGTATCTTGCTACCCAGGATGGTGTTTTCCTTGTTCCCATGTGTTGTCCTTTACCTATGGAGACAGATCTCTCAGGCAGGTAGCACGGTGTTGATTAAGAGCCCCTGGTTTGAGGTCAGATCTCAATTCAAGTTCCAGCTCCGCCCTACTAGCTCCACCACCTGGGGCTAGTTCCATAGCTTCTGTGAGCCTCCATTTGTTCATCTGTACAATGGGACTCAAAGCATTTTTGTGATGATTAAATGAGATAATATGAGATATTCTAAAGTGCTTGACACCTGAGTGCTTACCAAGCACTTCACATGTTTTGAAAAAGAGGAAGGCACTGTAATATTTCCAGTTCACAGACAAAAATGAGGCCCCAAGAGTTAGGGTCTTTGTCTGTCTTTGCGGAACCTAGTAGGTGGTAACGCTAGGATTCACCCTGGGTAGTCCAGCTACAGAACCGGGGATCTTAAGTGTATGTCCCGATGCATACTGCCTCAAAAATGTGTCCCTGTGTCCCTGTCACGCCCTCTCCTGCCCCACATTTCATATTCATTTGGTTGTTCTTGTGTTGCTTTAGCTGAACATCGGAATGCAGGAAGAAAGACAATGAGACAAGATGGGCAAGGACATTGGGGTGCACTGATGTTCATTTCTTGGCAGCTGAGTTTTCTGTTTTGTGAAGACTAAGAGTGGTTAGTAGAGGTTAGCTGAAGCATCCTGCCAGCCTTCTCAGCTGGCTGTCTTTGTTTTTTAAGTTAATTAATTTATTATTATTTTTTTTTATAAAAATTTTTTTATTATGTTATATCAGTCACCATACAGTACATCACAAGTTTTTGATGTAAAGTTCCATGATTCATTACTTGCATATAACACCCAGTGCACCATGCAATATGTGCCCTCCTTAATACCTATCACTGACCTATCCCATTCCCCCACCGCCCTCCCCTCTGAAGCCCTCAGTTTGTTTCCCAGAGTCCATAGTCTCTCATGGTTCATTCCCCCTTCTGTTTACCCCCCCTTCCTTCTTCTCTTTCTTCTCCTACCAATCTTCCTACTTCTTATGTTCCATAAATGAGTGAAACCATATGATAATTGTCTTTCTCTGCTTGACTTATTTCACTTAACATAATCTCCTCCAGTCCCATCCACGTTGCTGCAAATGTTGAGAAATCGTTCTTTTTGATGGCTGAGTAATATCCCATTGTATCTATGGACTGCATCTTCTTAATCCAGTCATCTGTTGGAGGGCATCTTGGCTCCTTCCACGATTTAGCTATTGTGGACAATGCTGCTATGAATATTGGCGTCCCACTCTTGATCTCAGCTCAGGTCTTGATCTCAGGGTCGTGAGTTCAAGCCCCGTATTGGGCTCTACACTGGATGTGGAGTCTACTTAAAATAAAATAAAACAAAACAAAATAAAATAAAATAATATGTACCCCAATGTTCATATTTTTTTATTATTTTATTTCATTTCATTTTATTTCATTTTGTTTTATTTTATTTTAAGTAGACTCCACATCCAGTATAGAGCCCAATGTGGGGCTTGAACTCACGACCCTGAGATCAAGACCTGAGCTGAGATCAAGAGTGGGACGCTTAACCGACTGAGCCGCCCAAGTGCCCCACTGCCTTTGTTTCATGAGCAGAGCCTGGGGTACCACGAAGCCAGACCTGGGTGGATTTTGTCAATCCAGCCTTACAGTTGGGGATCAGGTGGGGAGGCTGCGTCTAGACCTGGGCTGTAGTTTGACCATTGGCTTCGTCTTTGAGGGTGAGCTGAGCTTCCCATCTTTTTGGCTTGTGGACCTTCATGGGAGAGTAAGCACTAGAGGCTACCATTTAAGCCTCTACTCCTTATTCTTCAGATGGTTCTGGACAGATTCTTCCTTCCATGGGGGTGTCTTTGAGCCTTTAAAGGTCACCGTAAGGATTGGTGAGGGCTTGATGACCTGGACACCCTTCTCTGGCTACAGCACCTCTTAGACCGTCCCTGGTGATAAAAAAAAAAAAAGTCTTCCCAGCCTGAATAAAAGCTGCCATGGGGTCACAGAGCAGCTATCGTCTTTCAGTATCAACTGTACAGTATGTGGAATGACAGATCTGGTGCTTGAGGACGCTTCTGCTCTTCTCTGACACAACTTTGATGAATTTTTTTTGTTGTTGTACTTCCTTGTTCTTTTTAAGGTTGGTGCCATGTTATAAATGTAGCAGTTGGTGGAAGGAAGAATGGTGGGAGTGGGTTATTTTAAGGGGAGGGGTGTGTAGCAGGCAGGGAAGAGCGAGGAGAGGGTAGGAGAGGAGGGAGGAGAATGGTTTCTATGTATAAAATACTTGGAAATCCTGTCCTGTAGACTTTGATGTCAGGACAAAGTGATCCTTGCTTGAAAAATTACACCTTATTTTAGGAAAAGGTCTGGTGTGGTTTGATAACAGCGATGTTTTTATCTAATCTTAGGTAATAAATAAAGCAAGGTGCCTGCGATCCTTTGCCAAAATTCAAATGTCAAATTGATTATGTAAACGCAGAGAAAGCCAAGTCTTTTACAAGAAGGTTTCTATCTTTTTATGGTCATTCATCGTGCTGAAGTTTAAAAAGCCTTGAAAATATTGAAATATCTGATTACAAATGGCTGGCTTCTTCTTGGTCTTTTGAATTACTCAGATATGTTCTTCCTCTTTTAACTTCTAAGCGTGTTGCTTGCATTAAGAATGGATTACTGAGAAGGCCGGTGCTATTTTTAAAGCCATTTAAGAAGAAATTGAAATTTTCTTTTTCGAAAGTCTTTAAACAATAAAATGTGTTTCCCGTAACCAGGGAGCATTAGGCGCTCTGTAAAGAGGGAAGGAACCTGCTTTCCTAGAGTCTCGGGTTTTTTTTTTTTTTTTAAAGATTTTATTTATTTATTCGACAGAGAGAGAGACAGCCAGCGAGAGAGGGAACACAAGCAGGGGGAGTGGGAGAGGAAGAAGCAGGCTCATAGCGGAAGAGCCTGATGTGGGGCTCGATCCCACAACGCTGGGATCATGCCCTGAGCCGAAGGCAGACGGTTAACCGCTGTGCCACCCAGGCGCCCCTCGGGGGTTTTTACGAAACGTGATATTGTACTAGATCACAAAGAAAATGTACTAAATCCCTCAGCGCAGAAACTGTGCAGGCCACGTTCTCTGGGAACCATGTAACAGAAGCGTAAAGAAGCAAGCCTACCATCTGACAATGAAAAACCAGCAACAGGAAATCACATAGAGAACAACAGATTATTTCAACAAGAAATGAGGTCAGTGACAAACGACATGTGGCCGAAGTTCACCGAAAACTTACACAGAGGTAATCCATAGCTTTAGTTCATTCAACTAAGGAATTTTGAAAGATTATCCTCCCTTGCAAAAAAGTGAGAAGGAAAAACCCCAGTGTACCCACAAGTCTATAAACAGGGCGATGTGGTCAAGGGTGTGGATTTTGGAGAAAGTCTGCTTGAGTTCAAATCCTTGCTTTCATCCCCTACTAAGTGTGAGCCATGGGGCAAGTGACTGGGAACTCACGGGCATTAAAGGAGAAAACACAGGCAAGGTCCCTAGCATAGTGAAGGTCACATAGGTAAGAGTTTAATAGGGGCGCCTGGGTGGCTCAGTCCTTAAGCGTCTGCCTTTGGCTCAGGGCGTGATCCCGGCGTTCTGGGATCGAGCCCCACATCAGGCTCCTCCGCTGGGAGCCTGCTTCTTCTTCTACCACTCCCCCTGCTTGTGTTCCCTCTCTCGCTGCCTGTCTCTCTCTCTCTCTGTCGAATGAATAAATAAAATCTTTAAAAAATAAAAAAGTTTAGTATATGTAAACTCTTGACCGCTTCCCCGTACCTCACTGCCTCCCTGATGAATATCCGCTCGCATTTGGTTCTGTCTGCCGATGCCTCTTCGATCCTTTCTTTTTTTCTCATTAGTGAATTGTATTTAGTTCTAAATATGACATCTTTTCTTTTGGTAGCAGTTTTACTGAGATATCATTCAGGTACTGTATTACTCACCCATCGAAATTGTACAATGCGGTGGCTTTTAGCCTATTCATGTAGTTGTACGTCCATCAGCGTAATCAATTTTAAAACATTTTTATTACCCCATAGAGAAACCCGGTACCCGTTAGCCTTCACCACCCCACACACTCCTCATGGCCCCTGTGGCCCTAATAACTAGTCTACTTTCTGTCTCTATGGATTTTCTTGTTACGGATATTTCATATGAATGGAATCATTCAATATGGCGCCCTTGTGACCGGCCTCTTCCACTCAGCCTAATGGTTTTGAGATTTCGTCCATGTTGGTACTTCATTCTTTTTCCTAAGTTAAGTAGTATTTCATTATATGGCCATACCAAATTTTGGTTATCCATTCATTGGTTGATGGATGAAATATGACATCTTACAACTCAGGATGACTTCATTTTATTGTTTGTCTTTCTTCCTTGATTTGCTTACTCATTCACCAAACACATTTCTTTAGAGGCTGTAAAACGTTAGAGGCTATGTTAGCCACCGAGGGTAGGATGATGAATAAGATATTATTCTTGGTTTCAGAATGCTGCTTCTCCAGCAGTGGGAGAATGATGGATCTAAGTATGTGTCTGTGTCTAAGTAATTGAAGCCCATGCCTAGTTCACTGATGGAGAAGGCAGGAGTTATTCTACCTTGAAGGGTCATAAAGGAACACACAGAGGAGCAAAGCCCGGAAAGATGAGCATGTGTGGGACAGATGACAGTCCAGGCAGTGCTGGCGGTCTGAAATCATGCACGAGGACACCTAACAATGCGCCACATCGTGTGACAGGAACTCTAAAGTGATTTACCTTGCTGAGGTTGGGGCTTGGGATGGAGTGAGTGGTGAGAAAGACAGGGGGAGGCACAGGTGGGGGCCAGACTATGAGGTACCCTGTGTGTTAGGCTGAGGAGTTGATTTTAACCTAAACCACGTGGGACCACCGAAAAGTGAGGGAGAATTATGAGGAGTAGAGTTGGGGGGAGCGACAGAAGGGAAGAGGCCAGTTAGGAGAACCTTGGTGCCCAAACCTGTTCCACTTGTGAGGGTTTCAATCTTGCCCTCCTCGGCCCATCAGTCGCCACGCCCTGCCAGTTCTATCTATTTCAGTGACTAGATACTGCTCACTATCTCCACTGTTATTGCTTTGCCTTAGTATTTTTTTTGCCTTAGTTATTTTTTTTGCATTTTATTTTTTATTTTTATTTTTTATTTTTATTTTTTAAAGATTTTATTTATTTATTCGACAGAGATAGAGACAGCCAGCGAGAGAGGGAACACAAGCAGGGGGAGTGGGAGAGGAAGAAGCAGGCTCACAGCGGAGGAGCCCGATGTGGGGCTCGATCCCATAATGCCGGGATCACGCCCTGAGCCGAAGGCAGACGCCCAATTACTGTGCCACCCAGGCGCCCCTGCCTTTTATTTTTTAAACTTTATTGATTTATTTATTGAATTAGTTGAAGTTTCATTGACACACGATGTTACATTAGTTTCAGGTGTACAGCGTAGTGATTTTTTTTCAAAGATTTTATTTATTTATTTGAGAGAGAGAGTGAGGGGGAGAGAGAGAGAGAGAGAGAGAGAGCATGAGATGGGGGAGGGTCAGAGAGAGAAGCAGAATCCCCACTGAGCCAGGAGCCCGATGCGGGGCTTGATCCTGGGACTCCAGGATCAAGACCTGAGCCAAAGGCAGTCCCTTCGGTGACTGAGCCACCCAGGTGCCCCACAACATAGTGATTTGACAAGTCTGTCTGTTATGCTGTGCTCACCACCAGTGTGGCTGCCACCTGTCAGCATATCATGGTATCACCGTACCACTGAATATTCCCCATGCTGTGCCTTTTATTCCCATGACTTACTCATTCCATCACCGGAAGCCTGTGTCTCCCACTCTCCTTCACCCATTTTGCCCATCCCCACGTCCTTCCGCTCTGGTCACCTTCGTGTTATAGCTTAGCAGGTCTTCACACCTCCTGTCTGCCCCTGCTCCCGCCTGTCTTCCACACTGCCGCCAGGGGTCTTTATCGTGATCTGATCATGTGACTTTCCTGCTTCAAAATCTCCACGACCCCATGTCACCTGTAGTATGAGACCCAGACTCTAGGCAGGTCACGGGAGGGCCCCAAAGACTTCCATTATCCTCGTCCCCAGAACCTGTGAATTTGTGACTTGCAGTGTGACCCCAAGGCTTCTTTTAAGAGGGAGACAGGAGGGGCACAGTGAGAGAGGGAAGGGCAATCACGAAAGCAGAGGGTCAGAGAGGAGAGAAGATGCTGGGCTGGCTTTAAAGACAGAGGAAGGGGCCATAAGCCAAGGAACGCAGGTGGTATCTAGAAGGTGGAGAAGATAAGGAACATTCTCCCCTAGAGCCTCTGAAGGGAGCACAGCCCTGCTGGCACCTTGATTTCAGCCCAGTGAAACCCCTTTCAGTCTTTTGACCTCCAGAACTGTCAGGCGAGCCCCTAAGTCTGTGTTAATGTGTTACAGCAGCGAGAGGAAACTGATACAGGCTCACACTTGGGGCTCAAAGTTACACTACCAGCTTCATCTCCTGCCAACCTCTGCCCCATGTTGTGCAGACTTCCCTCTTTTCTTTCTTTATCCACAGGCCGTTGTTCTCTCTTCTCATGTATGATTTGTAGCCTCTGCCTAAATTGCTCTGTGGGTCTCTATTGGTTTTTTAGGACCCAAAGTCTTTGATGATGGTACCAATTCCTCCAGGCTGTTAATCGTGTTATTGTCTCCACTGCCTGTTTCTATGACTTCATTACCTCCCTTATTATGAGGGATTGTAATTATTTGTTTACGCTTCTGTCTTTCACACTAGACCAAGAGTTTCTCCAAAGCGATAACAGCCATTTTTTAATGCCTAGTTCCTGCTTTACAATAGTCACTTGAAGTTCTTTGTTCAGCAAAGGAAAGAAAAAGATAGAACAAAATTAGAAATAAGAATGTGTCTATGACAATAGCTCTGAAGCATATTTCAGCATGAGAACATACAATGAATGCTAATCAGGTTTAATCTTTGAGTAAAGGAACACATTTTTTAACCAAAAAAAAATGAAATTTATAGAAGTGGGATACTTGATGTGGGCCGGGGAACTCAGGGCCGAGGAAGAGTTTATACACTTTATCAAATTCTCCCCTTTCCATGAAACAGCTGATAGATCACAGGGAATTCTTTCAAATTTTCCAGGTATAGATGACCCCTGTTTTTAAAAAGCCCTTCTGAAACATGGACAAATTTACCGAATTTATTCTATTGGGTAATCATGATCCGGAATCCAAGCCTCAGTAAAAGTTATTTCAGAAACAAAGAGGCAAGATAAACACCTCTTGCTCTTTAATTACCCAGCATTTTGAAAACTGGTGATCTGCAGAGCACTGTTCTGGGAAATGTAAATAGATGTGCTGGAAAAAGGTTCCATAGTCAAATAAGTTTGGGAAATGCAGCACACTCTCCCCCCGTCCTTGAGATTCACGGTGCATGCCAGCCTCTCCTGCCACTGAGTACGCATGTAGCAGAGACCTGCTCATGTCATTTTAACCCATTTCTCAAGCTGGAGAATAATCCCTTCTAAAAAAAATCATTGCGCATTTAATAACATCTTGCTGAACAGGTTAGAAAATGCCGATAGAGACACAAAAGTCCAGAAGAATTTATTAGTGGACAGAACGTGCCTATCTGCCTTCAAAATATTCCATCCCCAGATGGGAAAGGCTTGTTTTAGGAACGCAGGAGTAACTCAGAATAAAGTAATTCATTGACATAGTACATCATCTTAATAGTTTTAGAAACAGAAGAAAAGGAATCTCCATACATAGTGAAATGACTTAATAGAGTCCAGTACTTAATTCCCAAGTGAGCAATAATATAATAAAATCCCATTTGAAACCAGGAGCCAAATGTTTAGCTGACAGAGAAACAAAATCATTGTCCATAAAGTAGGAGTACAGCAAAAGTGTCCATTATCCCCATAACATGAGGAATATTTGGAACTCTGGCCACATGGCAGACATCATAACTATTGTGGCATCAAGGGGACATCAACTCCAAAGGTTGGGACACTGATATGCATGCCAGTTTCCTAATCAGCCATGACGATTCTCATCCATGACTGGGTTCTCACCACTTCTGAAGCTGATTTATGTTTTTAACCTGAACATTTTGCGGGCTTAAAATTTTCTTACTTTTAGCCCCAATCTTATATAACACCGTCCAAGGACCACTTATTTGTTCTTCCCGATTCCTTTCTTCAGGGCCCGCCATCCTGGAGGCAAGGAGAGTCTTGGTGGAAAGAATGCTTAGTTGCCCCCCCTAAGCATTGTCTGTGTGTGGTGGGGGGCAAAGCGAAGCGTCCTGTGGATCGAGGCTTCCTGCTGCTGGCCCTCATTTCTTACCCCCGCACCCCATTCCTATACCCAGCCTTTGGTCAGTTACAATGTGGGAAGCAGCTTCTGTACAAAGTCCTCTGCCCAGGGAGAGCCCAGTGCTGACCTCGTTCTAGGGCAAGTAGCATAGTTTTGGCCCTTGTGGCACCCGGTTCTGTGACTTTCCTATTTCGTGTCACAAAGTCAGCTCCCGGGAAGGTGGAATGGAGACAGACACACACGTCTTTGGGCTTTATTAGTTATGTGACACTTCTGCCCTCATAAAATATTACAGGATAAATTTTTGAAAACATGAAAATCATGACTGTCACACACCTATAAAATGAACATGTGTCTAAGATTTTATTTAAGTCATCCACGGAGGGAGCCAGTAAGCGGATACAACTTGTTCCGAGGAAAAGTCCAAGAACCACACAGGTGCAGGCGAATGAGGGATGGTGATGTGGATTTACAGATGGATGCAGAATGGATCCCTCCACCAGCGATCACGTTCCACAGGATGCTGCTCATTGGCATCTCCGTGGACGAAAATGTCCTGCTTAATTATTGGTTTTCTGCAATTTACAGATTGTATAATAGCTCGAAGTTGACGAAAGACTGAAAACCTGGAAAAGTATGTTCGACAAGATACGTAGGACTCCTTTTCACCTTTTCAAAGCCTTGTGGTTTCTCTCCACAAAAAGTAGAACGGTAATAATAATAATAATAATAATAATACTAACAACAACAACAACAAAATAATACCCTCTTGCAATTCCTAATTGGCTGAAACAATCACTTCCTTTCGCGAAATTCCATCAGGCTCCAGTTGGTTCCATTTTCGTCTTCTGAACACCCTACCCGCCCATCACTTTTTAGCAGATGGTACTGGAATTTCTTCGGTTTGAGAGCTTCTGCTCTGGCTGTCTTCTAGCATATTTGCATATTCAGAGAGTGGGTGTGGACTTTGCCGCTAAGCTCCTCCCCCTTTCCACTGTGCCGTCCTTTCCTATTGCTGCTGTAACCATGATCACAAACAGGGCGTTTAAAATCACGCAGTTTTATTATCTTGTAGTTCTAAATGTCAGAAGTCTAAAGTGGGTCAACAGGGCTGTGCTCTTTCTGGAGGCGCAAGAGGAGAATCCCTCCCTTAACTTTTCGGGCTTCTAGGTGCCACCAGGTCCTTGGCGTGAGCCCTGCATCGGTCTGATTCTCTTTCCATGTCACGCATCCCTCTCTGACTCTCCTGCCTTCCTCTTAGTAGGACGCTTGTGATGACAGTGGACCCACCCAGATAACCCAGGAGAATGCGGGATCCTTAGGCACACCTGGAAAAGTCCTTCTTGCCATGTATGGTGACATATTCATAGGACATGGACATCCTTGGAGGGCCGCATTCTGTCTACCAGAACCAGCACATGGGTCTTGACAGGGTGTCATACCCCCTCAGCTCATCTTGGGGGTCTTTCTGGGAAAGCGTCCTGAACAATCCTGGAAAGTCTCTGGTATTTCCCCACCCGTCTGCTTGTCACAGCTCATCTTCCTGTCTTCATTTCCTTTCTTCTTAAGGCAGTCTTCAGCAATTCAAGCAAATGCTCCTTCCTTTTATGGGTTGGTAGATGATTTGCCAGAGAGGAAGCTCCATGCTTGGACTCAGGTGAGCTTGCTGACCGAGGCCATTGCCCACGGGGGGCCAGTTTCTCACACCCATTCACAGATGCCTCGGGTCGTTCCTCCTGAATCCTTTATCCTCCTACAAACTGCAGAACTCTCAGACAATCCCTGCGTTTTCTTTGGGGCGCTGAAGGAATATTTTACTACAGAGTGGAACGGAGGGGTAGGACACAGTGGGGAGAGAACCAGAAAATCATCCAGTATTTGTATAATAAATACCATGGGTTTCTCTCCCCAGATATGGCAGAGGACACATGTAATAAGCAATATTAATCATAGCCGAGGGTTATTGAGTGCTCACTATGTGCCGGAACTCTGTCAAACACTTTAAATAAGTAAAAATAAAATAAATCAACTTACTTAAATGTTCTCAACACTGAGAGGCAAGGTACTATTACTTTCTTCATTTTACAGATGAAGAAACTGAGGCACAGGACTTTAAGGAATTGCTCAAGACCTTACAGACAGTAAGGGCCAGAGCCTGTGTCTTCAACGAGCATGTGATGTGTGTAAGATGAGGTCAGTCTGCTTGGGGAAGACAGTAGAACAGTGGACTGCTTTTCCTCTGGGGTGAGACCATTGAGAAGAGATGCTCACGGCTGGAACTCGTCAAGGATGGGAAATGGGCACTAACAGGCCTTGAGGATTTTAGAAGGGTTCCTTAGAAAAGGTGGGATGCCCCCTGCTGGTTGAGCAAATTCAATTTTCTTTAACTGAACTGAAGTCATAAGGTCAGTTTTTAATGATCATTTCCCTCTGCTCCTGTTTTAGATCTGTAAAAGACTTTACTGGGGGAAAAATGTCAGTTTTTCTCTGCTCAAGGGGACTCTGGTTGCTAGGCAACCATACTTCAAATTTGGGAATCTTCTTCGACTCCAGGGACGGCATCCTGGCAACCTGGACATTCATAATTTACTACGGAGGGAACATTAAAATTTAAAAATGCAGAGACTGTTAATGTTAGTTGCCCTGCATGCATTTTCAAAATAGAAATCCCAATGAGTGTATTTCACAGCGACGTTTGTTGCAACTTGCCTATTTGCAAATATACTCAGTATTAATTCTTAATCAATTTGCACTCTGAGTTGGCTAGTTAGTAAAGCAATTGCATGTCAACCACTTTTTGTTTACACTCCGAGTGCTCCTCTGTTCCCTTCCTGAATTCTCACATTTCCTGTCACCAAATCCTGTATGTTTCACCTTTGAAATGCTTCTGGATTTAATTTCTGCCTCCTTTTCTCTAACCGGCAAATTCAGGGAGACCTCTAGGGCTTGTAATTTTTCATGCAGATGATAGTAGGCTCCAAACTCATCTTTTTTTCTTTCTCCCCTTTTTTATTCATCTACCCTCTTCCCTTTCCTGCTTCGTCTGAGTTATCTTTTTAAAACACAATTCTGACCACATTACTCTTGCTTAGCAACCTCGACGGTTCCCTAGAGCCTCACGATAACGTCTAGACTCCTTGTCCTGGCATTCAGTGCCTTCACCGCCTGGTCCCGCTCAACCTTTCTCTGCCACTTTGCCAATATATATTCTCTTGCAGCCACACCAAACCTAGAGCAGTTACCCATACAGTTTTATGCCTTTGCAGAAACCGATCTCCCTGTTCTAGAAAGAAGCACTTTCCTTCTTTTCATCAACACTGGTTTTCAGCCCTCGTTCAAAGCCCTTCTCACCAAGATTTGTTTAATCATACACTCATCTATATTCTTAGAGCCTTGTTAGAACACGTCACATTCTATTATATTTATCTGGTGATACGTTTCTCTCACTAGACCAGCATATTTTTTAGACCATGACACACCTAAACAAAGATGCATATGAATGGAACACGCTACTGTGTGAGGGCCCAGTGCTCCAGCCCTGTCCAATCCCTGGTCCTCCGCATGTTGGGATGCATGGAGATTTGACAGCAGTGTAGGGCAAACATAGAAACTGTTCTCTTTGTTGTTTTTTTAATAATGATTTTTTATTATGTTATGTTAGTCACCATACAGTACATCCCTGGTTTCCGATGTAAGGCTCGATGATTCATTACTTGCGTATAACACCCAGTGCCCCATGCAATACGTGCCCTCCTTACTACCCATCACTGGCCTATCCCAATCCCCACCCCCCTCCCCTCTGAAGCCCTTAGTTTGTTTCCCAGAGTCCATAGTCTCTCATGGTTCATCCCCACCTCTGTTTACCCCCCCTTCATTCTTCCCTTCCTTCTCCTACCGATCTTCCTATTTCTTATGTTCCATAAATGAGTGAAACCATATGATAATTGTCTTTCTCTGCTTGACTTATTTCACTTAGCATCATCTCCTCCAGTCCCGTCCATGTTGCTGCAAATATTGGGTAATCGTTCTTTCTGATGGCTGAGTAATATTCCATTGTATATATGGACCACATCTTCTTAATCCAGTCATCTGTTGAAGGGCATCTCGGCTCCTTCCACAATTTCGCTATTGTGGACAATGCTGCTATGAACATTGGGGTGCATATGGCCCTTCTCTTCACTACATCTGTATCTTTGGAGTAAATACCCAGTAGTGCAATGGCTGGGTCATAGGGGAGCTCTATTTTTAACTTTTTAAGGGACCTCCACACTGTTTTCCAGAGTGGCTGTACCAACTTGCATTCCCACCAACAGTGTAAGAGGGATCCCCTTTCTCCACATCCTCTCCAACATTTGCTGTTTCCTGCCTTGTCAATTTTTGCCATTCTAACTGGTGTAAGGTGGTATCTCAATGTGGTTTTGATTTGAATTTCCCTAATGGCTAACGATTTTGAACATTTTTTCATGTGTCTGTTAGCCATTTGTATGTCTTCATTGGAAAAGTGTCTGCTCATATCTTCTACCCATTTTTTGATTTGATTATTTGTTTCCCGTGTATTGAGTTTGAGAAGTTCTTTGTAGATCTTGGATACTAGTCTTTTATCTGTAGTGTCATTTGCAAATATCCTCTCCCATTCCATGGGCTGCCTCTTAGTTTTTTTGACTCTTTATTGTTTTGGAAGCAAGTCATTTGTAGCCATCCCTGCACTTACTGCGACAAACAATAAATGGTTTACCACGAACTTCCCACCCGTGTTCTACAGTTTCTGTCACCAACAGCGGCTTTAACCCACAGACTCCTAAGAACAGGGACGGTGCTTCATCTGTCTTTGTAATCCAGCCACCTTACACAGTGCCTGTTACAGAGCAGGGACCAGAGAATTTCTCATGACGTAAATATATTGAATACGCTGAATGCTTGTGTTCTTATTGGTCGTTTTCCTCTGGGAATAAGTTTAGCTTTCATGTCATCATAGATAAAAATTAAAGAAGTCCTTACTTTGAGCCAGGTGGTAGACTAAGTCCAAAGACTAGTGGGTGATCTAAGGAGGAGGGGGCCACAAAAAGGGGGTCTGCTGCCCAAAATAGGGTGATGTAAGCATCGAAAGGAGTAATAAATGTAATTGGTAGAAACACATTGGAAAAAATATATATATATAAGTACTCTCTATATATACACACATATTTATACACATATATATTAATATATATTATGTATTAAACATAAAAATATATACACACATGAAATACTTGCATCAAACAGTGGTCATCCATGGAAGAAACATTATTTTTTTTAAAGATTTCATTTATTTGAGAGAGAGAGTGGGAGAGAGCACAAGAGTGGGGTGAGGGGCAGAGGGAGAAGCAGCCTCCCCGCTGAGCAGAGAGCCCAATGCGGGGCTTGATCCCTGGACTCCAGGATCACAACCTGAGCCAAAGGTAGACGCTTAACCGACTGAGCCACCCAGGCGCCCCTGGAAGAAACATTAGATGAAAGGTCAAAGGGGAAATTTCCAATAGAAATTTCAGTTCTTCGCCGTCTGAATGTGCTGACCATCACTGTCACTGGGAGGTGTGGATATGGTGGTGTCCCAATGTGAAGCGACGTGAAGCCCGCAGCACCAAGTGTGAAGTTGTCTTCCAAAAAAAAAAAAAAACCAAAACCCCAAAAAAGGAATATGAATCTAATCAAGTCTCTGGAGCCAACTTCTGTTTACAGGAAGTCTGAGGGACAGAGGGACAAGCGAAGTAACATCACAAAATCTTCCTGGATGTCCAGGAAACACTCCGTGCTCTCCTTTGCACAACGATCATACCACAAGTCTTCTGACACCTGGTGCACGGGTTTATTTCCACGTTGACCAATTCTCCCCCACCACCTGGGTGTCCTACAGTTCAGTTCCATGGTGACACTGTCTTTCTGGAGTTAGTGTGAGACGCCAGGTTAAGGGCTCGGTCCCACAAGATTGCCCTCCCTTCAGATGTCACCAGCAAGCCCCAGGTTGTCCCCTGTACTTCTGGCTGACTGGCTATAACTACTTGGGTTCAGTAATTTGCTAGAATATCTCATAGAACTCACTAAACACTTACCTTCACCAGTTTATGAAATAATGAAAGATGTGGTAAGAATACGTATGAACAGCCAGGTGGAGAGATATATAGAGTGAGGTCCAGAAGGGGCTCAAGCACAGAAGCTTCTGTCCCTGTGGAGCTGGGGTGTGTCACCCTCCTGGCAGGTGTGTGGATATGGTCACTAGTGGAAGCTTTGTGAGCCCTGTCGTTTGAGGATTTTTACGAAGGCTTCATCACAGGCATGATCCATTTCCAGCTCCTCTCCCCTCTCAGGAGAATGGGGAGGGGGGCTGTATGATCCGAACGTCTCATCATGGCTTGGTCTTTCTGGTAACCTGCCCGCATCCAGGACCCCACCCAGAATCGCCTCATTAGAACAAAAGATACTCCTATCAGAAAATTCCATGGGATTCGGGAGCTCTCTGTCAGGAACAGGGTCAAAGGCCAAATCTTAGCAGGAACTGGGGTCAGAGAACAAATGAGAATCTTATATATTTCTTACTATTTTGCAGTGAGACTAGCTATAGGACAGGTGACCTAGTTCCTGTAACAAATTAAAATACCTTGAAAAGAGTGTGGAGCAGGGAAGAGGGTGGTCGGTTCGAGATGAACATGGGTAATATGTTTTGTTCATATCCCAATGTGATCCTATAAAGGGATGCCGTGAGACAGTCAGGGACATGGCATTATGGATGGGAACTAGAATGTACGGAGGAATTATTGTTTATTTTCTTAGTGTGATAACAGTGTACGGTTATGTAAGAAAAAGTTGGTTTTTTATAGATGTGCACCGAAGTATGTAGGGATGAAATGACATGATACGTGACATGTGCTTTACAGTGTTTCAGCCAAAAAGGGGTTAAAAGAACAGATGACGTACACATTTATGCATATCTTCCACTTCAGTTTTAATTTCCATGGCGGTATGTTCAATTATCCCCAAGCGTCCGATGAGACAAGACTCTGTTAGAAAACTTGCCAGTTTCAGTTGCCTTGTTTACTAGCACTTACCTTGACCTGTTTGGTTTTCTGGGGCAGATGTGTTCACCGGGACCAGCCATCCCTCTGAGACAGAGTAGGGACGTTCAAGAAAATTGTTATGTCCTTTGAAAAAGAACTTTTAATCTGAGGCATATTCGTCTGATATTAATTACCCATGAAATTTATTTAGTCTTCAGAGCTGTTCTGGTTAGACGTATAAATAGAATAATAAATAGAATATTTTTCTTGGGGCGCCTGGGTGGTTAAGCGTCTGCCTTTGGCTCAGGGCGTGATCCTGGCGTTATGGGATCGAGCCCCACATCAGGTTCCTCCGCTGGGAGCCTGCTTCTTCCTCTCCCACTCCCCCTGCTTGTGTTCCCTCTCTCGCTGGCTGTCTCTATCTCTGTCAAATAAATAAATTAAAAAAAATCTTTAAAAAAAAAAAAGAATATTTTTCTTATCTACTTCCTTTTGTTATTGAATGCCCTTGACAGTCATAATGAGGAATTCATGTTAAAGGATCTCCAATCCAGATCAACTTTCCACCTGAGTAGTCCAGCTGAAGCCTGAGTTCAGCTAAGATCTTACTGACACTTGAGAAAATATCTAAATCTTAACTTTGTTAATTTTAATTTAAACAAATGACCGATTTTCACTTAGCATCTTATTTGTTGCACAGAAAATTATATTTTGTGTTGAAGTCAGTCTTTTAAAAAGGCATAATGCCTACAAAAAAATTAACACATGAGAAAGCTTGGACTTCAGATTTATCAAGCAAATTTGGCATAAAATACAAGATAAAAGCATTTCAGAGCTCACTGTTTATTTTTTAATGAACTCTAAATTTGACAAATTGAGTTTTGCAACCCCTGGTTGAAATGGCCATCCATGATATGCTTAAAAGGTACTAACCATGTGAAAAATTAAAATGAGAATATGTCAGAAAACCCATTTCCAAATTAGTAATTACAGTGATTGTATGTTGGGCATTACTCGGTTTGATGTCTCACAGAACGATTTTACCGTGCTCACACTTCCCACTGCCTCTTCTTTATTAGGGTTTCCCTTTAATATACCGTTAAATAATCCTCAGTGCTGCCCCGGGTCCTGATCCGAATTTGCTGGAAAGGAGTCTTTCTTCCCGTGTCTGGTGCCTGACCCTGCCTTTGTTTCCCATCCTTTGCTTATTCTCTGGGGATTCATGAATAGTCCCTCACCCAGTACACATTGGCCCTTATTCTCCCTCTGACTAGCCTACGGATTTTTCCATTGTCCCACTTCAGGGTGTTATTTGAAGGAGCCAAATGCAAACACACCTCCCTATTATGCTTTCAAATTGGGGCCAGTGAGATCAATGAAATTAAAAATTCGCAGATCAAGCTACCGCCTTCCCTCTCTGAGCGAGAGCAGTTGGCTGGAAAACAGGTGGTTGGATGGGAGCCAATTACTTTTTTGCCCTTGCTTCTCACCTGCTGAAGGTGCTAATGAACACTGACCTGTCCACAAAGGAGTCAGCTACAGCAAGGAAAAGCAAACAGTTTGGCTGCCTTGGCGGCTGGAGTCCTGGGGAATGACTCTGCTTCCTACCATAGGGTCACATCTCCAGAAAATGTCCTGTTTTAATATAGAGTTTAGCTTACAGGATTTGAATTCCGAACCTGAGTGTATAAGAAATTACGCACAGAAACCCTGAGCTATTTGTCAGTCTAACACTGACCATCTGGCCAGGCTTGCTGGGGCAGCCTGCAAGGTCTTACTTCTATTTACCTTCTTAAAATGTGTCTTCTTTTCTGAGTATCCTCCTCCCTAAATCAGGTTATTCCCTGGAAATAACAATGAGAAGAACCCACACAGTCAAATCAGGGAGGACAGCGTCCTGGGATATCACAATGCTCACATGTTCATTGAACGAACGAATGAATGAATGAATGCATGAGTTCTTGTAGTTTTTATAGTTTTGTCGTAATGCCTAAGGATTACACCCAGCATCCCTCCAACACAGCAGCAGACGAAGCTATGAGTTAGATGTCATGTGAAGATGACTGTAACAGTCAGCCACCCCAAATTACAGGAGGTGTTTCTACTCAGTCACTGTTTAACTTGAGGCACCTTATTTGTGATGATATGAGCTTTGGGAAAGGAGTAAAACCAAGCACCATCACTCTCCAGTGACAGTGTTCCTGGGCCAAAAGAAAGGAGGAGAGTCAGATACCAAATAGAGAGGCTAGAAAGTCCCCTCTCAATTCTATCCTGACATTTTAATTTTCTTTGGGGAAGATCCCCTTATTCGTGTAAAGCAAGAGGATGCAACCTTGGGCTTTTCTGTACCAACATCAAACAACAGGAAACTTCCAGTCTTGCAGAATTCTGGAATCTTCAAGTTGGAAGAGGTCTTAAGGGTTACCTCTCCCTTTCCAAAAATGTTACAAAGTCCTAGCCTGCCCTGCCTCTCCATGAATACCTCCAGGACCAAGAAACTCCCTCTTCAATATGGCAGCCAGTTTTTATCTCTGGATTATTCTTTTTGGTTACAAAGGTGTTTTTTTATTTCCAGATGAAGTTTGCTGTCTTTAGATTCCGCCAGTTTGTCCTGGTCCTTGTGACGAGACTGTACAGAATCAGACGACACCTGGTGGCAGGGGTCAGATTATGTTCCTCAAGAGTCTTCACTTATTTCTCAGATGGAACGCTTTTTTGCCGCCTCACCCTATTCTGATTTTGCTGTGGTTTATTCTAATTAAAAAAAAAAAGGTATCGAGATGCAGTTTCCATACAATAAACTGCACATATTTAAAGTGATTTAAAGTAATTTGCTGAGGTTTGTTAAATTATACGCTTAGGAGACTACCACAGTAATGAAGACATCAGAGATTTCCATCATCCCCCCCAAACTTCCATGTCCCCAGCTGATCTGCATTCTGTCACTGCAGATTAGTTTTCGTTTTATGGAATTTTATATTAATGGAATCATACAGTATATATTCTTGTGCCAGGCCTCTTTTAGCAAATTATTCTGAGATTCATCCATGTTTTTGTGTATCAAGGTTCATTTCTTTTTTTTTTTAATTGTTGAGCAGTGTTCTCTTGTATGGATATGCCACAACTCGTTTATCCACTCACCTGTTGGTGGACGTTCTTTTTTTTTTTTTTTTATTAACCCCATAAGAGTGCCAGATACAGCATGCTTGTACAAGTCTTTTTATAGACACATGTTTTCTTTCCTTTTTTTTTTTTTTTAAAGATTTTATTTATTTATTTGACAGGTAGACAGCCAGCGAGAGAGGGAACACAAGCTGGGGGAATGGGAGGGGAAGAAGCAGGCTCCCAGCGGAGGAGCTCGATGTGGGGCTCGATCCCAGGACTCCGGGATCACTCCCTGAGCCGAAGGCAGACGCTTAATGACTGAGCCACCCATAGACACACGTTTTCATTTCTCTTGAGTAAACACCTAAAAATATAGGTGGTCCTATAGACTGAATGTTTTTGTCCCTTCAAAATGTACGTGGTGAAACCTGAGCCCCAATGTGAAGGTATTTGGAGATGAGCATTTTGGGAGGTGATTGTGTGGTGAGGATGGAGCCTTCAGGAATGGGATTAATGCCCTTGCAAAAGAGCACAGAGAGCTTCCTTGAATCTTCTGCCATACGATGCCCAAGATGATGGGCATCAATGAACCAGGAAGTGAGGTCTCACCAGACACCGAATCTGTCAGCACCTCAGTGTTGGCCTTCAAGCCTCCTGAATTGTGAGAAATATATTTCTGCTGTTTAAGTCACCCGGGCTATGATATTTTTGTGATAGCAGCCCAAATGGACGAAGGCAGGTGGCTCTTTAAGCTTTTAAGAAATTACCAGGGTACCTGATGGCTCAGTCGGTAGAGTGTGTGACTCTTGGTCTTGGAGTTGTGAGTTTGAGCCCCATGTTGGGTGTAGAGATTACTTAAAAAAATAAAACAAAATAAAATAAAATTGCCAAACTGTGTTCCAAAGTGGTTGTGGCATTTGACGCTCCCATGATCAGTGTATGAGATTTCCAGTTACTCTACATCCTTGTCAACACGGATATCAGTCTTTTTAATTTTAGCCATTCTACTGAGGGTGCAGTGGTATATAATTGTTGTTTTTATGTTCATTTCCCTAATGACAGGCATCTTTTCATGTGTCTGTTGGCTTTTTATTTCTTCATCAGTGAACCTCTGTTCAAATTTTTTACTAGGTTTGTTTTCTTATTATTTAACTGTAAGTGCTCTTTATATATTGTAACTATAAGCCCTCTGTCTGATGTACGTGTTGCAAATATTTTCTCCGGATCTCTGCCTTGCCCTCTCATTTTCTCAACAAGGGCCTTTAAAGTGCAAATACTTTTATTTTGATCGAGGAAATGTATCATTATTTTCTGGTATGATTTCTGCTTTTTGGGTCTGATAAATCTTTGTCTATCCCAAGGTCATAAAGATGTCTTCTATTTTATCCCAGTATTTTATAGTTTTAGCTTTTCTATTTAGGTCTGTGGTCAATTCTGAGTTCATTTTGATTTACAATATGAAGTAATGGTCAATATTTATCTTTCTATTACAGCACCTTTTATTTTATTTTATTTTATTTTATTTTATTTTATTTTATTTTATTTTTTCATCTTTGCCAATGTTCTTTATTGATTTTTTCTTTTTCAAGTTTTTATTCAAATCCCAGTTAGTTAATATACAGTGTAACATTGGTTTCACGTGTAGAATTTAGTGATTCATCACTTACATACAACATCCAGTGCTTATCACAAGTGCCCTCCTTAATCCCCATCACGTATTTATCCCATCCCCCCCACCCACCCCTTCCAGCAACCCTCAGTTTGTTCTATGTAGTCAAGAGTCTGTTTTCTGGTTTGCCTCTCTCTTCCCCCCATGTTCATCTATTTTGTTTTTTAAATTGCACATATGAGTGAAGCCATATGGTATTTGCCTTTCTCTAGCTGACTTATTTAGCTTAGCGTTATACTCTCTAGCTCCATCCACGTCATTGCAAATGGCAAGATTTCATTCTTTTTTATGGCTGAGCGCTGCTGTCCCATTGTGTGTGCGTGTGCGTGTGTGTGTGTGTGTATACCACTTCTTCTTTATCCTTTCATCCATCAGTGGACATTTGGGCTCTTTCCATAGTTTGGCTATTGTTGATAATACTGCTATGAACATTGGGATGCATGTATCCCTTTGAATCAGAATTTTTGTATCCTTTGAGTAAATACCTAGTAGTGCAATATTGTAGCACCATTTATTAAGTAAACAAACCAACAAAAACCAATCTTTTGTCACCGAATTACCTTAGCACCTTTGTAAAATATCAAATGACTACATGTATGTATACTTCTATTTCTTGGCTCTTTTTTCTACTCCAGTGATCTATAATTCTATTGTATATATTTTTTCAGGTTCTCTGCCTATTTTTTATTTAGTTAATTTATTTTTTAAAGATTTGTTTATTTGAACGAGAGAGAGAGAGAGTGAGGGCACATGATTGGAGGAGGGGCAGAGGGAGAGAATCTTCAAGCGGGCTCCCCACTGAGCATGGAGTCTGACTCTGAGCTCGATCTCACGACCCTGAGATCATGATCTGAGTGGAAATCAAGAGGCACATGCTTACCCAAATGAGCCACCAGGGTACCCCTGTGTTAAAGATTATTGCTTCTTTGTTCATTAGAGTGGTGATATTTTTTCTGTGTGTGTGTGTGTGTGTGTGTGTGTGTGTGTGTGTGTTTTACTGTAGTTTGCTTTCCCTGTAATTCTGTTGTCCACTTTTGCTCCAGTTCTTGCTTGGACACAATGTACCAGGGCTATGCGTGTCTGGCTGCTGGGCACCTGCCTGTGAGTGATCTCTGTCCAGGGTGGCTATGGGAAGAAGGGACAGACGGTCTGAACATGGCTGACAAGATATGGAAGCACTTTCCTGGTAGACATCTCACATAGCCTTATGGCATCCTTTGTAGGCAAGGATGACCCAGTTTTACTCAGGAGAGTCTTAGAAAGCTAAGTGATAAGCAGCGAGGCTTTGAACCGTGGCTGTAAAAATGCACGCTCTTCGATTTAGCCTTTCTACAGGTGTCCTGCCCTCTGCCTGGTCACAGTCAGGCTGGGCGCCGTGGGTCTGCTCCCCATAGATTGCCCTTTCACTGATGAGTCTGTGACTGTGGTGGAGAGCACTGGTAGTAAACAAGAGCCAGGAGCCAGGGACACTGCTGGGCTCTCTCCTGCTCTCATTCTGCTTCTGGCCCTGCTGCTTCAGAGCTACGTGACCTGTGACAAATGTCTTGATCTTTCTGCACCTCAATTTCTTTGTCTTTCAAATAGAAGAATGGTACCTTCCTGGTCAGATTGTAAGAATCAAAGATCCAGTGTGTGTGTGAAGGTCTGTGGGTGAATAAAGGGTAACTTTTATTACTACTTTACTATTTAAACTCTTTGAACCTGAGTTTGCTCATATGTGAATATCATAGTGTGTAAACATGAGAATGACCCTGGTGTTATTTTGGAACTGAAAGGAAGTGATAGTGCCTGGTATGTGGTAAATCCTCAAAAACTTCTTTCCATTCTGTTCCTGCTTGACTTTTGAGCATTTTTTTCCCTGCAGGTCAATAAATTTGTACTAAGAACATATCAGGCTAAATAATGCAGGTTTTCATATTTTTTTTATTCTTTAATTAGTCCATTCATTCATCTAGCCATTTATTACAAACCATCTCTATGTCAGTCACCAGGCTTTTAGGAATGTATTTTATGACACTTTAATTACTTGGAGGTCTACAACTCTAGTTAATGGCTCTGGAGCTCTTTTGGGAGTTGGGGTGACAAGTTTAAATCAGCCACTACCTAATCTGGACTATGTGAAGTCCTATTCAGTGTTAATCGTTCTACCTAAAAGTTCCCACAGGTGCCAAGTGATCAGTATTTATTCTTAGCTCCATTACTCACTTTATCTCAAATCTATGGTAAAATTTAATAAACAGCTCTTTGTTTTTCCTCTGAGTAGATCAAAGAATCTGGATGTATCTAGATTTCTCAGTTGTTTTGAATCTTTGGTAAAGACACAGCAGTCATGAATGACTAAATTTCAGCTGAGAATCACCCAAGGGCGCCATCTTGGAGCTGAGACTCTGGGACTCTTCCTCATGCCTGACGTTTTCTAATCTCTGGGAGAAAGACAGGGATGATGCTACCGGGCCTCATATCCAGCCTGGCATTCCTGAGACTTTGGGTTCCTTAAACATGATCACGAAGTTTTAAAGATTGTTTTGCAAGTGGTTGTTGCTGCTGTTCACCTCCTTGGCTTAGAGTGGACCTTGTGATCAAAGACAGAGTGATGGTCGCTGGAAGACCATGAGATGCTTTCTTAACTAGGTTCAGAGTCATTAATGCCATAAAGGGACAAGAGAGTAGAACTAAATGGCAGCAAAAGAGAAGTTAGAGGGAGAGAGAGGGTGTAAACAATAGGCAAATGGGAGCCATAGAGGGTGAATGGCAAATTTCACTTTTTTGGCCGCATGTTTCTCCTTCAAGTCTTTTTTACAAGCATGAGGTGCAGCATAATGAGAGTTTTGGTCCTTTGTTCAGTGATTATGTATTTCTCTCCCACCACATCAAGTATGTGGAAATGTAGAGGAGGGGTGATAAAGACGTAGATATCACCATCTGCATCCTTGAAGAATTCATCATAAATGGGACACAAAATACACCACTATGAAACTGGCAAGTGAAGGGAACTATGGTAATCGTATCGGCCAGTTTATAACGAAGACAAATATGATAATAGGCTGCATTGACTGGCATTGAGTCAGAACACCATCCTTTTACTTTTCTAGTTAAAATCCATAAATCTGGTTTTGAAAATATATTGGAAGAGACAGATGGGCACAATGTCTAGTTTCATGCAAACATTATAAATAAAACATTTCTTGTCATCCTTGGAATTTTGTTTGGTGCATTTTAAAAGGTCTATATTTTAAAGCCTTGAGCTGCAGATTCACTAGAAAATGTAATTTTACTACCAATGCTAAACATAAATACATATCCATGTAATTTTCTACAGCTTGAATAACTTGTTTTTTTCAATGTATTCACAGTCCGCTTCACAAATAATCAACTTTTGCTTCCCCGCCCTGAAAATTATTGAGTTTGTGGGTTGTCAGTGTGAATGTCATCTCAGGACCTCTTCCCAGTTCATGATCCTAGTCACTGTTTGTATTTTTCCTTTCTTTTAAAGGGTGTGTTGAGAAAATGTCAATGAATTTTAAGGTTAACTTCAGAGGAGAAATAATTTTGCTGTCTAAAAAAAACTACCATGATATCCCCAAGCCATGTAGAAATGGTTTCTGGCCACGAACATGGATTATATAGGTCGACAACAGACCCCCTCTTACCTGCACAGTGATTCTTCCCTGAAGTTCATGGCTGCCGTATTAGCATGTCGAGAGCACTTAGGAACTTATTATTCTTATTGGCACAATCCTATCTTCTTTATCCTGCCCTGACCATTTGTGCCAAGTGTTTGGGGCTTGGGGTAATCAATTGCTAGAGTTCCCTTGACATGACCATGATGTTTCATAAATATTTCATGAACCCTTAAAAATGTCGCCAAATGACTCCGGTCAGACTAAATAGTTTGGAAATTAGAACATTAGACCTCAAGTGGACCCTGTGGATTATTTTCTCCAACATTTGCCTTGAAGGGAAGAAAAAACCGTCTCAGAGATATTAAGTGGTTCTCCAAATCCACAGAGCACATGAATAGTAGTGTCAAAACTAGAATGCTTGTCTACTTATTCCAAGTCTAGTATTCTTTTCTCTATTAAATAGTTTTGGTAGCAGCCCTAGATACTTGGTTAACTCTAATATGCTTGCTGGTACGCTCCCTCTCTCCTTCCCACCCGCCTCCCTCCCTCCCTTCTTTCTTTCATTGGAGTGTGTAATTGACATACAATATTATATACCTTCAGGTGTACAACATAGGGATTCAACATTTATATGTGTTACGAAGTGATCTCAGTAAGTCTAGCTAATATGTCACCATACAAAATTGTTACAATATTCTTGACTATCTTCCCAGTGTTGTACATTACATCCTGGTGACTTATTTATTTTATAATTGCAGGCTGCCCCTTTTAATCCCCTTCACCTATTTCACCCATCCTCCTCCAGCCCCTCCAGCAACCACTATATTCTTTTCTGTATTTAAGAGGCTGTTTCTGATTTGTTTTCTCCATTTGTTTTTGTTTTTTTTTCTTTTTCAGATTCCACGTACAATGAAAATCAATGGTATTTGTCCTTCTCTGTCTCACTTATTTCACTTAGCTTTTTTTTTTTTTTTTTTTTTTTTTTTTAGATTTTATTTATTTATTTGACAGAGAGAGAGCCAGCCAGTGAGAGAGGGAACACAAGCAGGGGGAGTGGGATAGGAAGAAGCAGCCTTCCCAGCAGTGCAGGGAGCCCGATGCGGGGCTCAATCCCAGGGCCCTGAGATCATGCCCTGAGCTGAAGGCAGACGCTTAACGACTGAGCCACCCAGGCGCCCCAGAATCTAGCTTTATACCCTTAAGTTCCATCCATGTTTTTTCAAATGGCAAGATTTCATTCTCTTTTTATAACTGAGTAATATTCTATTATGTATATATATTATATATATACGTACCACATCTCATCTTCTTTATCCATTTGTCTGTTGATGGACACTTGGGCTGCTTCCATATCTTGGTTGTTGTAAATAAGGCTGCAATGAATGTAAGGGTGTTGTTCTCAACATTATTATGCTATAATAGCTCCCATCTGAGTTGATCATGCAATGCCTGTAAATTGCTTAGAGCCTAGGAAGCCATCAATAAATGTTAACAATTCTTGGTTTTCTTCTCTTCCTCCTTTTTTTTTTTTTATTACTAACTGCTTTACTTTTATGTTGATATTTTCATGCTAGAGGTTGCCAACAAGTAGACTTAAATCTACTCATAGCCTTGGAGAAGACTGGTATATTTACAATTCATTTGCCGCTCCCTCTGTGGCCCATCTTTCTCTCTCGTCTGCTGGAACTCTTAGTGAGAAGGGATAAAATTGTTAGTTTTTATCAGTTAGGAATGCATCTGACAGCAAGTAACAGAAATGTTGATGACCCATGGCTTAAATCACAAAGATAATCATTGTTCATTTAATAAGAAATCTGAAAATAGCAGATGCAGGGACACACTGATGCCCTTAAGTCTTCAGGCTTTTTCCAGCTTTCTACCCTATGGCAAATAGCTGTTGGCTTTTCGTCCTCATATTTGGTGCTTCATGATCTCAAGATGGCTGCCTAGGTGCAGCATCACGCACACATCCCAAGTGCCAAGGAAAAGATAGGGCACAATACCTTCACCTCCCGAGACTCTCTTAGAGAATAGAAGCTTTCTTCTCATGTATTTTACTGGCTAGAACTGCAAGACATGGACAGTCCTAATTGCAAGTGAAGCTGGAAAAGCGAATATTTAGCTTTTCACTTAGGACGGTAAAGGGAGGAAGGAAGTTAGGCATGGCTGCTAGGTCAGTCAACTAAAAAGCCGTCATGGACGGCAGGACACATGCCCTTCCTCCCTGCCTTTTATCTGGTATGTTTTCATCCTTTTGTCATGAGACAGCCTCATTGCTGGAGTTCTGCTTATTTCCAGACAACTTTAAGTGTGAGTACTACAGCAAAAGCTCCTGTTTAGACAGCACTTAAAAAAATCTGACAATTCTTTTCTGTTTCTGTCACTTTCTGGGTTCTGCCATCCTTAGACCTAAGTTTACAGGCAGTCACCTTGAAGAAGTTTGAAACAAGTTTTGGGGGTGGAGGCTGAACCCATGCTGAATCTGTTTTTTACAGTCAGACTCTTCAGTCTCATATCTTGGGAAGGCTTCTGCTGACTTGCTTATACTTTTTTAAAAGCTTGCTTTTCTTTTTTTTTTTTTTTTAAAAAAAGCACATTTAGAAACCGTGAAATGCACAGATCGTCAGTGCCCAATCTGATGAGTTTTAGTAAATGTATGTGCCCATGTGATCTCATTAATATATGTACCCATGTGACCATGCGAATTCGTAACAAAGTACCACAAACTAGGGGATTTCGGCAACAGAAGTTTATTGTCACATTTCTGGAGGCTGGAAGTCTGACATCAAGGTGTCAGCAGGGCCATGCTCCCTCTGAAACCCGTAAGAGAGAATCCTTCCTTGCCTCCTTTTAGCTTCTAGTGGTTTCCAGGATCTTTGGAATTCTTTGGCCCACAGCTGCGTAATTCCAGTCTCTTCGTTCCTTGTCCCGTGGCCTTCTCCCTGTGAGTCCCTGCCTGCTCGTGGCTGTCTTCTTATAATGACACCCAGCACCTCATATTAACGAATTACATCTGTCATGGCCATATTTCCAAATAAGGTCAAATTCTGAGGTTCTGGCAGTGAGGACGTCGATGCATCTTTTGGGGGCATGGAATTCACCCCGGAACTCTATGTGACTATATCCAACCATGTTACTATATTACCCCATATAATATGTTACACAGGGGCTAGGGGCCAACAAACTTTTCCATAAAGGACCTGATAGTAAATGTTTTAGGATTCGTGGGCCATATTCTCTATTGCAACTATTCAACTCTGTCTCAGGTGTGCAAAAGCGGCCACAGACAGTATGTGAGCGAGCAAGCGTGGTTGTGTTACAATACCATTTTATTTACAAAAATGGGAGGCAGGCTGGATTTGGCCCAGGGGCTGTCCTGTGGCTGGCCCTTGCATTAAAACATGTCCATCACCTCGGAAAGTTCCGTCCGCACTCTTTCCTGTTCAGTCCTCACCTCCCGGAGGCAAACACGTGCAGCGTTCTGTCACTACAGAGTAGTATTTTGCCTGTCTTTGGACTTTGTATAAATGGAATGACTCCGTATGGACTCTTGTGTGTCTGTCTTCATAATGTCTGTGAGAGCGGCCATATTGTTATGTATGTCAGGGTTGTCTTCTTTTGGTCTTTTTTCCCCCAGTTTTATTGAGGTGTAACTGACAAGACTGTAGGGTATTGAAAGTGTACAGAATGACGATTTATATATGTATACTCTGTGAAAGGATTACCACAGTCAGATTAATGAGCATACCCGTCACCTCCCATAGTTACCTCTGTGTGTGTGTGCATGCGAACTCGTAAGATCTCTCAGCAAATTTCAAGTATGTAACAGGCTTGTTGGCTATATAGAACTTACTCATCTTATAACTGGAAGTTTGTATCCTCTGACCAACATGTTGCCATTGCCCCTCGCTTGCAGCCCCTGACAACTCCTTTTCTACTGTATCTCTGCCGTTGACATTTCTTTTAGATTCCCCATGTAAGTGATACCACACAGTATTAGTGTTTTTCTGCCTGGTTTATTTCACTTAGCACAATGCCCTGAAGGTCCACCCACATTATCACAAATGTCAGGATTTCCTTCTCTCTTGTGGCTGAATAACATTTCATTATATAGGTAAAGTTATCTGTATATTTATCACATCTTCTTTATCCATTGAGGGACACTTTGGTTGTTCCCATATGTTGGCTATTGTGAATAATGCTACGATGAATGTAGAAGCGCAGATATCTCTTTGAGACAGTGATGCCCTTTCCCGCAGATACACTCTCAGAGGTGGGATTGCTGGGTTATTTATTTGTTTATTTTTATTATGTTCAGTTAGCCAGCGTATCGTACATGATTAGTTTTTGATGTAGTGTTCAATGATTCATTAGTTGCGGGGATTGCTGGATCATATGGTAGATCTATTTTTAAGTTTTTGAGGAATCTTCGTACTGTTTTCCATAGTGGCTGCACCAATTTACTTTCCCACCAGCCTCCTTGCCGATGCTTGTTATCTTTTCTTTTTGATAGTAGATGTCCTAACAGGTGTGAGGTGGTAGCTCATTGCATTTTCCTGATGAGTAGTGTAGAGCATCTTCTCATATAATTATTGGCCATTTGTGTATCTTATTCAGAAAAAAAAGTCTATTTAAGTCCATTGCCCATTTTTTAATGGGTTATTTGTTGTTTGTTTATTAATTAGGTGCAAATATTTTCTCCCATTTGCCTTTAAACTTTGTTGGTGGTTTTCTTTTTTCTTTTTTTTAAAGATTTTATTTATTCATTCGACAGAGACAGCCAGCGAGAGAGGGAACACAAGCAGGGGGAGTGGGAGAGGAAGAAGCAGGCTCCCAGCGGAGCAGGGAGCCCGATGCGGGGCTCGATCCCAGAACGCCGGGATCACGCCCTGAGCCGAAGGCAGACGCTTACCGACTGAGCCACCCAGGCGCCCCCACACTTAGTGATTTCTATATGTTGAATCAGCTTTACATCTCAGAGATAAATCCCACTTAGTCCTGGGGTATGATCCTTTCACTGTGCTGTTGAATTAGGTTTGCTAATGTTTTGTTGACGACTTTTATGTCTGTGTTCATCAGGGATACTGGTCTGTAATTTTCTAATTTTATAGTGTATATGTCTGGCTTTGGTGTTAGGGTAGTGCTAGCCTTGTAAAATTCACCATAAAGCCATTTGTTCCTGGACTTTTCTTTATTGGGAAGTTTTCACTTTCCACATATACTATTTGTCTGTTCATAAATTGTATTTCTTCATTATTCAGTCTTAGTAGGTCGTATGTTTCTAGGAATGTATCCGTTTCTTCTAGATTATCCAGTCTGTGGGTGTAAAATTGTTCATAGTAGTGTCTTCTGATCCTTTGTATTTCTGTGGTATCGGTGGTAATGTCTCTTCTTTGATTTTGTATTTTACTTATTTGAGTCTTCTCTCTTTCTTATTTAGTGTATCTCAAGGTTTGTCAGTATTGTTTCTCTCTTCAAAAAAACGAACTCCTCGTTTCATTGAATTTGTCTAGTGTCTCTCTGATTTCTACTTTGTTTACTTCTGCTCTGATCTTTGCTCTTCCTTGACATCTTTTTTTTTCAGTTTCTTGATGTGTAAAGTTAGGTTGTTTATTTGAGATCCTTCATTTTTTTAACCTAGGTATTTATGGCCATAAACTTCCTGTTAGTACTGCTTGTGCTGCATCGTATAAATTTTGGAATATCGTATTTCCATTTTCGTTTGTCTCAAGATTTTTTCCCCATCTTCACGTCTCCTTTGATCCATTGGTTCTTCACGAACGTGCTGTTTAATTTGCACATAGTTGTGACCGTCGTCGTCAGGAAAGATGCTTGATATGATTTCAATCTTCTTAAATTTCTTTTTTTTTTTTTAAAGGTTTTATTTATTTATTCGACAGAGATAGAGACAGCCAGCGAGAGAGGGAACACAAGCAGGGGGAGTGGGAGAGGAAGAAGCAGGCTCCCAGTGGAGGAGCCTGATGTGGGGCTCGATCCCAGAACGCCGGGATCACGCCCTGAGCCGAAGGCAGACGCTTAACGACTGCACTACCCAGGCGCCTCCAATCTTCTTAAATTTCTACAAACTCGTTTCGTGGGCCCAAGCTATGATCTAGTCTGGAGAATGTCCTGTGTGTGCTTGAGAAGAATGTGTATTTGGCTGCTGTTGGATGGAATATTCCGTATATGTCTGTTAGGTTTATTTGGTCTCACGTGCAGTTCCAGTCCAATGTTTCCTTATTGACTTTCTGTCTGGATGATGTATCCGTTGTTGAAAGTGGGTATCGGAGTCCCCGACCGTTACTGCACTGTTGCCTGTTCTCCCTTCAGATCTGTTAGTACTTGCTTCATATGTTTAGGTGCTCTGATCTTGGGTGCATCTTTTTTTTTTTTTAATTGAAGAGTAGTATTCTGTTGCATGAGTACTTCAACTCAATGATCTACTCTTCTGATATTGGGCAAGTTGTTTTCAGTTTGCAGCTCTTATGAAAAAAGTAGCTTTTAAACATTTTTGTACAGTGTGTGTGTGTGTGTGTGTGTGTGTGTGTGTGTATTCTGGTTTATCCTGCTTAAGTACTCTGGGGTAGAATTGCTGGGTAGGTGTATGGTCGACTTTATAAGCCGCTGTCCAAGAGTTCTGAAAAGGTATTGCGCCATCTTGCGTGCTCACCAACTGTTATGAGGGATCCGGTGTTTCGTATCCTCATCAGCGTCTGGCGTGGTCTGTCTTTAGTTTTCGCCAATCTAGTTCTTTAATGTTTGGTGATGTAGTGCGTACTAATATCCCGTGGTGATTTTAACTTACATTACCCTGATGGCTAATGACCTTGGGTGGATTTTCTCTCTCTCACCATCTCTCTTTCTTTGTTTTTTCCCTCTAGCTCCTTCTCCCCCTCCTTCTCCTTCCCACCTTCTGTCCCCCCTTCCGTCCCCCTTCCTTTCTTCCTTCCCTCCTCCTCTATCAATCCCTGAAAGAGGAATGTTAAAATCTCCAACAGTGATTGTGGGTTTTTCTTTTCCTTCCTTTCTTTCTCTAAATTCTTTCTTCATGTATTTTGAAACTCTGTTATTATGTGCATATGCGTTTATCTTAGGATTGTTGTGACTTCTTGATGAATTGATTCTTTTAGCATTATGAGATGTCTCTATCTCTTTTCATACATTTTGCTTTAAAGCAACTTTTTCTGATACTAATAGAGCCATACCAGCTTTCTCCTTTCTTTTACTGCCCTCCTATCTGTGTCTTTAATTTACAGTGCATCTCTTGTATATGGCATATGGTTGAGTCTTGACATTTTATCTTGTCAGGAAATCTATTTTTTAATTGGAATGTTTAGTTGACTTACATAAAATGTAATTATTGTATAATTGGGTTTCTTTCCACCTTTTTGTTACTTGTCTTCTCTTTGATCCATATGTGCTCTTTTCCCTCAGTTTCTCCTTTCCTGCCTTCTTTTAGGTTCCTTGAATATATGTTTTGGTATTTAATTTTAATTTCTCCGTTACATACTTAGTTATACTGCCTTTTTTTTTTTTAAGATTTTATTTATTTATTTGACAGAGACAGCCAGCGAGAGAGGGAACACAAGCAGGGGGAGTGGGAGAGGGAGAAGCAGGCTCCCAGCGGAAGAGCCTGATGCGGGGCTCGATCCCAGAACGCTGGGATCACGCCCTGAGCCGAAGGCAGATGCTCAACAACTGCGCCCCCCAGGCGCCCCTAGTTATACTGCTTTGATTGTGTGGGTGTGTGTGATCTAATGGTTACAGTATTCATCCTTTATCACAGTTTACTTAGGGTTAATATGATTCCTTTTCATGTAGAATCTTAGAAATCTGCAATACTATAATTATATATATAAACAGTATATTACATATATACAGTATGTTACACATACATGTGTATATACGTACAACATTATATTCTCCCTGTCCCGTTTGCCAATGTTGTCATGCACTTGGCATGTACATATGTTATGAATTCCTCAATATTATACTTTATAAAACTTTCACTAAATAGTCAGCATTTTTTTAATTGAAGGAAGAAAGAAGTAAACTTTTTTATGAACCCAATTATTTATCATTGCCAGCACTCTTCATTTATTCTTGTACATGGAGTTTCCATCAGGTGTCAGTTCCGTGTAGGGCTGCGGGACACAAATTCCTCTAGCTTTATTGTGTCTGAAAATGTCTTCATTTTGCCTTAATTTTTGAAAGATGGTTTCAGAGGATTCAGAATTCTGGGTTGAAAAGTCTTCCTTTTTCTTCCCCAATACTGTATATGTATGTTATAATACCATGTAACATTACACGGTACTGCTATGTACCATATATGTTATGTACTATATATTATACATAGAACAAATATACATGAACACACACACATACACACACACACACACACACACTGTCCTTACGTGTATAGACATACCCACAAATCTTGGAGCTGAATCTGCATTGCCTGATACATCGTCCAAACAATTTCAACTTCTAGACTTGTCTCTAGCACATTACAAGAATCCCCACCTTTTTAACCCAGAACAGTTCATCTTACCTGCCTAGCAGCCTGCCTTTTCATTCTGCCAATTCCACGTTTTAGGGTCTGTTACCTGCAGCTGGCATTTCCAGTCTCAAATTCTAGATCCTCGAAGCCATGTTTAGCTGTAAGTAACCAAAAACCAGTGTCTGAAACAAATAGGATGCGTTTTTTTCTTCCCTGGGAGATCTGGAGGCAGAAGTCACTCACTTGGGTTCTGGGAATCCACGACCCCAGTCAGGCCTCTCCATCCTTCTCCACTACCCCCTTATGTCATCTTTTCTTTTTGCCTTTTTTTTTTTTTTTTCTGGTCTCTTCATGGTCACAGTACGAGCTATTGAAGCTCCAGGCATGGTGACCTGACAACGTCGAGAGCAGGGAGGAGGGAGATGCAGAGTGGCCACTTGTCTGTCCTTTTTGTCCGCAAAGCCAGAGCTAGCCCAGAACACCTTGCCAGTTTCTGCTTCAGCTTCATTGACTGTGAACTGGGCGGCATGGTTACCCCTACTTGGAAAGGAGGCTGGGAAGGTGACTGTCCATTTCCTCTGGGTCTTTGGTGAATGGTATGGAAGGAGGATGGGGGCATGGGTGTGGGGACAGCCTCGCACCAGTGCCGCCCCAGCAGCGACACGGCTTCCTGTCTCCGCATCTCGGGCTGTGAGATGTGAGCCAGGGGATCCCCCTGGCTATCACCGTGGTTTGGATCCACAAGTTTATTCTATTACTTATCAGGGTGGGAACGGCTCAAAGGTGTCCATATCGAGCAACCAACTATAGCATTGCATACAAATAAAATATTCTCTAATGTTGATGATTTTGACCGATGCCCCTGCTTCCCCACGTCCATCACGAGACCTCAGAGGGGAGCTGATCATTTTAGCGTGGCCTCAGTGGAAGGACTGTGTTCTGGTGGTCTGCTGTCATTGTGTCATCTCTAACGCAGACTGACGGGACGCAGGAGTGCCAGTTGGACGCGTTTGGGGTAGTTGCCCAGACCAGCCTGTGCCTTTCTGTTCATTCTTATCCGTCCTTCGCTTGGACATCTCAGAGGAACCTCCAAATTATCCCATCTGCTCCTCTTCCTGTGCTCCCTGGCACAGTGAGTGACAGTCTACCTGTCAAGCTCCCCAAGTCACAAACTTCAGAGACATCTGTTCTCTCACCTGCCCTGACGACTAATCACATGCCCTGTCGCTTCTCCCTCCTGAATATTTTTTGTGCTTAGCTTCTTTAAAATCTCCGCCCCCAGCAACCTCGCCTTGCTCGTCGAGTCACTGAAGCTGGTTTTGGGTGCGATAAATACAAAACCCTACAAAAAGCAACTTAATCCCTAAGAGGCTCTTTGTTTGTTTCTTTTAAAATCGCACCGAGTGAGAAGTAAGAGCGAGGACAGGTCCAGGGCTAATTTAGTGAGTTAGAAACGTCGTTGAGACTCAGGTGCTTTCAGACCTCCTACGCCAGCTCCCCTGAATGTGTCCGGGACGTTGCCCCCCTGGGGTGGCAAGATGGCTGTGACAGTTCTTGGCGTCGTTTGCAGACACGGCCACATCAAGCAGGGGAGCACATGTCTTGCTCGGGTCACCTTTTATGAATGAGGAAAATCTTCCTATGAGGTCCCTCTGTGGCCTTACTCCCGATGGTCATGGTGGGGTCCTTGTCCGTGTTCTAGCTGAAGGCCCAACAAGCGAGTTTCTGGCATGTTCGGCTATATACTGGGGGGCCGTTTCTGCTGGTCAGGAGGAAGGTTGGGAGGGCGTGTTCTTTTGGGGAGACACTCCTTAGGACTGAAGACACACCCATCTCCCGCCCGGACTTTCTCGTCTTCCCCTTCAAGCCATTCTCCCCAGGTCTTTCCAAAGTGTGTCTGTTATCTGGTTAGCTCATCTGCTTACCTGTTTATTGTCAGTTTTGCTCATAATTATGTAAACTGCACGAGGGAAGGGACCTTGCCTGTTCTGTTCACAGCTCTGTCCCCTGGAATGTGGCCTCACACATCGGAGGTATTGATGTGATATTTAGGTATTTGTTAGCTGATTTCTGTCAATACCATCTTAAGGCCTCACATGCTTTCCTGTTGCATCTCAGCTCAAGTCTCATCTGGAAATTGTAACGTCTTTCACAAAGAGGTCTGTGCCTGCATTTCCGTCTCTCCCCCACTTTTCCCCACTCCTCCACTCTTTCTCCAGCTTTCCGGAACTTTCTTCAGTTTTTCAAATACACCATGTGTTTTCTTCCGTCTACATGCTTTCCTCTGACTGCCTAGAACTGTTTTGGCTTCTCACTTTGCCTGCCTAAGTCCTGCTCTAGAAGCAAATTTCAGTTTAAATGTCATTTCTTCTGGGAAATGTTCCAGAAGTTTCTCTCACTAGGCATTGTTAGAAGCCCCTGCATACTTCCCAGAGTACCCTGGACTTCTCCGTCTTAGAAGTTGTCACTTGCTATTATAACTGCTTAATTGTGTTTTTCTATCACCATGATTTTTTTTTTTTTTAAATCAGCTTTATTGAGATAAAATTCCTATTCCATACATTGACCTATTTAAAGTGTACGATCTAATTGTTTCTAATATCTTCACAGAGTTGTACAGCTACTCGCCAAAATCAGTTTTAGAGCATTTTCATCCCTTTCCCTTCCTCCCCAAAATAGCCATTAGCAGCCATTCCTCATTTCCTTCCCGTCCCATTGGCCCTGGGCAACTGCCATTCTATTTCTGTCGCCATGAATGTGCTGATTCCGGACCTTTCATAGGATGGAACTTAACTTCCGTGTGGCCAGTGACTGTCTTGATCTGTTCCCACTGGATTTCCAGTGCTTAGCGGAGAGCTTGGCACGTGGTTGGGCCTCAAGAGATATTTGTTGAAGGACTAGTTGATTGAATAATTGAAAATTTAGAGACTCGCAGAGCCAATGATTCCCTTTTCTGTCTCTCGACTACAATTTTACGTGGATTTACTGCTGTTTTCATCACCCCACATGGGTGTTTTTTATGTACTTGTTTATCTTCCTAGATCAAGAGTTTCTTGAGGACAAGAGCCATGCCTGATTCATTTTTGTGTATCTTGGTTGAGTACTTGGCACGCAATGCACTCAGCAAATATTTGCAGAATGGGTAAATGAATGAATGAATCAGCTAAGACCACTCATTCCCGTATCATCAGTCAACCCCTCCCACAGGGACAGGTGGGCTCAGGTCATTTGTTTGTTCATGCTGCCCGTATTTGCTAACAAATGAGGACGTGATTTTATACTTCCCACCAGCATTCCGTAAATATCTGTCTCAGCCATGGTCATCACTCTGCTCTGTGGCAGAGGCTGTGACTTGGGAATCCTGGTGTCCTCTCGAGGCCCTGCACACCCCCCTTTTCCCAGACTGGAGATGGAGAGTCTGTGCCTTGGAGTCTCTGAGGCCCCGGGCATCAGGGAGAGGGCCAGCAGGCCAGATGGGGTTGCGAGTTTAGTTCTATGATCCAGGGGCATGTTAGTAGGAGTTGGTGGTTTTTGAATCTCTGCCACCCAGAGGACTTCCACCACAGGTGGTCTGTCCCTCCAAGTGAGGCAGTCACGACATGGAACATTCTGCTCGAGTCAGGCACCTGTGTCTGTACGGTGGTGGCATGTCTCGATGTGTTGGGACGTCTCAATGTGTTGGGACGCCTGGCTTGAGCTGCACCAAACCCTTTTCCAGAAGGTTGTCACTGTGGTGAAAAGGGAACCAGTTGGCTTGGGAACCAGTTGGCCTGGAACCAGTTCCTACAGCTGGCTTCCAGAGGTGTCTCCAGGACTACCAGTGCGAGGCATTAGCCAAGCTTTGTAGCCTGGGTCCTGGTGCCGTGGGCCCAGCCACCCATGAGGCTGCTGAGGAATGCCTCCTACAGGGTGGTCCGAGGGGACAGGGCTCTTCCCAGCCAGTGTCCTGTGCCCAGGGGTCCTCTCTGAGCAGCCGGACCTGTTCTACCCACAGTAGTTTGCCTACGGTGCCCCTGCTTCCGGTTTTCCTGGGAGGGGATCCACCATTGCCTGGTAAACCCAGATGCCCATTGCTGGGCTCTGATGACGTCATGGGCCTCTGCTCCCTGGGACTTCAGCCTCTTTTGAAGAATCCCAGAAAGTGCTTGCCGACCAGCTGTTGCCTGTGGTAGGCTGAGTAACCCTGCGTGGCCTGCCCCGACAAAACATTCACGTCCTAACCCTGGAAACAGTGAATATGTTATATTACACTTCTCAGATGTGATGAAGAGATTCTTCTGGATGACCTGGGTGGGCCCAGTGTAATCCCAAGGGCCCTTATAAGAGGGAGGCATTTGCTCAGAGAGCACAGAAGATGCCACACAGACAGCTTTGAAAGTAGAGGAAGGGGCCGTGAATAGCCTCTAGAAGCTGGAAAGGTCAAGGATTCTCCCCTGGAGCCTCCAGAAGGAGCCATCCCTGCCTACACCATGATTTCAGCCCCGTAAAACCTGTTTCAAACTCCTGGCCCCCAGAAATTTGAAGAGAATAAATTTGTGTTGCTTTAAGCCACAAAGTTTATAGTAATTTGTTACAGCAGAGGTAGGAAAACGAATACGTTGCCCCTACTTTGGTTGCAGCTGTCCCGAGCACAAAAGGTTTATGGGGGTCAAATGGGAGCCTTCATTCCTGAGCTCAGAGTGAGGCTGTATTCGTCCGCGTGGGCTGCCATAACAAAGGGCCACAGACGGGGTGGCATAAACAACAGAAACTTATTTTCTCACAGTTCTGGAGGCTGGAAGCCCAAGATCAACGTACCAGCAGGGTCAGTGTCCAGCAAGAGCTCTCTCCCTGGCTTGCAGATGGCTACCTTCTCACCGTGCTCTCACAGGGCCTTTCCTCCACATGCACACGGAGAGAGAACTCTCTGGTGTCTCTTCCTCTTATAAGGGCACCGGTCCCATCAGATTAGGGCCCTACCATATGACCTCATTTAACCCTAATTACCTCCCTAACGGCTGTCTCCAAACCCAGTCACATGGGAGGTTAGGGTTTCAACATGAATTTGGGGGGCGGGGCGCTGGAGCACAGTTCAGTCCATAACACGGGGCCTCTGCGGTTATATCTGTGAAGAAGGGGCAAAGGTTCCTCAGTGCATTTTCATCCCAGGAGCTCAGTGCTCTTTGCAGAGAAGCACAGTGTGTGGTCTGGGTGCTAGCATGACAGTGTCCTTAAACTGATCCCGTGTGAGCTTACCTTGTGCTTCTGTCGTTCAGGACTGCACAGACTAAACTGGGGGTATTTGAAGATTTTTTACTGAGCTTGTTTGGGTGGTCCTTCACTGATGGTGAGCGTAACCCTTCAGGCCGGTCATACCTGTATACTGAGAACATCAGGACTTAGAGTGCAGAGGTCTTGGGGTGAAGGTCCATTTGGCGCTAAGGCATTCCTCATGATGCTGATCTGGTTGTATGCCTTTCTCTCTCTCTCTCTCTCTCTCTTTTTTCCTCACTGCCCTCCTTATTAAAGGAAACAATCTGTCTGGTTCCTGGTAGTGATTTCATCTTTCTAAGAGTTCAAACCATTTTATATGTTCCCAAGCCCAGTCTTTTCTGATCCAGCCTGATGCTGTACTGTTAAAAGGATGCTTCCCACACCATTCCAGGGACACGCCCTCATGGGACCCCATCCGACTGACCCCACCCTAGTGCCCAATTCATGAGAAAGTTACTTCTGGCCCAAGTTCACTCTATGATGCTGGGATAGGAACTGTTCGTGGTTCATGGCTCAGGCTACGCGAGCCAAACACTGTGACTGTGGTTTCTGGACACCGAGCCTGGGTGAGCGAGGACCAGCTCCCGGACTCACACCAGGCAGTGTGCTCTAAAGCAGCAGAAACAGCTGAGCTGATATCCGGTGATGGAAGCCACAGGCCCAGGCGACAGCAAAGACCTCCCTCCTCCGAGAGAACCTCTTCTCTGACAACTTTCTGGAAATCAGCGCTGACAGCAGGCAGACAATTCCGGACCAAGATCCCACCGCCCCACTGCCACCCCAGAAGCTTCCAAAGGACAGAGTGCAGACAAGGCCTCTCCTGTCAGAACAGAAGGAGCATCCCCTCCCCGGGGGAGGAGCCCATCCTTGAGTGTGGTGGACCCACAGTAAAGTCACCCTGGCAGGGGGGACCACGGCAGCCCAGAGCTGCTAGAGACAGATCCTTAAATATACTTCTTGGAACACGATTTAGATCTGCCAGCAGAAAGTGTCAGTCTTAACATTCACCATTTTAGACTGATTTATAAGGCAAGGGGCTCAATTCTGCTAGCCTGGGGAGCCGAGCCTAAGCACTGGGTTTTTATCCTGCTCCGATGGGTGTCTTGATTTATACTCAGCTCGGAAGGGATGTAGCTTCGGGCACTCAGAAAACAGCTGTGCACTTGCGTTTTTTTGTCCAAGTGGCCAGGGACAGTTTGGGGACAAACAATGCCTTATTTGGAGTTGTTGATTCTTTCTATACCTCTCTTCCACGGGGTAACCTCAGATAACCTGCTCCGGCTTGGAAAAGCCTGAATCAGCTTACGCACAGCCTAGGAGAACTTGTCCATGGCCTGAGGAGAGTTTCCATCCCCTTCATCACCCTGATAGAAACTGGCAAAGACTCGTCTGCGTCCCTCTCCATTGGCAGGTGGCAAGACATTGCGTTCTGAGGACCAGAATTCTCCTGAGGACCTCTTGTTTCCCTGAGGGCAACGTGTGCTTCCCTTGGCAGAACCTCAGATTTCTGCTTCTGGAAACATAAACATAGATTTCTCCAAGTTATCCCCATGGCAGGGCTCCTGGACTTCTGTGTCCTGTGGTGCCTGAGTGTTTCCTAGAAGGGAGACGGGTTGTGCCAAACCCTGTCGTTAGCCACTGGAAGTGGACGGGGCGTTGGGTGGATTGCAGTGCCCTTGGAAGGCTGGCTTCTGTTGGTGACCCTCTTGGACCATGAAAGATCCAGTTTCATGAAGACAGTGTCTCAGTGGGGCTCCCCTAAGAAAACAGACATCTACAGAAATGGGCAGCGAATGTGATGGTGTCCCCCTTGAAGTCACAGTCATCCTGGCATAAGCAGAATGTTCTGTTCTGTTCTTCACAGGCAGGGCTGGGCTTGTCATAGAGGAGGCAGTGAGACTGAGGAATTCCCATCACAGCTGTGGGTTCAGAAGGAAAGTCTATGTACTGGGCAGGAACATGGGTCTGGGTACTTGGCCGGTCCTCTGGTCACACTCAGAATGTTCTCTGGCTGGTCTAAAACACGCGTCTGAGAACAGATGTGGAAGTGGGGATAGCGTCGGACAGGGAACCTGTGAGCATGAGGCAATGCTGGTGGCAGAACCCCAAATGGGAGGTGTGGCTCTGTTATGGGTCACTTTGTGTCTCCCCCAAAAGATATATTGGTGTTCTCACCGCCCCCAGTTCCACAGAACGTAATCTTATTTGAAGATAGGGTCTTAACAGAGGTAGTCAAGTTAAAATGAGGTGTTTAGTGTGGTCTCTAATCCTTTTGAAAAGGAGAAATTTGGACAAAGACACGCGCACGGAAGGCCACCGTGTGAAGGTAAAGGCAGATTTATCCACAAGCCTACAACCCAAGGAGCACCAACGATTACCAGACTCCATTAACTCCAAAAGTTAGAGGAGAACCAGGGAGCAGATTCTCCCTCACTGCCTTCACAAAGAACCAACCCTGGGGGGTCTGGGGGGCTCAGTCGGTTGTGTCGACTCTTGATTTTGGCTGACGTCGTGATCTCAGGGTTGTGAGATCGAGTCCCGCATTGGGCTCCATGCTGGGTGTGGAGCCTGCTTACAATTCTCTATCTCTCCCTTTCCCCCTGCCCCTCTCTGCCCTCTCGCCCCTTTCCCTCTCTCTCTAAGAAAAAAAAAAAAAAAAAAAGAACCAACCCTGCCAACCCCTTGGTCTCAGACTTCCAGCCTCCAGGACTGTGAGACGGTAAAATTCTGTTGTTGAAACACATGATCTGTCGTGCTTTGTCACCATAGTTCCAGCAGAAGGATACAGGTCGGGCAGGTAGAGAGGAGCTTGTGAGAGACCAACGAGGAAGCAGCCAAGGACCAGAAGGCAGTTGGCTCAAGGGTCTGGTCAATAGATGGTACCTAGTGTCTCCATCCTTGGGAGTGGGAGCCTCACGGTGCAGGCCTGTGACGTCATCACCTTCATCACCAACTTCATCGCAGCTGATCTTTCTTGAGTATCTACTATGTGCCTCGTGTATACACTTTATGTATACACGTCTTCTTTTTTTTTTTTTAAGTAATCTCTATGTCCAACATGGGGCTCGAACTCACCACCCTGAGATCAAGAGTTGCATGCTGAATAAACCGACCAAGCCAGCCAGGCGCCCCTATGCTTTATCTGTCTTATATCATTGAGCTTTTACAACTTACAAGGTCGTTGTTGGTGTTACTCTCATTTTACAAACAAAGAAACTGAGGCCCAGAGAAGGAAGTCACTTGCCCAAGAACATATGGCTGGTGGGTGGGGAAGCCCGCATGTGGCCACTCCCGGCCCTATTCACGGCGCTCCAGCTCACTACATTCTTTCTGTTCTTTCAAGGTCAGGCTCGCTCGCCCTCTCAGGATCTTTGGGTCGGCCGCTCCCCACCTTGGTTGGTTTCCCGCTAGATTTCTGCCTGGCCAGCTCCTTCTTCTCTCCGGGTCTCAGCCCCGATGCTTCATCTGCAGGGAGAACCCCTTGTCCTCCCAGCCGTCTCTGCCCACTGCGTGTTTTATGAGTATTTTGTTCAATGTCACTTGCCACTGTCTGAGACTTCCTTCTTGTTCGCCCGTGAGTCATCTGTCTTAGCCCACTAGAACGTAAGTTTTATGAAAACCGGGACCTTCGCTGGTTTCTTCCATCCTCAATCCCAGACACTAGATCAATTCCTACCGCAGAGAGTGTCCAGTAACTCAGTTCCCTTAATTATTCAAATAACGTGGGCCTTTTCCACCAAATTGGAGCTTGGGCTGCATCTTGCACACGCACCAGGTTTGTGAAGGTCTTCTACTAAACAGGAGGCAGCTTCTGTTAATCCTTCTGACCCTTTCGCAGTGCCTGGGAGCTGGAGGAAGCTTGAACCCTGGGTCTCCCCCAGCCCCCTCTGCTATCTCTCACCCGCCAGGGGCGTGTAAGTGGAAAGCAGAGGCAAGGAAGTTGGCTTTGCCGTTGGATGGTTGTTGCCACTCTCCCCGGGAGGCAGAGAGTCTGGGGCCACGGCCTTGGGTCAGTCAACCAACAGAGTGCCAGGTCAGGCTCATCCTTGGGGCTGCTACCGTCGAGGTCCACCGTGCGGTGCCCTGGGAGGTGGGAATCCTCTACCCTTCCTTGTAGGGAGATTCGGAAGGGTGTTACCTGCCTCCTTAGCTGGACACCAGCTACCACAGGGCTGCAGGGCACAACCCCAGTGTGTGGGCTGGGCAGCCGTATACAGCTCTAGAGCTCCCTGGACTGTGTGTGGAGAGGGTCAGAGCCACATTGTAGCCTGTCCTGTGAGTCGATGAGCTCCAACGCTCTGTGCAGTTTCTGGGGCCTGCCTAATGCCCCCACATGTTCGTGTGCCGGGCCAGCTCACACGTCTCAAGATCTTGCCAGCGCTGCCTCAGTCCATTCAGCAGACATTTATTGAGCGCCACTGTGTGCGGGAGACAGGTGGTGGGCCAGTAGCCATTAGTTACTAGAGACAGTATTTCACGGGGACGTGTCAGGGAGTGACATCTGACAGATGGCTGGCATTAAGTGCCCTCGGCCCCAGACTGACCACATCCTGTCTGGAGGGCTGGGGTGGAACCCCCCAGGGGCCTTCTTCCTTTGTCCACCCTCCTTTGACATATGTGAAGGGGGTTTCCTCCAACGGGCCTCCCGGGATTGGTGCATGAACCTAAAGCATTGGGGCAGGGGGCACAGACGGCAGGTGGGGCTCTGGCCTGGCCACTTCTGAGCCCACTTCCCTAAGCTGATCCTCCAGGATTCCAGAGGAGAGAATGAGCCTCTTCTCTTCCTTCCCGAGGAGAGCTTAGTAAGCAACCTGACTTTGGCTGTAAATCTTAAAAAAAATAAATGGGTGTTTGTCATTTGCAGACTATAAAGGGAAGAGGGAATTCTGAGTAGCAGAGTAGCCCATTGTCTTGACAGACAAGGTCTGCTCTTAATTCAGGAAAAAGCTGGTGTCTGGTGTGTAGCTTGGAGTGGGGGCAGGGGCACCGAGAGGCATGAAGGCAGTGGGTGTAGCCCAGTTTGGGAAGAGGCTGGCACACCAAAGAGGGGGGTCTGACCTCCCCCCATTACAGTGGGCTCTGCTGGGCCTTAAAGTGCAGCCCCATAAATGCTGTATTAGTGAGTGGGGAGGAGCCAGTGGGGACACCGACGCCGAAGTGAACTGTGGTTAATGTGCTGTTTAAATGCACAGCTGCGGATGGTGGGGGTCCAGTCATCAAGCAGGGGAGGGGGCCAGGGTGAATTTTTGAGGTTCAACTGTATAGAAAGACATTGGAACCTCTGGAATGTGTTCAGGTAGAAAGAGCAGAAGGACTAAGTGTTTTGAGGGTCTTGTTCTGTTTTGTTTTAGAGAGATGGGAGGGCTGGGGGGAGAGAGAGAGGGAATCTCAAGCAGGCTCCGTGTCCAGCCTCCGTGGGGCTTGATCTCATGATTCTGGATCAGGACCAGAGCTGAAGTCAAGAGTCAGACACCTAACCGACTAACCCTCCCAGGTGCCCCTGTTTTTAGGTTTTTTTTTTATCCCCCCACAGAATGTGTGAACAGTCCTGGTTCACTGCTCCAGAGTTTAAAAAAAAAAAAAAATGTCCCATGTTTCCATTGAGAGAACCTCATTTTCCATTCGAGCGACACGAGAGAGGAAGGGTAATGAGCGAGAGGGAGGGTGCAGTGGGGAGTCGGGTCTGCCAAGGCTCCACCGAGTGCTGTTTTTATCAGGCGTATTGTCGCGAACCAATTTTCATGTGGAAATGGCTTTTCTCCCCCCAAACAAATGACTTTTTATGTTGTTGAATGAGATGGCAGGCACCTTCTTTGAAGATTAGCTAACTCAGTTCTTCGCTGTGCTAAAATACGTACCTTGTAAACCCTTCTAAGGGCAGAGTCTGTGACTGGTTTGCTCTTCACAGAGGAACTGATGAATGAGAGTTGGGAAAAAACAGTTTCCAAAAGAGTCTGGGATAAGAACGGATGCCTCAAGGTTTGTGAAAGTAGATTTCTACTCTGAGACTTCAAGTGGCCTCAGAGAAATGGACCCCAGAAGGGAGAGGGCATTTCGAGTGGAAGTTTTCAGTTCATTCATTGCCTTTTTTTTTTTTTTGAAGATTTTATGTATTTGAGAGAGGGGGGGAGGGGCAGAGGAAGAGAGAATCTGAAGCAGACTCTGCACTCAGCATAGAGCTGGACATGGGGCTCGATCCCATGACCTAGAGATTATGACCTGAGCCGAAACCAAGAGTCGGACACTCAACCGACTGAGCCACACAGGTGCCCCATTTTGGTTTTGTTTTTTTAAAAATACTATTTGGTTATAAAATATAAAATCAGGAGTGGTTAAGCTCAGGTGGTGAAGTGCCTTTGGAGTCCTGGGATCCAGTCCCGCATCAGGCTCCCTGCTCAGTGGGGAGCCTACTTCTCCCTCTCCCTCAGCCCCTCCCCCTGCTTGTGCTTGCTCTCTCACTCTCTCTTTCTCTCAAATAAATAAATAAAATCTTAAAAAATAAAATCAAATCAGACAACAGATGCACTTGTAAATAAAGTATAAGGACCACCACTAACTGCCTGCCGTCATCTGAGATATCACGGTTCTATGATAATTAATCTCTACATTTTGTTGTATTTACTTCCTGTCTTTCTTTCCCTAGGCACGGGTTTTTACAGTGCAAATCGTATTGCTTATATAATTTTTATCCTGATATTTAAAGAAAATAGATTTTCTCGTGTGCTTTAGTAAATGGGATTTTTGATCGTGCATTATATTTGACCATGTGGATATAATTAAATCGACATCACACAGTTTTTGGGTTTTTACCATTTTTTTTCAATAATTTCAAATAGAGAGAAAGATTCAAGGATAGTACTGCCAAGTCCCATATATTTCTCACCCAGATCCTCTGATTGTTGACGTTTGGCCATATGCGCTTTGCCATTCTCTCTCCCTCCCAAATATATATAATTATTTTTTCTAAATCTTTGTAGAGTAAGCAGCAGGTATGACGTCCCAGTATTCTTGAATACTCCATGCATATTTTCCACAAAGACAGCTTCCTGGCTAATCATGATTTCATCAGTAGAATCAGGAGGCTGGTATTGTGCAGGACCACGATGGAATCCACACTCACCAGTCAGATTTCCCAGTTACCCTCTTCCTACTTGACTCCTCCAACCCAAGATCATATTTAGCATTTATCTGCAATGTCTTTCTTTTTCCTCCAATTTCACAAGAGTCCTTAGGTTTTGTGTCTGATTGGTTTTTTTTTTCTTTTTGCTCTCAGCATGTGGACATCTTTGACATTATAGGGCACTTACTCCATAGCAAGGCCCTCATTGGGTATGTCCAGTGTTTGCTCATGGTTGGCTTTAAGTTATGCAGCTTTTGTAGAAATATCACAGAAGCAATGACGACATGTCCCTCTCACAACATTGGATCAGGGGACATATAATGATCTGCCCCATTACTGGTGATTTTAACTTTGATCGCTGAATTAAGATAGAGTCTGCCGGGTTTCTCAATGCAAAGTGACTCTTTCCGCTTCATAATTCATAAGTATTTAGTGGGGAAATACTTTGAAATTTATCAATATCTGATCCTCATTCAACTTTCGCCCTCTAGTTTTAGTATCCACATTAGGGGTTCTTGCCTGAATCGATTATTACGATGGTGGTTCCTAAATGATTGTGTTTTGAAGCCCAACATTTCTTGTGCACTTATCAGCATAATGCTATAAGCAAGAGCCTTTTATTATCTCCATCCATCCATCCATCCATCCGTTCTTTGATATCTGTATTGGTTCATCAACTTCCATCTTAGTCAATAGATCATTGTCTCTTCCTGTCATTATTTATTTTCATGTTAGCAGCAGCCCCGTCAGGCTGGCTCCTGGATCTTTTCAGTATAAGCTCATCGTTGAAAGTGATGGTCACACAACACATAACGTTTAGAAATTTATTTTCGACTTGACAATAAACAATGGGCATTTTCCATGTTAGTAAGACTTCCCAGTGTTATTTTTAGTCAGTGCACAGTATCTGTCGAAGTACTTCATGCTTCAGCTTGCCTGCTGGGTGAGAAGGTCTGAGAGAGACCCCTCTCACATGCGAAGACCCTCATTTCATTAGACGAGGACACACGGTGTTATCAGAAACAGTGCACAGAGCAGGAGCAAGTCCAGTGTATTTGGGTACAATGATTCCCTGGCCTCCAGCTTGTCCCTGATGGTGCAGCTGTTAGACAGTCGTGGTCTACGCAGGATGCAGAAATATTCACTGTGGGGATACCTTTCATATAAAAAGTTTCCAGCAATCCTATATACCTATCAGCTGGAGACGGAATGTTATATACTAGTTTAAACAATCTCAAGTTACATGGGTCAATAGGTGTAGATGTATATGTGTGTATATGTGTGTTTGTATCCACTGTATTATATGTGCATGTCCAGCACACCCCCACACACACCCACACACACCCACACACACACACACACACACACACACACACATATCTTCAGAATGCAGATGAAAGTCCAAGAGAGTAATAAGAACTGACATCATGATAGTGGTTTTGACGGAAGGAAATAGAGAAGTGACCCAGAAGGGGCTTCAAACTGGTGTCTGTAAGTTGTACTTCCATGAAACCATGAAGACATCTGAAGTAAATATGGTGTAATGTATAGCCTTGATGAGGGGCTAGGTTAGGGAAACACGTGTTTACTCTAATATTCTCTTTTCTGGACTCCTATGTGTGAAGTCTTTTTATAAGAAGTAAAGATTTTTTTAAAGCATGAATGGGAATGATCAGTACTAAATTCAAGATAGTGATTTTATCTGCGGGGTGAGGGAAGTAGGATCAGGGAGAGAGATACAGGGAGCATCACTTGCATGTGTGAAGGCTAACTTCTTTTTGTTTTTCTAAAAAAAATTAAAATTGCAAAATGTTTAAGATTTGACTTAGTTTAGTTGTGGGTTTACAGGGGTTACTACAGCCTTCTCTAGGCTTTTCTGCATTTATAGATAACCGTGCCATAGAAATGAGAAAATGAGGTTCTAACTCTCTAGACAGGAAGGAAGTAATGGAATTTACAGCACAATGGCATGTTAGCTCTGGAAAGCAGAGCCTGAGGCAAGGCTTAAGTGCTAATGTCTTTGGGGAGGTACAAACCCAAGACAACAGAATGAGGGAAAAGAGAAGTGAGAGTGGGAAGGATGAGAAGCAAATACCAAATGATGCATTGCTAGATTGGCCACTGTTTTATAAGGTCTTAGCTCTGCAGGACGTGTCCACATAGGCTATCCAGAAACACTGTCTGGAGACAGTCCATTGGAGAGAGGAATGGACAGGGAATTCATTTCCTAGCTCTCTCCTTCTCTGTTTTGTCAAAACTGACTTTTCGGGAGGCGAATACTCATGCACTTCTGGAGTGGGTCATCTAGCCCTTCTGGCCACCACGAGGGAGGCAAGATTGCCTACCGAATCTGGTGCTTCATCCAAATTACGAACTATGAGGAAGCGAGAGACCCTGGCAGTGGCCTCAGGCCTTGGGGCCATCTGACCCTAAAGGAGTCTGCTTTGAGTGCCCATGCTGTCATGGACGGCAGCAAAGCAAATGACCAGGCGTAGGGAAGTCAGATACAGTTGAGAGAATCCGAGGAGTCCCAGTAAGTGTGTCTGATAGAAGTGGGATGGGACACCTCTTTTGTCAAAAACATGAGAGGCCATGAGGAGACATTTTGCAGTAGGTAAGCTTACCTGGGAGAAGGGGTGAGGAACTGATAACCTCTTTCTTTTATCAGGAACACTTGGAGGGCTACAGGATTCCCTGAGGCTTTGGGGATGGATTTGGGAGGTGGGATTGAGAGTTTGGGGAGAATCATGAAGGACTTGAAGAGAGTCGTGGGGAAAGGATTGTGTCTGGTTACAGAAGTGGGCAGCCTCCTTGGGATGCAACTTCTAGTTGGGTTGAGGGGGAAAAGGAGAGTCAGGAGGGCTAAATAGTCTGGAGAAGTGCTGGAGGGTGATGGTTTTGGGAGGCTGAAGAGCAGCTGGATGGGAGTGGTACTTGGAAAAACATGAGGTTGTGGTACAAGAGTGAAATTTTAGAACTTAAGATTCAGAGTTGGAGCTATGTTGGGCAAGGACGAGGATCAGAATGCGACCATGGGTGAGTGGAGCGGGGGAAGATAGGAGGGAAGATAGGAGGGAAGCAGCGGTTAAGGATATGGAGGTCACTTAGAATAGCAGCAGGAGTCTGGAAATGGAGCAAAATTGTTGTTCTGAGGCATGGCAGAAGTTTAAAGGCATGAAGAGGAATGATTAGTAAATTTAGCTCAGCTCTGCACTGGAGGACCAATGTAAATGATGAGGAACTGTTTCAACGTTGAGTCACCAAGGGACGCCAATTAACAAATGGGGTCGGCCATTTTATCATTGACACTAAACTGAATCATCACCATATAATCTTGAATCCAATTACCATCCATCTGTAAAGATCTTACCCAGTTTCCTGCTGCAAAATTAGTTTCCTCCCATGACCCCTCAGTACACCCCCCCATCACCATGCATCCCCCTGCCCCTCTCGCCCCCCTCAGCTTTCTTAAGTCGGGGGTTTTGGAGCTTGTTATCACATAGTGCTGTCACGCGTGCCTGGGTTTCTGCCTCTCTTCCCACCTGCCCCATCATGAGTGCTTGCAGGGCAGGGCCAGATCTCACCTTGCATCGGGTCCCCACCCAGCCTGGTCCCTGATGACCCATGGGTGCTCAGCACATTGCAGTGTGGGGGTGCTGGCAGTGCGAGGGCTGTTAACAGCAGCAGGCAACTTGCAGACCATGGGTCACTCTCCATTTGATGGTGTATACAAGCTCTTTGATGAGGTCATTTCCTGGTTTCTGCCCTTCCCAACATAACCTTCTCTCTCCTCAAATTACGTGTTCCTTGTAGAATATTTGGAAAACCGTAATAATCACTCCTAACCCTTAGCCTTCAGCACCAACCGCTATTGATGACTTAGTGTATATTCTTACAGTCGTACATTTTGTTATTGTGAATAGTTAAGACATTCATCGCACACATTTCAAAAGGCAGTGAAGTGTATGTTGTGAAAGTGTCCCTCTATTGCTGCCCCTCCTCCCTCCACACAGCTCCCATCCGCAACCTGTATATTCATCCAGAGATAGCCTTACTTTTACAAGCAAGTTTGTGCTGTGGGTTTGTTTGTTTTTTTAATTATTTTTACACAAGAGGTGGTATTTGATGGACACCATTTTGCATCTTGCTTTTTTCCTTGAACAACATATCTTGTAGGCCATTCCACATCAGGATATAAAGAAGATCCTTACTCTTTTTATGGCTGCATGGTCTTCCATCGTTTGGGTATAGTCTACCCGATTTAACCAATTTTCTGTTAGTGGGTATTTGAATTGATTCAGATCTCTTTAATTTTCAGTGTTTTATGATGGAAAAGGCAAGTGTCACGTACGCCCATGGGGACCCATGACCCAGCATTAACTGGACACCAAGCTTGTTTCCTCTGTACCCCGTCTGCCAACCTTCCTCCTCCCTCTATGATTTTAGAGCAAATCCCAGACATCACATCATTTCATCTGTAATTATTTGAGCGTAGATTTCTAAAAAAAAGGACTTAAAAAATCCTAATATCACACCTACCATGATTAATAGTAATTCCTTATTACCATTAAAAGCTGATCTTTAAACAAATGTATAAACAATGTTGCACCCATTGGCATGGCTCGTCCTTCCCTCCATACATGGGTGCATATGTACCAGTAGGGTTCGCGTCCAGAGGTAGAACCGTTGAGTTCAAGTATGCTCTATTTTTAAGAGAATCGAGATCACCATACTGCGCTTCAAAGAGCTTCTACTAATCTGAAGTCCTCCCTCCAGTGTTTGGAGGGCCTGCTACCCATCACTTTGTCTACACAGCATGCTCTCAAAGTTCTGGAGCTTTACCTGCCTCCCACGTGAAACGCTGTAAATCTTTTCACCTTGTTTCTGATCTTTGATGTAACTTGCTGTAGTTTTTTTGACATGACAAAGCTTTTAATATTTTTAGCTTTAAAAATTAGGTAGAATTATCAATCTTTTATTTTATAGCTTTTGGTAGTCCCTGCTTAGTACAGCCTTTTATCTGCTCTGAGATGGTATAAAAATTTCCTGTTTTTTTTTTTTCCCGATTACAATTATGACTTCATTTTATATATTTAACCTTTGATCCTTTATTTTGGTGGAAAGTGTGGAGGAAGGTTTTATTCTTACATTTTTGTCAGGTATCTACTTAGTTGTCCTGACATCAATTATTGAATACACCATTTCACATTATTTGAAATGTCACTCTGTCATATACTGAATTTCTGTATTAATCCAGACCAATTTCTGATCTCCCTATTCTTTTCAACTGAATGGCTTATTATCATATGTTTAGCTAATTACCTATTGTTTGTGGTTTCCCATTTTTATTATAAAAAATCAGGCTGTGATACATATCTTTGTGGCTGAATCTTTGTACACGTCTCTTTTAGGATAAATTCCTACAAACACAATTACTGTGTCTAAAGGTATACACACCTTAAAATATCTTTTTTATGGAAATCGTCAAACATCCTGAGACACAGAGAGGATAGTATAAACCCTTGAGTAGCCATCTCTGTGCTTTAATGCTCTTTAACATTTTACTTCTCTTATTTCATCTGTCATCTCTGTCCCCAAGCATTCTCGTCCTAGTGTATTTTATTTTATTTTATTTTATTTTATTTTATTTTATTTATTTTTATTTTTTATATTATGTTAGTCACCATACAGTACATCCCTGGTTTTGGATGTACAGTTCGATGATTCATTAGTTGCGTATAACACCCAGTGCACCATGCGATACGTGCCCTCCTTACTACCCATCACCAGCCTATCCCATTCCCCCACCCCCCTCCCCTCTGAAGCCCTCAGTTTAAGCAAGGCCCAGGCATCATATCATTTTATCCATAATCACATCGGTGTACGTCTCTAACTTGAATCAGCAGACTTCTCATTACAGTTATCTCAAAAGTGTCCGTTTCCTCATCAGGATTCAGACAAGGTCCAGATTTTTAGGGCTTTTGTAATTACTGCTCCTACTGGCCTGCAGAGGGGGTGCGCCCGTCTGTACCGCTGTCAGCACCCGCGAGAGTTGCTGTTCCCTCATGTCCTCAACAGTTCCAGGCACATCATCAAACAAGCCTTGCCCACCTTCCAGGTACTGCAGCCAGAAACCTGGGAGCCCTTCTGCCTCCCTTCCTTCTCTCCCATCCCATGCCTTCCTTTTGAGGGTATTCTGCTGCCTTTACCTTTAAATCCATCCAGAACCCGATCACTCCTTCCTCCTCTCTTGTGTCCTTCTCTCTCATCTGGACCTTTGCAACAGCCCCTGTTATCTCTAGAGTGTGTTCACACAGCAGCTGGAGGCATCCTTTTTTTTTTTTTTTTTTTTTACTTGAGGTGTAATTGACATATAAGATTTTATTAGTTTCGGGTGTACAACGTAGGGATTCAACATTTGTGTATGTTGCAAAATGATCACAGCCATCTAGTTAATATCCGTCACCATACGTAGTTGCAAAATTTCTTTTCTTGTGTTGAACACTTTAAAGATCTACCCGCTAGCAAGTTTTGATATGCGATACAGTATCATTCACTCTGGTCATGCTCTATGTTGCATCCCCATGACATTGATTTTATAACCAGATGTTTGTACCTTTAAAAAAAAAATTTTTTTAAGATTTATTGCTGTGACAGAGAAAGAGAGCAGGGGAGGGGCAGAGGGAGAGAGACACTCCTCAAGCAGACTCCCCACTGAGTGTGGGGCTCGATCCCAGGACCCTAAGATCATGACCTGAACCAAAATCAAGAGTCAGCCCTAGGGATGCCTGAGGGGCTCCGTCGGTTAAGCATCTGCCTTTGGCTCAGGTCACGATCCCAGGGTCCTGGGATTGAGTCCCGCATCAGGTTCCCTGCTCAGTGGGGAGTCTGCTTCTCCCTCTACCCCTCCCTCCTGCTTGTGCTATGCACCCACAACACGCATTCTCTCTCTCTCTCAAATAAATAAATAAAATCTTAAAACAAACAGTCAGCCGCTGACCTGACTGAGCCCCGCACGCATCCCTGGAATTTTGTAGCTTTCGACAACCTTCACTTATCTCGTTCACCCCCCCACTCTTCCCGCCTCTGGTAACCACCGATCTGTTCTCTGTCTCTGTGTGTTCCCCTTTTATTTGTTTGCTTTTGAAGTCTAAAACAAAGTGAGATCATATGGTATTTGTTTTTCTCCGTGTGACTCTCTTCACTTAGCCTAAGGCCCTCAAGGTCCATCCACGTCATTGCAAATGGCAAGGTGTCATTCTTTTTGACGGCTGAGTAATATTTCATCGCATATGTATACACCCCTTCTTCTTTATCCATTCATTCACGGATGGACACTTGGGTGTGACGCTGCAGTGAACAGGAAGGGCCTGTATCTGTTTGCGTCAGTGTTTTCATTTTCTTTGGATAAATACCCAGAAGTGGGATTGCTGGATCATAGAGTAGTTCTCTTTTTAAGTTTTTGGGGAACTTCTGTGCCGCTTTCCACCCTGGCTGCACCAACTGACTCTCCCACCCACAGCATGCAAGGGCTTTCCTTTTAGGGCGCCTGGGTGGCTCAGTCGTTAAGCATCTGCCTTCAGCTCAGGGCATGATCCCAGAGTCCTGGGATCGAGTCCCACATCAGGCTCCTCCGCTGGGAGCCTGCTTCTTCCTCTCCCACTCCCCCTGCTGTGTTCCCTCTCTCGCTGGCTGTCTCTCTCTCTCTGTCAAATAAATAAATAAAATCTTTAAAAAAAGGGGGGGGGCTTCCCTTTCTCCACAGCCTTGCCAACACATGTTATTTCTTGTCTTGGTGATAATAGCCAAAGGGTGATATCTCATTGTGGTTTTGGTTTGCATATCCCTGGTGACTGGTGGTGTTAAGCACCTTTTTATGTACATATTGGCCATCCGTATGTCTTCCTTGGGCAGAAGCATCCTTTTAACACAAACGAGACCATGTCGCCCCTTTGCTCAGCAACCTGCTATATCTCCCACCTCACTCAGAGTAAAACCCAGAGTGTTGACAATGGCCTATGAAGCCCTACACGATCTGCCTTCCCACCCTTGTCTGTCCAATATCACCACCTACTTCTTTTTTTTTTTTTAAAGATTTATTTATTTATTCAACAGAGATAGAGACAGCCAGCGAGAGAGGGAACACAAGCAGGGGGAGTGGGAGAGGAAGAAGCAGGCTCATAGTGGAGGAGCCTGATGTGGGGCTCGATCCCACAACGCCGGGATCACGCCCTGAGCCAAAGGCAGACGCTTAACCGTTGTGCCACCCAGGCGCCCCTCACCACCTGCTTCTTTCCCCCCTCACTCACTCCATCCCACGCTGGTCCCTTGGCCTCCTCACTGTTCCTTCAGCACACCAGGCACAAGGCCTCCCAAGCATTAGCACTGACTGACCCCTAGGTCTGGAACACTCTTCCCCAGAGAACCCGTGGCTACCACTCTTCTTCAAACTCTTTGCTCAAACGTCTTCTCATTGCAACTCAATTGCCCTGACCTCTGTACTTACGTTGCAACCCACTCCCCACCTCTCTCCAATTCTGCAATGCTGTCCACTCTGCTCTTCTGTTTTATCTTTTCCTTGGCACCTGCTGCTTTCCTACCCACCATGTTACTTACTTGACAAAGGGCCTGCTGTTGACCGTCCTCTCTCTTGGAATGCAAGCACATGGGGTCGGGGATCTTTGCTGCACTCACTGTCGTATCCTGGCTCCTAAGACAGTACGTGGCAGAAGGTAGACGCCAACAAATATTTATTGACAAATATTTATTGACAGACTGAATCTGATAGACAAAACCTGGCATATATTCTCCTCACTAGAAAATTAATAGGAAAAAATAGTAACTCTACTTGATATGATTTTTGGCTATCTGCATTTTTCCTTTTGGGGGAAAATCTGTGCCTTTGTCCATTGTTCTGTTGGGGCATTCTGGGTAAAGCTTTTGACATATCAGATTATCCCTTTGTCTGCCATATGTCCATTCATTCATTCATTCATTCATTCATTCATTCATTCATTCCAGGTTGTTTCTTTGCCTTAGCCGTTTGTTTTTAATGTATCAATCTGCCTTCGAGTCCTTAGACCTTCTTTTGTTGCCCAATGTATTGTTTTAATTCCCTTCATGTTTTTAATTTTTCAGAAGTAGATTTGGGTAAATGTGTGATGTACAATCATAACTGAATATTTTCCGAGTTCTCAACTGATTATTACAGCCCGTATCTTAAGTGACCCATCTTTTTCTCCAAGGGTTGAAATGTTGCCTTCCTCATGCCGTTTACTTCCGTGACCCAAAAGTCCACATGCCTGTGCGTGGCCCCTCAGCTTCCTCCCAGCAAGGTCGCCTGCTCTTCAGGAGAAATCAGGAATGATGTGTGTGTGTGTGTGTGTGTGTGTGTGTGTGTGTGTGTGTGTGTGTGTTCTGGAATAGTTGGCTTACTCCCTTGTGACTCACTTAGGATTAAGTTTCTGGGTCGAATTCTTAAAGCAATTTTCCTCTTTCTCTGAGCTGCCCTTTTCATCGTGGAGGGCCGGCCTGGGGTCAGTCTGCCTTCACTGATTTCAGTGTTATTTCTCACAGTGGAGCCATTGTGAGGCTTTGAAAATAGTCTTTTCAAAGGTGCAGACTCATTTTGGTAGAGAACCAGCATGTTAAAACAAAATGAGAGAGTTGGCAATTTTAAGTAAATAAATTGCTTCCTATTGATAATGGGATATTTATGCAGCCTGCAGTGGAGAACAATTTCTTTCATATCCAGGCCCTTTATCAATGATCAGGACGGCCAAATGGAGTAGGAAGTAATGTGGCAGGGAGCTGATGGGAAGGCCGCTGTGGGAGAATTCAGTAAGCGAAAGGAGGGAGCCTTTTCCTCTGCACCCTTTCCCAGGGAGGCTTGCACTCACGTTGCCTTCCATTTCATCTGGCTGCCTTTCCTGAGGCATCGACTCCAGGGGTGATTCTGTCTGTGAGGCCAGCGGGAACGAGACTTGGGCGACGTTTCTCTGTGTCCTTGCATGTGGGAAAAGGAAGGACCGGTTCGATGAGTTAGAAGTAAAAAATTACACAACAGAAGGGGAATCGTTTTCTGGAGTAGAGTCAATTTCTCCAACTCCCACCATTTGTCATTTTGCCCTGAGTCCCAGTGCCATGGATGATTTGGAAGATGACTTTATGAGAATTTTCGTTTCGGGGGCTGAGCTCCCCAGGCAGAGTGTGTTGCCCTCCATGGGCAGCTTCTTTTGGACCCCCTTTCCGGCACGGGACCTGCCTTGATTGAAGATGCTGCAAAATGAATGAGTTAGGAGTGGAGAAGTCAAGGTAAACATAGGCAACTGTCACTGTCCTCTTGTGTGGCTGGGGTCAGCCTGTAAGACTGGTCGATGCATGTGGCCAGTGGAGCCTGCCTGCTTCTGCCCCCTCCCCAATCTGTGGCTGAGATTGTTCCAGTTGGGGCAGAAGACAGGGGCAGCGGTGGCTTGGGGCTGGAGGTGCAGCTGGGGCGCTTAGGCCTACAAGGACTAAAGCTATCATTCCGCAGGTGTCATGTGTTAAGATTAGTGGGTCCATAGGGTTTACAAAAACAAGGACTTTTCTTTGTTTTTCTAGAATGTGACATCCCTCCGGGGTTCCAGGAAGGTGGGTGTTGAGTAGACAGTGGTACAGAGGTGGGGAGCGTGTGCGGCATTGCCAGCAGTGAATGGGAACTCACTGCCCAGTGGAGAAGCAGGGAACAAGGCGATCCCACCACCAGAGCCATGATGGAGGAGGACATCGATTCAGGGGCGACAGAGAGATCCTGGGACAAGCTTGGGAGGCTGCTGGGGGAGGGTTTGATGTGGGGATGTGGTTAGTGCCAGCGAGTAATAGCGAGACAGAGGCTGCCCTGGGGAAGCCCAGACATGGCGCAGGCCAGGGATTCTCCAAGTGTGGGTCCTGCGTAGTGAGATCAGATTGGTGAACTGGGGTGTGCGTCACAAAGAAGAAGAAAGACATAGAGTAGAAAATAGGAGAATGTGTCCCACATAGAAAAGGGTGCGTACCGTTTTGGGAAGCGTATGTTTGGAGAGGTAGAAAATGAGGTTGACGGGTGTAGATGCTGGGGCCGGAAGGCCTGGGTTCCAATCACCGTCCTGACACAACCACGTGGCCTGGGGTGAAGGGTCATGACAGAACCCTCCTCTCGGAGCTGTTGGGAGAAATAAATGAGCTAATGTTCCGGGAGTGCTTAGAGCAGCACCTGGTGCAGACCGAGCACATAATCAATGTTAGCCATGACACGGTGGTTGGGACCAGAAGAAATGGCTGACATTTGACCATTCGTTACCTATACAGAAGCAATTTTATACGGTTCAACCTAATATACATAGACACACACACACACACGCACACGCACACGCACGCACACACCCCTTCCGGGACTATGATAGCTGCATTCTGCACCTGTCGTGATGTGCAGTGCATTTCATACCGTGGGCTGGAATCGAAAGGCTGTGAGCTCAGCTGTCTTTCCCTGGCAGGGGAGAGGATACGAGGCGTCAGTTTTCATAGCGGAGTGTGAAACTTTGGTAGGGCTTTTGCGCTGAAGGTGCCCATGACATGCTCTTTTGCTGTCTTTGTCTGTCGCTCTTGCCTTCCTCATCATCTACGGATGGGTGGGTGTGCTGGGCTCCCGAGAGGCCCCCTTACCCCGTAGGGGGTCACACAGAAGAGCCCAGCTCATGTTCAACCCCAGGCCTCCCTCCTGGCTCTTCTCGCGCCCTGCATGCCGGGCTGCGCAGAGCCTTCTCCCTCCGCGTGAACCCACAGAACCAACACAAAGCTGTACCGCCTTTAACAATCAGCTTTCCCTCATTAAAAAAGGAAAATGATCAGAGCCCCGCAGGCTTTCTTGGGCTTCGTTGCTAGTCTCTGGTTATAAAGCTATTTTCTGTTTCCAGCCTAGGAGAGATGACAGAGGTTAAGGGGAAAGACTTGGTGTCTAGAATGAGACCCTGCAAGGGTCAGAGAGAGAATCTGACTTCCAGCCACTAAGCCATCCTCCACATTCCCTTCCCACGGCGGGTTCTGTGCGGACCCCACCTCTTCCCAGTCGGGCATCGTATTCGGTTCCCTGGGATGTGGCCCCCAGCGCCTAGAATGCTGCGTGACACACAGTAGGTGCCCAAGAAATGTTTGTTGGATTGAACAGAGCTGAATAATTCGAAGAGAGATTTTCCTTCTCAAGAGAATTCCTAAGTCCCCGGGGAAGGGGATGGGGTTGCGAGCCACGCCTGAAAGGTCGCCGCCTTCCCTCCCTCACTTTGCTTCTGGTTTATTTCTGGAACTTGGATCTTGCTCTCCTGGCCTCCGCATTGGTGCTAAATCCACAAAATGGTTTTGTTTTCTCCGATGTTAATTATTCTCTGATCTCAGGATATTAAGGTTTATAGCACCGGAACAGCATGACTCGATGAAAAATTAATTGTATTGATTATTACCATGTTGTTCACAGATAAATTCTGCTCGATTTGCTGCTTGCCATATTGTCTTACGTGCCAAATGATCTGGTGGCTCCTTCCTGTCCCGGGCTATTTGCCTCTTTTTCGTGGAGACGGTGCTTGTTGCCGTGTGAGAAATGGCTCTGTTTGTGCGGAGGTAACAGACTTGGCCCCGTGAGGTGGCTCAGTCTGCTGGGCCTTGGGAGATGGTTCGTCTCCTCCTGCTGCCCCAGCATCCTGGCCCAGAAGCAGTCCTAGTCTGGGGTTGGGAGCCTAGCTCTTCCCACACTCCCCCCTCCCCTTCCCATGTCAGGGGAGCCGTCTTCCCCTCCGAGCCTCAGCTCTGTTGTGTCAGTAGTGTGTGTGTGTGTGTGTGTGTGTGTGTGTGTGTGTACGTGCATGTGCGCACACGTGTTCCTGGGCACCTTTGGGCCAGGCCTGTGTGGAGCGTGGGGCTCAGTCAAAGTCTATGACTCTCCTGCAGGTCTTTTCAGGTGATACCTTTCAGATAATTGTCTTCCTCCCCTTGAAGCCCCCCTTTACAATCATCTGCATCTTGAACTTCAGGAACGAAAGACCCTCGAAGTGATAGCTGGATAAAAGGTACATCTCACAGGAGGCTGGGATTCTGTGCATAAAAGTGGCGTGAAATTCAGGATGGCAATAATTGATCCTGCCTTTTGGAGAGTGTGATAATTGTGATACAATAGGAAATATGTATTTGATCTTCTTCCCTGGTTCTGGAGGCTCCTAAAACCTTTGGAATTTCGGGAATGGTAAGAGTGTCTTTTGTCTGCTAATGAGATGACTGGTGGCCGGGGTCCTTGGATAGTTTCAGGATGGGGGCTAGTTGCCAGAAAGACCAAGCTGTGATTAGAGGGGTGGAGCTTTTAGCCCCAACCCCCAACCTCCAGGGAGGGGAGAGGGCTGGAGAGGTGAGTTCCGTTACCAGTGGCCAGGGATTTCATCAGCCATGGTCACATTGTGGAACCGCCATAAAACCCCGAATGATGGGGTTCACAGAGCTTCTGGGCTGATGAACACATTGAGGTGCTGGGAGGGTCGTGTGCCCAGAAAGGGTATGGAAGCCCCACGCCCCCTCAGCCCCCTTCCATACCTTGTCTTGGGCATCTCTTCCCGAGTTGGGGAACTTGGGCTATTCCCGAGTTGTAACCCTTATAATAAGCCAGGAAGTGTAAGTAAAGAGCTTTCCTGAGTTCTGTGAGCCATTCTAACAAATGATCAAATCCAAGGTGGGTCTGTGGGAACCCCATACTTTACAGCCACTGGTCAGTCAGCAGTATGGGTGGCCTGACTTGTGACTGGCGTCTGAGAGGAGGAGAGGTGTGTGGGGCCTGAACCGTGGGGTCTGCACTAACTGTGAGTATTGTCACCGGTGGATGAAATCACTGGACGCTGGATTGGTATCCAGAGAGTTGGAGAATTAGTTGGTGTGGGACCCCCCCCCCCACCAGTTGGTGTTAGAAGTGAGTAGAAATGGATCCTAATGGGCAACTTGGCTTTATGTATGAAGTGCCTTAAAATGTTCCAGCCCTTTGACCCAGGAGTTCCATTCCTGGGATATCATCTTAAGGAAAGGATCATCAAAAACCATGAAAATTTCCCTGCAAATATTTCCACGGCAGCACTATTTAAAAGTGGAAATGATCTGAATGTCCCACACTAGGAGTTCGGAGAACTCAGTTGGGCTGTAACATATTATAGAACACTATAGCCATCAGAAATGATGTTTTAAAGACTAATAAACAACAGAAAGATCAGAATGGTTGTGCATTAAATGGAAAATAAAATAAAGCTATAGAGAGTGCAGGATCCAAATTTAATTAAGAATATTTGTATGTAAAGAGTTTGGAATAAAATTCCCTAATATATTAACCACGGTTATTGCTGACTTGTGAATTAGATTATTTTTTTTCCTTATACATTTTTGGGGGCATTTTTCATAAGAAGCATACATTAATGTGTAACCTGGGAAATGCTGCATTCCTGGGAGGGTGTAGCTCTGGTCCTTTGACCCCAGAGGTCAGGTCCAGAACCCTTCAGGACGGAAAACTGCCCTTCCTCTCTCTCTTCACTCATCAGCATGTCTTTTTGTCTAAAGACCCTCCAGCCATTCTCACCCTCATACATACTCACATCTAATTTTAATGATTTTCCTTTCAGCCCTGCCTAGAACATTCTGTCCAACATGGGGTGCCCCTGGCTGGAATGGGCTTTCATTGTTAGTGTCTGGTCTAATTTGCTTTGTTCTTGTACTGTTGGGGAATTTTCCATCAGCTTAAGCAACCTGGCATGCCGAAGTCAATTCAGCTTTATCTGTGCAGGTGTAAAATTTGGGGACAGACAAACTCTGTCCTAGCACTTCAGCCCTTAGAAATGCCCCTAACTTCCTGACTGCCTTGTGCCACCTAATTTTAGGAGAGAAATGATTATTTTTCATGGCCTGGGGTACTGAATCTTTGTCTAATTTCACCACTTAGTAAGTTACTGAGATGCTTGTCTTTCTGAATGCTGGCTAGGGAAGGAGTTGGCTTGGATTTTAAATTCAAGGTGCCATTTGGGTCATGCGGTAAAGAAATTGGCCAGGAACACGGGGATACCTGAGATCACACAGTATGAGCCACTCATCACTGGCCCAACTACCTCGAGTGTTGGGCCTTCGATGTTTTTCAACACTGCCTCTTGTCTGATCCCAGGGTTACCAGTGACTCAGGGCGAGTCTGGGGCCAAGGAACTTACAGGAACCCTGCTCATCTCTGGATTCTAGCCTTAGCTCACAGAGGCAATGATGCTGTCTGGGAGGGATGGTGACAATTGCCAGCCATATCCTTTCGCAGGTGCCTCCCAATAGTGGTCCTTGCCTGCAACCAGCAACCTGGACCCAAAGACTGTATCCCTTCTAACCCCCTTGTTCATTCTGTGCCCCGGCTAGAAAGCCCTCTCTGTTGCGTTGACTATAATTCTCAGCCTCCTTCCAGGCTCTCCTAAGGCTCACCCTGCTTCGTTCGGGATGAATTATGCTCAGAGGCCGAGATTGCCTTTGCCAATAATTTATTTAATCAGGTTTACTGTGGGAATTATAATTTATAATAATAATATTTCATAAGCCAATAGCATACAGGATAACATCTCCTAATAACCCAATAAAGAAATAACTTACTTCAAGCTAGTGAGAGATTAATTATGCTATTGTTCAGGCAAAGGGGAGATGAAAGAAAGTCCAAATTTAGCTGGAGGTGTACCTTGCTGTGAGTTGGTTCTCAGTAGAGTCGGTCCTCCTAAAAGTTGGGTATCGGCTGCCAGCTTAGGTCGTTCCCTGCAGGGGCACGGAGCTAGCATGGGATGGTACCTATGTTGGCAGGTAGGTAGGCTGTTCCGAAGGTTGTTACTCCGGGCATTGTTACATGGCTTGCACCACTGCCTGTGGGGAGAAGCCTTGCCAAGGCAGGAACTGATGTCCCTTCTCTTCCTGAGACTGCCACGTGGTTCAAACACAGCATCAAGTGTCTCAAGATCTTTGGAGAGCTATTCAGAACAGCAAAGAGTAGCCTCGCCCAGACTAAATACTGTCAAGGTACCGGTCGCACCTCTTGATTTTCATTTTATTTTATTTTATTTATTTTATTTTATTTTTTAAAAGATTTTATTTATTTACTTGACAGAGACAGCCAGCAAGAGAGGGAACACAAGCAGGGGGAGTGGGAGAGGAAGAAGCAGGCTCTCAGCAGAGGAGCCTGATGTGGGGCTCGATCCCATAAACGCTGGGATCATGCCCTGAGCCGAAGGCAGACGCTTAACGACTGCGCCACCCCGGCACCCCAACACCTCTTGATTTTTAGAATGGAAAAGTCCATCATGTGATAGACGCCATCTATGGTGTCAAGGATGCAATGGTCCTCTCGACTTCAGATGCAAGAGTTGGATAAGAAGGTCCTAATATCCAGCTTCGAAACAATTTCATCAAAACAAGTTACTCAAAACCGATTGAAACCACAGCAGCTTTGCCCCAAACAAGCTTGCAAGACATGGATTTGAAATCCTACCACGTCAGCAGGCAACACACCTCCTCCTTGTGTATTTCCGGGTGTTTTCTATTTCGACTTCTCTCTCCTCTCTTGGGCATCCTCTTTTTTCCTCAGGTAAACCTTACGTCCTTTAAGCCTCCTTTGCAAAACACGACTCTACTTAAACAGATAAATGAACAAAGAAATACAGAAATGCCTCCAGGTTGGGACCTCTCTTACTGTGACTCTGTTGTGGTCCACTGTAGCGTTCATTACCAGCAGTCTGGAAGAAGCACAACGGAGGAACACTTGTTGGAATGGATGCAATCACACCTCAAACAGCAATGACCTAGGAATGAGGCTCCTTTAGCCCTTTGAAGACAGTACCAAGAGAAAAAATCCAGCTTAATAGAGCGCATAATACAGAGCACTGCCGAGCCCCCCCCCCGCCCGCCCCATCCACGTGGCCTGTCCCCAGTCAGTGTTATTCAATGCAGAACATTTCTGACCCCACCTCCTCCTGGCACAAGGGTCCTCCTTGGGGGCCCTGTCCTCCTGGCTGTCGAAGCCCTCACCTCTGTGTTCCCTAATTATTGAAACCAATCAGTTGTATTTGCGGACTGATGGAGAATTCAATTGGAACCCGCACTGGGATCGAACCAGCATTTTATATGCAATTCTGGTCATTCTGTTCCCATTTTCCATTCTGGTTGTATACTCAGTATTACCATCAGCAACAGCTGGTCCCTTATTTCCAAGTGCTTGGCACACCTGGCTGCCTGGCTCTCTCTCAGAGCCCTGTACTCCATGTGGCCGGAATGCCCCTTCCCTTCCCTCTCTGAAAGCTCGTGCTTCCTCCTGAGTTCTGTCTCAGTTAATGCCATCAGCCCTCACCCCATCAGGCCAACGAGAAACCCCAGCATCAACCTCAAAGTCCTCTCTCCACAAAACCCTGGACACCTGAGCCCTCCCGGCTGACCACTCAGAAAAGTTACTGGGACCCTGCCAGCTCCACGATGCTGAGCTCAGGTGCCTTGTCTTCTCGTAGACTCTGTGGTGAGGCCTCCAGGTGAGGGCTGTGCTTCTCACCTCTTGGCCACCCAGGTGCCAGATCCCTCGGTTTAAAAATCAATCTATGGGGCGCCTGGGTGGCACAGCAGTTAAGCGTCTGCCTTCGGCTCAGGGCGTGATCCTGGCGTTATGGAATCAAGCCCCACATCAGGCTCCTCCGCTATGAGTCTGCTTCTTCCTCTCCCACTCCCCCTGCTTGTGTTCCCTCTCTCGCTGGCTGTCTCTATCTCTGTCGAATAAATAAATAAAATCTTTAAAAAAAATTTAAAAAAAATAAAAATCAATCTAATCTTGGGTCTCTTGGGTGGCTCGGTTGGTTAAGCGTCCAAGTCTTGGTTTCGGCTCAGGTCATGATCTCAGGGTCATGGGATCGAGCCCCGCATCAATGTGCTCAGCCCGGAGTCTGCTTGTCCCTCTCCCTCTGGTGTTCCCTGCCACTTGTGTTCTCTCTCTGTCTCTCCCAAATAAATAAATAAAATCTTAAAAAAAAATCTGATCCTTTCTTTTCTTCTCTTTTCTTTTTTCTTTTCTTTTCTTTTTTCTCTTTTTGTTTATAACCACTGAGGGCTCCCTGTGGCCTCCATCAGGGGTTTACAACTAATTACAAAAGGCCAAAGTCTGACTGTTTCAGGCCTTGTGAGCCAAACCGTCCCTGTCACAACTTCTCAATTTTATTTGTGTATACCAAAGCAGTAGACAGTAGGCAACAGACACAGACAGCGTGTAAATGAGTAAGCACGGATGTGTCCCCAAAACACCTTATTTTCAAAGCAGGTGGTGGGCGAGATTTGGCCACAGGCCATCATTTGCCAACATGTCTGCAGGGTACAGCTTGGACGGCTCCCAAGGCCCTTGGCGGTCTTGCCCTCCTGTACTTTTCCCCCCTCATCTCATCATGTCAAAGATTCTGGTGTGACCCTCTCACAGAGTTGTCTCTATCTCATATGGAAGGACATCCGTGGGGTTTTGGGTAGACTTGTATGATGGCTCTTGTCATTCTCTGGTGTGAATATCCCATCACCTCCCTGGCTCTCTAACTAGAATGTAAGCTTCTCATAGCTTAGATAGCGTCTTTTGCCACCTAATTGTTCTGGCACAGCCTATGGGATATAGTAAGTAAACAGCAACTCTTCAGTGAACGAGAAGCTGTATTAATCATCTCTAAGTATTCATTTGTCTTTCACAGAGTGGGTGGAGAGCCTTCTAGATCTCTTTTGTCATTAACTCAATCCCTGTCCTATTAATTCTTCTGTATAAAGACCTCGAGGTGCCTATCTTGTATTTTCTGGAGCACTTGGGTTGGTATTCAATAACTGCCTTGCTGAATTGCTTATGTCCCGTTTTGCCATTTCTCAATGACGTGTATCAACAGAACCCATATTGCTCATGAATAGAGCCACCGCTTCTTGTGCTTAAAGCCCACATTCTTCCTAAAGACACATTTCTGTGGCGACGAAACAGATTTCGCATCTAACAGGGGTTGAGATAGGAAAAACTGTTGTCCTTCATTACCAATCGGAGTTTGCAAATTAGCGCTGTGAATTTCAGCTGATGCTTCAAAGCCAGAAGGTTAGCCAACGAATATTGACTCCGGCTGGTGTCTGGTTTTCATCTGATGCACACTTTATTGGGGCGGCCTGCCTGATGCATCTGCTCTGTATGATAGCCGTGCCTCTGCCGTTGTTCCTGCCTGAACTGGCCATGTCCCCAGGGAGCATCATGGACCCAAAGCCTGGTTCTTAGAGGGCACTGGGTTGGCATGCAGGTGGTTCCGGTGGCGGCTCTGAGAGTTTTAAGTAGATACACTTGCTGGTGGAACGAGAAGTAAATCTCTTGGGCTCTAGAGTAGCTTGATTTCTAGTCCAGGCCTTGCTTGGCTCCAGAATGTCGGGAAGAAGAGGCGCAGAGCCCTGTGGGAATGCAGACATTGGTTTTGGGAGATTCCATATGCAGAGAGCAGATTCCTTTAGCCAGAGGGTGCATCGTACGATGCTTCCTCTCATACTCCACAAAGTGGTGGCTGGCCAGGCTCTCGTCACCATCACCGCGGCCCCTTCTGTAACCTGCAAGGGTGGGCTAATTGCCATGCTGGTGTCTGACATGAGCAGGGAACTGACTTAAAGACCAAAAGCATGGCACGCTTGTGTAACCCTGAAGCACCAGGGACTTGAGCCCAGAGACGGGATAAATTCCAGCGAAAAGCACACTGCATTACGGGGTTGTTCCTGAAACTTGATCTGTGGTCCCCACTTCCCAAGGATGTGGAGAGTGGCCAGGGCCCCTCCGTGTTGCCAGCAGGCTGCCTGTAGCCAGAGGCAGGCGGATCCGGCCTGCTTCCGTCTCTCCGCTGGTTTTATGGGCATATTTCTCACACCCTGTTCTGCTATTAAAAATAAAAATAAAGTGAGGCACACATCACACGTCTCCGGCTGCAAGACCCATTTCCTTCTAATAAGCTTCTCGTTTGCCTGGGCTTTCCCTACCCTGGAAAGATTAAATCTCCAGAGGCTCCCATTACGGATTTCTAGTTTTGTACTTCCCCCCACCCTGCTGTTTTGAAAGAAAATGAAGTCAGTGAGCTTTGTCTGCCTTTGCACACATGCGTCCACGTGTGCGTGCACACACACACACACACACACACACACTCTCTACCTGGGAGCCAGGAGCAGAACTTCTGGGCAAACAGAGAAGTTCAGCTTTGTCCCGCTTACCTGGGGGCCACAGAAAACAGAACTCTGAGCTGGTTTGTACCTGTGCTGTGCTGTCTTGGGCGGGAGCGGGGCTGGCCTGGTTACTTACAACAGACAGCAAACCATGGGGGTGTGAAGCTTCAAGGGGTCACGTCTCTTCACTGCAGGCCGGTTCTGGGGTGGCCTCCGTCTGACTCCTGCAGCCCAAGGGGGAGGTGGTTCTAGGAGTAGCCAGGGCAGTGAGGTGGGGGTGGGGAGGCACACCCATCAAGGCCTTTATTTCCAGGCCAAGTTCACACACACCCTTGATCAGGTGTCTCTGGCGTGTGCAGTGTAAGGATACAGGCTCGTTCATTTGTGAGATCTAGGACATAGGCAGGGGGATCACAGGGAGGCCAGACCCTGTCACCCCGTCAACAGAAGGGGGTCGCCCTGTCAGAGTGATCATAGTAGCCGGGGAGCTCAAGGTTGGGTGAGAGGGATGGCGAGTGGAGGTGTACCTTGGGGAAGGAGGACAAAGGGCCGAGCTCAGCGTGCAGCTGGCCATCCAGGTGGCCCACCTAGGACCCTGGCCTCTCTTTGACTCCAGGCTGGGCCTCTGTCATCATCTGACATTTTCTGCTATTGCATGGTATCTGCCGACTCTGAAGTAGAGCCCTATTAGGCTAGAAAGAGAGCCAACCCAACCCATTTTTCAGATGGGGCAATCGAGGCACAGGGAGAAGCCTGCCCCGGTTGCAGGGCAGGGCCAGACTGACTTCCTTGTGGGCCGACTCCCACCTCAGCAGACCCTGCCTGCGCGTCCTCCTGCCCTCGGCATCTGGGCTCCGGCCATGTGAGGCCGTGGTCTCCGCCCCACTGTCCTTGCGTGTTGTGTGCCATGACCTCACGCTGAGCAGTGGCTCTAAGCTCTTTCCGGGCCACCTGGGACTTGGTAGGAAAACATATGGCTGCCTGAGGGAATCTTGGGCCTGTTTCATTGGTGAGAAAAGCCTAAAAGTGCAGACAAACGCCTTGATTCAGAATTTGGACCAGACTGAAATTTTTTCTTTATCCTCAATGGAAAAAAGAGGGGTGTTTGAACAGTAGATTAATAGGGTATGAAAGAGAACACAGGCTTCCTGTTCTTCTCTTAAACACTTTAACAATGTCCACAGATCCCCAGAAAAGGTCTGGAAGGACCTTAGGGATCCTCGTGGCCAACCCAGCTCATTTTACACATGAACAATCCGAGGCCTCGGGGTTTGGCTGCGGACCTAATTAGCTAATGCGCCTGGCCGGGAGCCTGGGGTCCCAGCTCACAGGCTGGTCTTCTGTCTGCTGGAGCCTACACTTACTCTCAGAAAGCACTCAACGTGCAGAATTCGTATTGATAGTGAATTTGCTACTAATACACGATCCTTACGTATTGAGAGCCATCACCCATTGAGTCTGTGTAATGCCTCCTTCGGAGTGTGGGTGGGAAGACAAAGATGAATGACGTATAGGAAGAGAAGCCATGGTTTCTGCACCAACCATCGTATCTTTGGATGGGATGGGCTGACGTCACGAGAAAGGAAGGAATGACCCACTGAACAGGAGCAGAAAGGGAGAGAACATTGGCCATGGTGGGCAAAGGCATTTTTGCGGAACCCACGGTCCCCGACTTAGGCTTGAAGGACCGACAGGACTGGGACAGGTAAAGAGGAAGGCAAGGTGTTTCAGGTGGCAATCCTGGATGGGAGAGGGGTCTGAAAATCGGGCCCCAGAAGTATCAGGTCCTTAAGCTTGGAACCTGTAAATATTTCCTTGTGGAAAAAAACGGTTCTTACAGATGTTAAGTTGAGGGTCTTGAGATGGGGAGCTTATCCTGGGTTACCTGGGTGGGTCCTAAATGCCCTCACAAGTGTCCTTTGAAGCAGAACGTAGAGGGAGAGCACAGACAGATGAGGAAAAGGCGATGTGGCCACAGAAGCAGAGCTTGGAGGGACCTGGCCACAAGCCAAGGAGTGCCGAGAGCCACCCAGGGCTGGAAGAGGCAAGGGAGAGATTCTTGCCTTAGGAGAGCACAGCCCTGTCCCCACCTTGATTTTGGTCCAGTGATCCTGATTTCATACTTCCGCTTCCAGATTATGAGAAAAGAAATTTATTTTGTTTTAAGGCACGATGTTTGTTGTGATTTTTTTTTTTTAAAGATTTTATTTATTTGACAGAGAGAGATACAGTGAGAGAGAGAACACAAGTAGGCAGAGAGGGAGAGGGGAGAAGCAGGCTTCCTACTGAGCGGGGAGCCCGATGCGGGGCTCGATCCCAGGACCCCGGGATCATGACCTGAGCCGAAGATAGACGCTTAACGACTGAGCCACCCAGGCGCCCCTGTAGTGATTGGTTGTAGCAGTCCCGGGAAATCGGTACAAATGGGAAAGGACCAAAGCTCGTTTGGGTAAGGGTGTGGTTCTAGGTGTTTCCCGGGAGCATAGTCAGATATTTCGAGAAGCAGTAGGTAAATGGGTTAGGGCCAATGTCTTGGGTTAGTTTCAAGAGTTTCAAAAGTTGCTGGGTCTTTCCTTCCCGACAGGAATGTAGGGCTCTGGAGGAGAACCGTGATGCCCAACGGGTTGTTGTTGGTTCTCAGAGGTCCTTACTTCCATGCTCCCCAGGAACAGACAGCCAATTCTGGTTGAACAGAGTGATGAATGTTGGCAGCGGCCATACCTGCTTGCACCGGGTTTAGCCAAGTCTGGCGCTCAGATCCCATTGACGAACCTGTCATCTTCAGACTCAGATCCTGAAGTCCCCACACCATGCCTCGCGGCCCTGTGATGTGTTAGGAAATGCTCAGCCAACCCGGGACCCACAGGTGGCGGGGGGTCCAGATGGAGGGGTTCCAGGCCGAATGCAGAACAACTCAGTTTGGGGTCAGGGGATGGGCGATCACCTGCCGAGTGGAATGGCCTTATTGACAGCAGAGTCAAATCCTCTGCCGGCCTGGAGAGAATGTGATTAAAGATGCCTTTTGGGCTTTGATGACACTCTTATCGATCTGAGGTTGTTTATAGCCATAAAATAGCTGTAAATTAGAGGATGAAATAAAAACAGCAGGATAGTAACTCCAGTCTTCCTACGGGGTTAAAAAAAAGCCTTCTGCACAGCTCCAGCGGCAGCAGGGGGCTGACACAGGAGTCTGCGGAGGGGAATCTCGTTCTCCTTTCCTGCAAACGAGGCGCCCAGGTTAAGAGGCAGCTCTGTCCTCACGGCTGAAACCTAACCCGCTCGTTCCAGCCCAGGAAATGTCCTTGGCGAACACGGGTCTCCGCTGGGACCACCGTCGAATTACGCACTAGGGTGGTATTTTAGGACGCTCAGGGCTGGTTTTCTTTTTTCCTTTTCCCCTTCTTTTCCTTTCCTGATTTTTCATTCCCTTTTCTCTTCTTTTCTTTTTGTCCCTTTTTTGGCCACTCTTTTATCTGATTAAAGGATTCTGACATATTAGTATTTGTAAAGCAGTTAAGAGTGTTTGGTAGAGGACTGTCAATAATTTCAATGCAACAGACCAAGCCACATGACCATTGGACTTTCTTTGCTTTCCCTCTTGTAGAGATCCGAGAGGCCTTTCGGGTTCTGGACCGAGATGGGAATGGCTTCATCTCCAAGCAGGAGCTGGGAATGGCCATGCGCTCTTTGGGGTACATGCCGAGTGAGGTGGAGCTGGCCATCATCATGCAGCGGCTGGACATGGACGGTGAGCCCTGGGCGTGCAGCGGGGCCCCCCAAGATGAGCCCCGGCTCATCAGTGAGACCTTGCCTTTAAAGGGCCTTGCACTTGGAGTCAAAAGACTTGGGTTCATGTCTTGGTTTACATTTGAGGGCTAGATCAGGGTTTTTCAAACAACACTCCGTGCAAACAACACACCTGCAAAGGTGGGGGGCCACCGGAGGGAACAGGGTGAGGGAGGAGGGCTGGCCGGTGGAACAGCCACCACAGATCTTTCCCCCTCCCCTCCCTCTCCTTTAAATAGCTTTACGGAGATGGAATGCACATGCCATAACACTCGCCCATTTAAACAGTGTGATTCAGTGGCTTTTAGTGTATTCACAGATTTGGGTAACCAATGCCGTTAATCAATTTTAGAACATTGTCACCACTCCAAAAAGAAGCTACCTTTTAGCTCCCGCCTCTCATCCCTCTACCCCCAACCCCTAGGCAGCCACTAATCTACTTTCTGTTTCTATGGATTTCTCTCTCTTGGACATTTCATAATAATGGAATCCTACAATGTGTGGTCCTTTGTGACTGGCTGCTTTTCCTTAGCATGATGTCTGCAAGGTTTATCCGTATTATAGCATGTATCTGTACTTTGTGGGGTTGTTTTTTTTTTTTTTTTAATGGCTAAATTCATATGCCATTGTCTGGGTATAATTACGGCTTCTTTCCTCTCTGTTTTACTTGCTGGGTTGCTTCCTACAACCTCACTGGGGAAAAGGGTTTCCCTGTGTTTTAAAAGTTCTAAAAAGTGACCTATGACATCTTGAAGGTTCTTTCCTGTTCCAAAACCCTGAGACTATGCCAAACCAGCTGTGACCCTCCTGACATTTAGATTCAGCCTTGGCTGAAGGTCCAAGAAAAAGCCTTCTTATTTATTATTATTATTTTTTTCAACACATGCTCTCCCCCTCTGAAAAGCAGCTCGATCCCAGGCTTAAGGGGTCCAGAGTGGTGGGCATTGGGACTCTCAGAGGGTGAAGTATACAGGGGAAAAGCAGGAAGTAGAGCATGGGGTCAGGAAGCCCCTTGGAGGAAAAGACCGTGGTTGGGAGATGTTTGCTTGACCTGCAGCTCTCTCGTGTTATCTTGCTGGAATTGCTGGAAGGATGATAATAAGGGTGACCAAATGGTGAATGAACTCCAGCCAACCCCCCAGTATAGCCGTGGACGTTTATTTTCCTGTTCAGGAGAGGGATGTTTCATCAGGGGTGCTCAGTGGTATAAGCAGTCCCAGCCTTGTCCTTACAACTCTGATTGATTGTGACTCACCGTATCTTTGCAGGCCTGATTTGACATTGCTTTATATTTAGCCGCTTGCTTTAGATAGTTCTGAAAACCCAGAGCCAAGCATATCTCGTAGAGCAAAATCTGTTTTCCATTGACCCCCATCCTCATTTTGGAGGTACATTTCCAGAAAAAGTTTCCTCCTTAAAATAATAGAAATCTTAATCTACACTTCTGTTTATGGAACGAAGATTCTGGGCTTTTGATTCTCTACCCACAACTCCTATAACAAAAGCTAGTGGAATGGAAGTAGCAACATTTAATAAAAACGAGCCAGACCTACCGTGGGTGAGTTACTCCTCTGAAACTGAAGGGTCTTCGTTTGTGTGTATTCATTCACTGGATCTCAGCTCACAGGGAGTTTTCACACTGTTGCAAATCCTCCTTGCGTTCATGAGGTCTTGGAGGCCCAGGGGATCTTCTGTGTCCAGGTTGTGCAAGGAACCCGTCAGGACTCGGGCAGAGCCCCGTATCGGATTCAGTTTCACAGCTTCCTAGTTCCACCCATTTATTTGCAACTTATACTCAGCTACCAATGCCAACGGCAGAACTTACCAGAACTTAAAAGGACTTAGCGGTTCACTCGGAGAGAATGTCTGTTCGTTCCTGTAACAAAAGCTCAGGTTCAAAAAAAAAGCTGAGGTCATCAGCTCCCTCACGGTGACACCATCAGGGAAAAACACATCTCTTTACTTTCGAAGTGTAGCTTCTTCGAGGTTTGGTTTTGCTGCTTACGAAAGATTTACTGCAGCCACATGAAGACAGAGCAGCGATGTCCGTAGAAGGAGTTGCTCTACCGGTTTATTAATTGCCTAAGTGTGAAAAGAGCGAAGTGGAAGATGTCCAGTCTGAGGCTGACATGTGTGTCTTTAGGGGTTCTGTGAATGAGGCTGCTAAGTGGGATTTCTGGGGTGCTGCATGCCGGACGTGGATGGACCACGTCTCAGTGACTTTCTCTTAATGGGCCTTTTGCGCTTCTGTTAAAAAAATATATATATAGGTCCTAATTTATCCTTCCTTTCTAGCTTCTGTAACTGGGGGTTCTGCACAGAGATTCGGCCTTACTGAATTAAGCTATTCTTTGGCATGAAACTTGTGGAATGGCAGAAATTGTTATGGGGATACTGCCAAAAAAGTGGGGTGTTTGGGCTGGAGCTGGGGATTCTTAGCTGTAAGCTGACTGTGCCTTCCGGCCCAAGGACCCTGGTGTCGGGGCGGGGGGGGCGGGCAGCAGGAGAGGGGGCAGTGCCTCCGTCCATCCCAGCTGGCCGTGATTAGGAGCAGGTCCAGCCCACACACCGACCTTCTCTTTCTGGGGTCCCTGCCGGTTTGCCCGACGGTGAGGTCATCCCTTCGGCACGAGGCCCAGCTGGAGTAGCCTGAGTGTGTCTGTGCAACCGAAGTTGACACATGAGGCTTTCATTAGGTGGTTCCTTGGGAGTGGGGTGCCTTGCCGCCTAAGCGTGTAATAGTAACCTCCCTGGATTAGGGAGCTCGGTGGGATTTCCTGGACATGGAGAGAGCCAGACAGCTCCAGTCTGTGTGTGGAGCTGGCTTTCCAGAGGACACAATGGAAGGCAGGCTGTAGAGTCTGGGATTGCTCTCTTGGCCTTGAGTGCTGGGACTCTGTGTGTGTGTGTGTGTGTGTGTGTGTGTGTGTGTGTGTGTGTGCGTGTGCGCATGCGTACGCTGCAAGGGCAGATCTGCTTGGAGTTAAATAAACAGAAAACCAGATTTTGTGCCCTATGCCCATTGCTTCCTCTTTGGTCTTTGACATCAAAGGTTCTTTCTTGTAACTTTTAACTCCATTGCACACCCCCCTGTTGCTGGCAGTGCTTCTCCCCTTTCCAGCCTCTGCAGCTGAGGTAACTTTTGCCCTAGCACCAGGTGGGAGCCGGGATTCACTTTTCCCGGACGCCTTTTGCCAGAATCTCCCCTTCAGCCCAGAATCTGGAAGCCTGCAGCCTTCTCCACCAGGCTCATCGGGAATCGACTTTACTCCAGTGCACCTCGGTCCTAGTTATGTACCATCCTTGGAAGAATGGACAAAATAGTCACCCCAAAAAGAATCTGCGAAGCTGGCATCTCTCAGAGATGTGGGTTGAGAAAGACTGCTTGCAAAGGACGGTGGGCTCTGCCACGTCCTGTCTGCTCCCCTCACCTCTGAGTTGCCCACAGCAGCTCCAGGGCCTCAGAGCTTCCAGCCTCCTTCACCCGGGAATAAGGCCTTGGGATCTTCAAGACCTAATGGCTATTTTTGACTGCTTTCCAGCTTTTAATAGTTTCTCCAACCACACCACCGTGGCCATCTGGAACGAATCCAGCTAGCTTTGCAAATAGTTTCCCGAAACAGTCAAATCAGGGACATTCTCAGCAGCTCACGGCCTTGGGGAAGGCCCCCCTGGCAAGTGCTAATGCCATCCTCTCCCCCTACAAGCTTCCCTCAGGGGTCCCGCACTTACCCAGTGGAAGTCCCTCATTGAAACAAAGGCAGACCTTGCCTTCTTCCCGAATTCCTTTCTGCCCCTCAGAAGTGCATAATCTTAGTGTGGTTTTGATATGAATTTCCCTGATGGCTAATGATTTTGAACATTTTTTCATGTGTCTGTTAGCCATTTGTATGTCATCATTGGAAAAGTGTCTGTTCATATCTTCGGCCCATTTTATGATTTGTTTATTTGTTTCTCGCGTATTGAGTTTGAGAAGTTCTTTGTAGATCTTGGATACCAGTCTTTTATCTGTAGCGTCATTTGCAAATATCTTCTCCCATTCCGTGGGCTGCCTCTTAGTTTTTTTGACTGTGGAAGGAACTGAGATGCCCTTCAACAGATGACTGGATTAAGAAGTTGTGGTCCATATATACAATGGAATATTACTCAGCTATCAGAGAGAAAGATTTCTCAACATTTGCTGCAGCACAGACGGCACTGGAGGAGATAATGCTAAGTGAAATAAGTCAAGCAGAGAAAGACAATTATCACATGATTTCTCTCATCTATGGAACATAAGAACTAGGAAGCTCGGTAGGGGAAGAAAGGGATAAAGAAGGGGGGTAATCAGAAGGGGGAATGGAGCATGAGAGACTGTGGACTCTGAGAAGCAAACTGAGGGCTTCAGAGGGGAGGGGGATGAGGGAATGGGATAGACTGATGATGGGTAGTGGGGAGGGCACGTATTGCATGGTGCACTGGGTGTTATACACAACTAATGAATCATCGAACTTTACATCGGAAACCAGGGATGTACTGTATGGTGACTAACATAATATAATTAAAAAACATTTAAAAAATGCATAATCTTGTGAAATCCCAGCAAATGTGGGGTTTTGAATGACTTCCTGTCTCTGAACAGGTCTGTGGTTTAAAACGCAGGTCCACCTCTGTCTCGACAGTGAATTGGGCTCCGTTTGGTTCAATTTTAAAAGGATTTATCTGGTGGCTACTGTGTGTGAACTTGCCCATTTCTACGGTCAGCGAGATTCCCTTTCGGTTCATTTTGAGACAAGCCTCTGACCACAAGGAACAGAATTGTGGCCAGAGTCACACGGGAGAGTTAGCGGTGTCTTTGCTGTCAGCCACCTGTTCATTGCAGGGATATGCTGATTGGTCACCCTCAGGGCCTCTCTGTTATCATGCATGATCTCCTAGAAGACAGAAAGTACCAGCTTAATTCAGAGGGGTGCTCACTTCTGCCCCACATTCATCCACATCCGGGTAGTGATTTGGAGGCTCCGGGACTGGCGTCGGTCACTTTTGGGAGCTGGAATGCACACTTCTTTCCCATGTGTGAGGGAAGATGCTTGCCCACACGCTGCATGAATGGAAAGGCCTGGTGTGATGTGGAAGCCGTTGGGGCTTTTTAGCCAAAAGCAGAGGGTCCCAAACTTGGTGCGCGTCAGAACACACCCGGAGGGCGTGTTAAAAAAAACAAAACAGAGCCATAGAATCAGAAACCACAGGGTGGGGCCCAGAAATCTACATTTTGTAACAATCTCATTCATATACAGACAACAGTGTGTCCATTGATGTAACTGGGGGACCTTTGGCAGAAAGAAACATCTAAAGCTTGAGAGAAATCTTCAAGCCTGTGGATATTTGTATGAGCAAGAAGGTCTGAGTTAAGAGGTAAATGCCTGTAAGGCAGCGAAGGAGCTTGTCCTTTGGGAATTTGATGAAGCCAGAGGACAGTCTGTGGTCCGTCAGCCCTGTCAGGAAGCAAGGAGGCCCTCCCAGACAGAGCTCACACCTACAGATGGTCCCCCCTTTCTCCCTGCTCCATCTCTGGGACCCTGCTTAAAATGCTGAATCCCGGGTCTACCCCAGACCTGCTGATTCTGAACCTGCATTTTTTTTTTTTTTAAGAATTTATTCATTTGTCAGAGAGAGAGAGACAGAGAGAGAGAGCACAAGCAGGGGGAGCAGCAGGCAGAGGCAGAGGGAGAAGCAGACTCCCTGATGAGCAGGGAGCCAGACAAGGGACTCGATTCCAGGACTCTGGGATCATGACCTGAGCCGAATCTGAGCCTGCCTTTGAACAAAAGTCCCAGGTGGTTCATAGACACAGGGAAGTTTGAGGAGTGCTAGTTTAGGGCACACTTTGAGAAGAAGGAAGCTGACCCAATCGTGTTTGGGGATGTCTTTGGGGGGTGCAGCCCCTCCCTAGTCCTGCGGGGAAACTCAATGTGCAGGGATTTGAAATTCACAAAGCCATTAGAAGTCAGTTACAGGGATGTATCCAAATATTTGCATTTGTGAATAAGCATAAATAGCATCAAACTGTATATTTCACTCTGTGTTAGTGAATTATTGCTGAATTTACTTTGATCTTGCTGTGCTAAGTCTTAACTGGGTAATGATAATAATGACCTACATTTATGCAATGCTCACCATGCCCCCAATAACAGCACAATAGTAGTAATACTCGCTAATCCATGCAGAGTCTTCACCATGGGCCACGCACTGTTCCAGGCACTTTATTTATTAACTTACCTGTCCTCATATCAGCCATAAGTGCTAAGTGGGTGAAAAAAATGAACTACAGAGGTCTCAAGTCACTTGCCCAGTTCACGCTGCTAGTAAGAGCCATATGAATCTAAGATCTTAACCACATTATCTTTTTTTTTTAATTTTAATTTTTTAAAGATTTTATTTATTCATTTGACAGAGAGAGAGAGAGAGCACAAGTAGGCAAAGGAAGAGGGAGAAACAGGCTCTCCACTGAGCAGGGAGCTCAATATGGGGCTCAATCCCGGGACCCTGGGATCATGACCTGAGCTGAAGGCAGATGCTTAACTGACTGAGCCACCCAGGTGCCCCCTTAACCACATATCTTGTAGATACATTATTCTTTTTGTGATTTTAGCAGGTGTAGGTCACTTAGGCTAACTAGAGAAAGTTAAATTAGTAACCGAACAGAACACAGACACACACACACATACTCCGGTCATGGCATCACCTAAGTATTTTAAACCTATATGTGAATATTTTGCTTGCTCATTCCTGCTCCATATCATCTCCTGCTGTCACCTTTGGCTGGATGATAAGCTCCAGCCACTCCTCAGGTTACACCTGTATGAGTCAAGCCTGACCTAAGAGCAGAGACTGTGAATTAAAGATTGTGTCTTTGGGTTTCTCGTTGCTTTAACGAGGGGAATCGTTTTTAGGTCGTCTTAGGATATATGGTGGGGGTGGATGTTTGTGAAAAATCTACTCCAACGTTCCCATCTCCCTAAGCAATTCCTTCTTCTGTGTTAACCCAGGAAAAGTCCACCGTCTTAATCTTATTGACAGTTGGCCACATTGAATCCAAGTTTCAGCTAAGAGCGAACTGTTCGAGCCACTTCTAGCGATTCAAGCCCACGTTTATGATAAAAACAGTTTTGCGTACGAGTACCCATTTCAGTAAGAGCCTCCTCAGCCGATGCTCTATTCTCTCTCCCTCGTTTAACACCCTGGAATCCATGGCTACACCTGTCCCCTGGGGTTACAGTGATAGAAATTAGCAGCATCTCACCTCTCTGTGTTCTCCCATAGCAGACTTGAAACTCCTGGGATGTGCTGATCTGATCATAATCGTGGGTGTTGTAAAGGCAGCAAAATGTGGTGGGAGTAGGTCTTGAAAATAGGCAGTCCCTTTCAAGAAGCTGCCTCAGCTGTTTCTTCCAGGTCTTCAAAGTGCTCTTGGCTGAGCTCAGGGAGATACCAGAGAGGATGTGAGGGAGACTCGGGCATTCTGTTTTCTGAATTCACCCAGAGGTCCCCCTTCTAAGTCGTAGGTCCCACTCCTTTCTAATCAGTGCGCTAAATTTTACATCAGAGATCTGGGGAGTCTGTGACCTCAGCTTACAACTCTGCAGGCCACCCAATTAAACTTGGGGTGCTCCCTGCAGTTGTGGGAAATGAGTGATTATTTGGGGGCCACCCTGAAAACACTCTTGTTCTCTCACTGTGACCAGAGCTGAGACAAGCTCAAGCTAGCTCTCCCTTCCCTTCCCTTCCCTTCCCTTCCCTTCCCTTCCCTTCCCTTCCCTTCCCTTCCCTTCCCTCCTTCCAAATTTTATTTATTTATGAGAGAGAAAGAGCAAGCAGGAGTGGGGGGAAAGGGCAGAGGGAGAGGGAGAAGCAGACTCCCCGCTGAGCAGGGAGCCCAACACTGGGCTCTATCCCAGGACCCTGGGATCATGACCTGAGCTGAAGGCAGATGTTTAACTGACTGAGCCACCCAGGCGCCCCTCGTTTTCTCTTTCCAGGGCACTCAGAAACAACTATCAATCCCCCTAGTCCTTGTAGTCATCATTGCTACTGTAAAGGTCAAGCATACGAGCTACATGGGTCTTCAAAAAACCTTGCTTTCGATAATTATTTTATCCAAAAGAAACCACAGATGACATTTAATTAATTATGATGCCAGTCATGCCAAGGATACCAGTATCCCATTTTTCACTGGCAAGAAGGTCAGCACTGCTATTCTTAAAGAATCGAGATAAGCAAACCACTTAGGAAAGTTGCTTGCTGCTGGTACCCCACACTGTATCATGAAAAGAGAAATCATGCTGGATTCTTAGAAGAAGCAAGAGTGTTCTGTGGAGCACGAGAACCTACTTACAATCCTTCAGACGTAAATATCATTTCTCTCAGTCTAGGTTTACCACAAGGATACATGAAAGGGCCTGTCGCAGAACACCCTGACCAGTATTGAATATTATTTAGCAAGTCATTACTAATATAATTGATGAAAAATGGTGGTTCATTTTACTCTTTTTGTTTTATCTCAGAAGTGAGATGATATATTTTTCATATGTTGATTGGGTTTTCCCTTTTGTGGATTGCCTATTTTGGGGGGTGATGGGGATAGGATCTGTTTCAGTAAGGAGAGGCTAATTTATTCTGCCATAATATATAATTCCCGCAAATACCAGTGGCTTTATATCACAAAATAAAAGTTGTCACTCGTGGGATATGTCCATTGTGGGTTGGCTCAGTGTTTCCTCTTTGTCGTTCTCACTCAGGAGTCCCAGCAGAAGGAGGCTTCTGTCTGTTTCCATGACAGCTGCTGCAAGGGAAAGAGACCAAGCGGACCACATAGTGATTCCTGAAGTTTTTGGTCACTTCTGTTGACTTTCTCATTAGCTAAAGCCAGTCGCATGGCTGTGCCTATTATCAAGGGATTTGGGGAAGTGGAATCCAACTCATGCCCAGAAGGGTATGGATGGAAATATTTGTTGAACGGCACTCACAATGACCTAAGGACTTGGGGCTTTTTCTTTTTCTTTCTTTTTTTTTTTTTATCACACTTTTACATTTATTGCAAAATTTTTATCTCGAGAAAAACTTTTAGAAATTCTACGTGGGGGCAGAAACAATTGTCATGGAGATTTTACACATTCCTTTCAGAATGACCAAGTAGATAAAACTTAAGTAACAATTTGAATAACACTGAATATGAGTGTCTATGAGCACGTGTAGATGTGCCTGAGTAATACAAATTTTGTGCTCCAAAAAAGAGAATATCCTTCTTTTTTGAGCGATTTTTGAACATTAACAAAACTTGGCTATGTATTAGACCACAAGACAAGCTAACTAAATTCCAAAGGACAAACATTATAGGCACATCCTTTGGCTAGAATGCAATAAACCAGAAATTAAGAAGTTTGAATAAGGATCCCACCCACTTGGAATCTAAAAATTAAAAAAACCCAAAACCTTTCAATTTAATGAATAATTCTAAGAGTTGACTCTTGAGAAAAAATGCAGTAAATTGACAAATATAGCATATTTAATGAAGAATTAAATAGATCTACCACTAAAATAAACTGGAAATGAAAAAAATACGGGAGATTTAAAAAAGAATACTTGATACAGTTTTGTAAAAATACATTTGAACATTACATGAAATGGAGATTTTTCTGGAAAATATACATTATTGAAATGGATTCAAGCCCAAGTAAGTAGTCTAAATCGAAAGTTGCATACTTGTAGCCTTCCCAGCCAAATACAGCTTACAGCCCCGTTTTATTGGGCTCACACATCATTTTATAAAGCAGAAAATCTCATATTAAAAATATGCACTTCTCTCTCCTCTTAAAATCTTGGATAATTTAACAAGACTGGACCTGAACTCCTTCACTACAGTAATTTGGTGGACTTGAGTAGCTGTCTCCTCTAGGAAGGGCAAATGCCACAGTCTCCACTGTTCCCTACTGTCTTACACATGCCTACCCTCTTTCGATGGACGAACTTGGTCGCTGTGGACTTTGGAGTGTGGCACAGCCTGAATTTAGGACGAGAACGATGAGGGGAACTTCCACTCCTATAGAGAGTCATTCTTTCTTTCCTTTAGTTGTTTTTTTTTTAAAGGTTTTATTTATTTGAGAGAGAGAGAGAGAGCACAAACAGTGGGAGTGGCAGAAGGAGAGGGAAACAAGCAGACTCCCCGCTGAGCAGAGAGCCTGACGTGGGGCTCGATTCCAGGACCCTGAGATCATGACCCGAACAGAAGTCAGATGCTTAACTGACCGAGCCACCCAGGCACCCATCCTTTCCTTTAGTTTTAATTCTGTGTTTTTGGGTTTGTTTTGTTTTTCTGTGCTTTTTTCTGTTTTGCTTATTGTCATTTCCAGCAACTTTAGTAGACAACTTGCTTTATTTTAATTTTTTATTATTTAATAATTAAGACAACTAAGACAGGAAATTGGCTATTGAGAAGCGTTTTAGTAACATCTCCTGTGTTTTGGTAGTTTTCTTGTTTCACTATTTGCTGTACAAATTTTTATTGTATATTTTCATTCCCTCTGCTTCTCTGCAGATTTTTTAGGAAAGTGTTTTATAATTTCCAAGTCGCTGGAATTTTAAGTTTACATTGAAATTTTCTATTTTTATTGCATCGTGGAAGGTCAATATGACCTGCTATTTGGGAGGATTTTCTTTATAACCAAGAATATGTGCATTTATGAAGGTATTGCCTCTATGGTATAAGGCTTTCATATATGCATAGAAGTTATCTATATATTATCTATATATCTATATATTATCTATATATCAACATATTACCTGTATCTCCCCCACCTGTACTTTTGGTTATCTTATCTGAGATAAGTTACTTTGATGTGTTGAATTCTCCCACAACTGTTACCTGGCTTCCTTAAGGTTTACTTCCGACAATTTTTATTTCATTTTTCTATGCTCTGTCTGCCCTCACAGTAGCTTTTATGTTTTATCAACGTAAATGTTCTTCAAATGCTTTTGAATTACATTTTTGCTTTCTGTTCATTTTTGCCACATAACCTTTTGGCCCAAGTTTGGGTCACATTTATTGTTAAGTGTGGCCATTGGGGGACATTCACAAATCATTATATAGCTTCTTCCAGGAACACAGTCTGGTGCCCTTTCCGTGAGAAAATTTTTCACAACATATGCCATGCTGTTTTAATTTTTAATTATTCTGAGAGCCTTTTTATGGGCAAGCTTAACCTATCATTTATTTCGGAACTTTTACATTGGGTCTTAATTCTGTCATTTTGTGTTATGCTGGTTTCCATGCGTACTATCTAATTTGTCTTTTTAAACTACAATGGGTTTTTAATTTTTAATTTTTAAAAAGTTTTTTAAAAGATTTTATTTATTTGACAGAGACACAGCGAGAGAGGTAACACAAGCAGGGGGAGTGGGAGAGGGAGAAGCAGGCTCCCAGTGGAGGAGTCTGATGTGGGGCTCGATCCCAGGACCCTGGATCGTGACCTGAGCCAAAGGCAGACGCTCAACGGCTGAGCCACCCAGGTGCCCCTGCAATGGGTTTTTTAAATTGAAGTATAGCTGACATACAACGTTATATTAGTTTTGCACGTACGACGTAATGATTTGATATTTGTATATATGGTGAAACGATCACTGCAATAGATCCAGTAACATCCATCATCATATATAGTTACAATTCTATTTTCTTTTTTTCTTTTTTTTTTTTTAAGGTTTTATTTATTTATTCGACAGAGATAGAGACAGCCAGCGAGAGAGGGAACACAAGCAGGGGGAGTGGGAGAGGAAGAAGCAGGCTCCCCCCGGAGGAGCCTGATATGGGGCTCGATCCCATAACGCTGGGATCACGCCCTGAGCCGAAGGCAGACGCTTAACTGCTGTGCCACCCAGGCACCCTGCAATTCTATTTTCTTGATCATCACTTTCAAAATCTGTTCTCTTAGAAAGTTTAAGTTGCGTAATACAGTATTATTAACTGTTGTCATCATGCTGTACGTTGTGTCCCCATGACTTATTTTATAACTGAAAGCGTGTTACCTTTAACCCCCTTCACCCACTTCACCCAGCTCCCCATCCCCCACCTTTGGCAACAACCAGTCTGTTATCTGGATAGATTAATCTATCATCTATCTATCTATCTATCTATCTATCTATCTATCTATCTATCTATCTATCTATCTATCTTATCTGTCATCTACTTAACTTCCTGTCCGTCCGTCCATCCATCCATCCATCCATCCATCCATCCATCCATCCATCCATCCTTCCGTCCACACACACACACCAGATTTTCTTCATCCATTTGGGTGGACATTTGAGCTGTTTCCATGTCTTGACTGTTGTACATAATGCTGGGATGAACACGGACGTGCGCATATCTCTCAAGTTAGTGTTTTCATTTTCTTCAGATACGTACCCAGACGTATTTATTCAAATTTTTCAAGGAGGGGGCGCCTGGGTGGCTCAGTCGGTTAAGCGTCTGCCTTCAGCTCAAGTCATGATCCCGGGGTCCTGGGATCGAGTCCCGCATGGGGCCCCCTGCTCAGCGGGGAGCCTGCTTCTCCCTCTGCCTGCTGCTCCCCCTGCTTGTGTGCTCTCTCTGTCTCAAATAAATAAATAAATAAATAAATAAATAAATAAATAAAATCTTCAAATTTTTCGAGGAAACTCCATACCGTTTTCCATGGCGGCTGGACCATGTACAAGCCGCCTAACTGCATGAAGTTCCCTTTGCTGCACATCCTCACCAACACTCGCTCTTCTGTTGGTAACAGCCCCGCTAGCAGGTGCGAGGTGCCGCGTCACTGTGCTTTTGGTCTGCATTCCCCCGACAAACGGTGATGTTGAGCGCCTTTTCATGTACTTGTTGGTCCTCTGTAGGTCTTCTTTGAGAAAACGACCTATTAAGATCCTCTGCCCATTTTTATATTGGATTGTTTGGGTTTTTGCTGTTGGGTTGCATGAGGTCTGTTTATATTCTGGGATAATAACCCCTTATCAGAGACACGATTTGCTAATATTTTCTCCCATTTGGTCGGTTGCCTTTTCCTTTTATGGATAGTTTCCTTTGCTTGTGCACAAAGGGTGTTTTGTTTTGTTTTGTTTTGTTTTTTTCTTTAAATATTCTTGAGGTTCTTTGGGAAGCCGATATCCTTCTTTTCCTTTTTCTAGTAACGTCCCTAAAGGTTTGGTGAACTTATCTCTAACATCAGTTACAAATTAATAACAGTCTTTTTTTTATGGAAGATGAGAAACTAAATGTTTACCACCTTTCTCTTTTCTAGCCTTTGTTAATTTCTACATATGGTTATTACATAAATGTACTTCTCCTCCTTTTATTTTTACAAATTTAAGTTTTAAAGAATATGATCAGTTTTATAACCATTTTTTTTAAAGATTTTATTTATTTATTTGACAGAGAGAGACAGCCAGCGAGAGAGGGAACACAAGCAGGGGGAGTGGGAGAGGAAGAAGCAGGCTCCCAGCGGAGGAGCCTGATGTGGGGCTCGATCCCATAACGCCGGGATCACGCCCTGAGCCGAAGGCAGACACTTAACGACTGTGCCACCCAGGCGCCCCAGTTTTATAACCATTTTGAAACAATTATTTTACCTGTACATTTAGCTGATTTCAGTGCTTACCCCCTGCCATATTTACCTCATTTTCTGTTTCTTTTTTAAATATTAATATACATCTGTTCTGACATGAACTATCCAAAATTTCTTTTTTTTTTTTTTTCAGGAAGTTTACCTCAAACCTACATCTGAGTATGTTAAGTCTGAGAATTTTTCTCTTGAGACAAACAACAACTTGATTTAGGTACAGAGTTCTTGAATTTTGGCCTCTTTTAAAGTCCAATGATTTCTACTCCATGATCTTGGGGTTTTAATGTCAAGAAGCTTGTGGCCATCCTCCTGTTTATTGCTGGCAAACAACCCACTTTGGGGCCATGTCATCATCATCAGTGAAGTGCGGACTTCTCACGAGTCCGTTTCCTTCTCTGGGTTCTTACTGTTCATGGTGGTTGGGGCAATGGTGGTCACTGTTCTTAGGACTCCTTGTGGTATGACTCACACTCTCCATGTTTCGACTGTTTTTTTTCTAGAAAACATTTTTTTTGACCCTTTGGTTTTCTGTTTTTGCTCCATAGATGTTAGTCTCTCCAGTCTCATGTACAGGTTTGATCCTGCGCTGTGGTCTCCATATTTCCCTCGTAGATGTCCATTCTCCATCTTTTTCTTCAGTATTCTGTATTTCATATCTATCTATCTATCTATCTATCTATCTATCTATCTATCTATCTATCATCTGTCTATCTTTTCTTCTTCACTACTTCAAGGCTTTCCAGTCATCACTGGATTGCATCTCTGTAACCATGCTTTCTCATGTCTGTGTAATCTTTTCCTCTTGCTTTTCTAATTTGGATGAGGTGACATCCTCCCTGTGTTGCTGAGGAAATAAAACGGAGACCTCCCAAACATTCTTTGGTAAATCTGTTTGGCACTGAGGCAGTTGCTGAGTTTTGAGACAGTTGCTGGTGACGTTTGAGCCACCACGTTCGCTCACAGGTCTCTTGGTTTTCAGAGTAGAGGCAGACCCAGCTCGTCCAGGGCTGATTCGGGGTCAGGCTGGACTGGGTTCCAGAAGAAATGAATGCAGGATAGCAGTTGGATCCCCTTCCAGCACCAAGCAGAGAATGGGGTGATGTGAGGGAATTATATTCAGGAACCCAGGAAATGGAAGAGAGCACTGAGTAGGTGTCTCTTGTGGTCCCTGTATGCTCGGGGTCCCCGTAAAAAAATGCTCCCTGAAATGACCTGATCTGCACTATGTGGGTCCCTGTTTTGTTGTTTTTGTTGATGTTTTCCTTTTCTGCCTTATTTCAGTGGGTGTAGCTGTTAGATCAAATAATGCTGGTTATTTCAGACATTTTTTTCCTTGTATCTGTTTTTAATGGAAACATCCCCAGAGTTTGAACAAAACTTACAAATGGCCTTGATTGCTGTTTGAAACGGCTATTAGTTATTATGGTAAGGTCATATTCTATTCTCGGTTTACCTTTTCTTCTTTCTTTATTTTTTTAAAATATTTTATTTATTTATTTGACAGAGAGACAGCCAGCGAGAGAGGGAACACAAGCAGGGGGAGTGGGAGAGGAGGAAGCAGGCTCCCAGGGGGGACGCCTGATGTGGGGCTCGATCCCAGGACCCCGGGATCACGCCCTGAGCCAAAGGCAAACGCTTAACGCCTGAGCCACCCAGGCGCCCCTACCTTTTCTTCTTTAAATCAGTAGTGGCTATTAAGTAACTTTTTGGCATCTACTGAGGTCATCATATAGTTTTTATTGTTTTGCCTGTTGATGATATATATTATTTAATTGGATTTGCTAAAATTAAAAAAACTCCTGCAGTTCAGGAATGAGTCCTCCTTACTTAAAATGAGTTTCTCTCTCAGTATCCTGTTGTGTTTGTCTGGCGGTGTTTTATTTTTATTTAAGTTTCGCTTATCCATCCATAAAAAATAATTGACCCACTGCCTTTACTTTCCATTTGGCAAGTTTTGTATCAGAGTTTTATGAACTTATAAAGGTCTTTGGGAGTTTTCCATTTTTCATGCAGTAGAAGGGATTATAAAATAATCAGTTTTACATATTTGAACACATTCCTGTAAAATCATGTAAACATGAAACAGTTTGGGGTCGTTCTTTACCAGGACTTGGTTTATATCCGTATTTACTGTTAAGTTATTCAAATGACCCTTTTCTTTAGTCGATTTGATTTTGTTCCCAGAAATTGCCCATTTCTTTTGGATTTCAAATGCATTGATATAAATTTCTGCTTCTCATTCTTTATATTTTACTGTCCTTTAATTCTGTAGATGTATCATCTTTGTGATTTCTAATTTTTTTATATGCTTCTCTTTTTTCTTAATTTGATTTCCAGATGATCTTCCTTGCAAATATATTTTTTTTCCTCCAAGAATTGTCTTTTTTGCCACTGTCTTTTTTTTTATATAATTTTTTTTCATAATTTTTTTTTCTTTTGAGACAGAGAGAGAGAGCGCGCAAGAGCTGGGCGGGGGTTGCAGAGGGAGAGAGAGCATATTAAGCAGACTCTGCAGTCGGTGTGGAGCCTGATGGGGCTTGATCTCACGACCACGATCTGAACTGAAATCGAGAGTCTGTCGCTTACCTGAGCCACCCAGGCGCCCCTATATCACTGGTCTTGATTAGCAGTGAGATTAGTTCTGGTTTTGGATGGGGGGATTTACATTGTGGATTTTAATTGTGCTGGTAGTTTTTATTTTTGTTGTATTTTTTCCTCATTCCCCCATCTTCCTTTTCACCTCAGCCTGTACCAATAGATTTCTATTTTTTTAATTGATGCATAATTCAAACACTCTACGATGCACAGTTCTGGAATATTCAGGCTGATGAGTTTTGACAGTTATCTGTAGCAGGGTAAGATTGGAACAAAAAATTCCCTGACAAATAATTTTCCCCACTCCTCTGGCTTATATATTCATTTCTTAATAGTGTCTTTTGATCAGCAGACATTTTAAGTTTGAGTAAAGCCAATTTATCACTTTTTTTTTCCTTTGGAGTTTAGCGCTTTTTGATTCCCGTCAAAAAAAAAAAATATTTGTCTGCATCAGTGTTATAGAAATATGTGACTGCGTTTTCTTCTAGAAGATTTAGGGTTCTCGCTTTCACTTAGGTCTGTGATTCACGTGAAATTAGTTTTCGTGGATGGAGCATGGTACAAGTTGAGATTCTGTTTGCCTTGCACAAGTTTTCGGTTATTCTAAGCCCACTTGGTTAAGAGGACTGCTGTTTGCTCTTTGAATTGACCTGGAACCTCGGTCGGATATTGCTTGAGCATGAGTGTGGCAGTTACCGGATTCGGTATCGATCTGTGTGCTGTCTTCTGTACACCAGCCCCGCAGTGTGCTGACTCCTATAGTTTTATGCTGCCTTGAAATCAGGAAGTATAGGTATATAGTATATTTCCGAAATTGTCATGGCTATTCTACGTCTCTTGCATTTCCATACAAATTTAAAAATCTGCTTCTCAATTTTATCAACAAAACGATCTGGGGTTTGTATTCCAGTTGTAGGAAATCTATGGAGACATGTTAACAATACGGACACACCAACAACAGTAACGCTTCCAATCTGCAAAGGGTATGTCTTTTCATTTTTTTAGCTCCCAACAATGTTTTTGTCTGTTTCACTTGTGCACGTCTTTCATGAGATTTATTCCTAGGCACTTGATGATTTTTGATGCCATTGTACATTGTGTTGTTTATAATACCACTTTTAGATTGTTTGCTGCTGTCATGTGGAAAAGCAGTTGTCGTGTTTTCAACGAATTTTATTTTCTTCTATCTTGCTAGTTCTACTAGTTTTTAATAGCGTCTACCGGATTTTCTGCAGACTCAAAGATGTCTCTGACAGTTTTAATTCTTCCCTTCCAAGTGTTATGTCTTTTATATTTCTTTTCTTGCCTTATTGCACCAGCTAGGATTAATTAAAGTGCTAAGAGGAGACACTTTTATTTCTTTTCTTGATTTTAGGGAAAATCTTTCACCACTTAGCATGTAGTTAGCTGTAGGCTTTTTGTTGATGCTTTTATCAGATTGAATAAGTTCCCTCTACTTCGGATTGCTGAAAGTTTTCATCTTGAATAGGGATTGAATTCTTTCCAATACTGTTTCTACATCTGTTAAAATGATCATTTTTTTTTCTGATGTTTTGTCAGTATATTGATATATTTTCGCACATTAAACAAACCTCCTATTCCTAGAATTACACCATACTTGTCATTTTGTATTTTCCTTTTCAGACACTGCTGGATTTGATTTACTAATTACTTTATTAAGGATTATTGCATCTGTGTTCATGAGCTACATTGGTCTGTAATTTTCTTATAATGTCATTGTCAGGGTTAGGTAGTAGGTTTATGCTGGTTTTTTGTGTTTGGGGTTTTTTCCCCCCTCTTCAATATTCTGAAAGAATTTGCATAACTTTGGCATTTTTCTTTTTTAAATGTTTATTTGAAGCCATCTGGACCTGGAATTTTCGTTGTTAGAAGGATTTTTTTTCTCTAGTATTACATCATAAAAATTTTCAGTCGTGTGGAAATACTGAATGAAGTGAACATCTATAAACTCATTCACTGATCTTACAGTGCTCAGTTTGCTTTATCATATACCTATTCATCACTCTCGATGAGAAGCTTATTTTTTTTTTAAGATTCTATTTATTTATTCGACAGAGATAGAGACAGCCAGCGAGAGAGGGAACACAAGCAGGGGGAGTGGGAGAGGAAGAAGCAGGCTCACAGTGGAGGAGCCTGATGTGGGGCTCGATCCCATAACGCCGGGATCACACCCTGAGCCGAAGGCAGACGCTTAACCGCTGTGCCACCCAGGCGCCCCACAATTAATACATTTTAAAACCAACTTCGACTTTGATAATTCCCTCTATTGTCTGTTTTTATTTCATTGATTTCTGCTTTTCTTTTTAAATGTTTTTTTTCAAGTTACTTGGATTTAATTTGTTCTTCCAAACTTGTTAGAGTGAAAGCTCAGATCTTTGATCTTAAAGCCTTAAAGCTTCAACCACATTCTATAAATTCTTTAAAAAAAATTATAGAAACATTATTACATGTTCGGAGAATTGGGTCTGATTTGAATAGACAAAAGAAGTGAGACTGACTAACATTGATTGCCGACTTCCTTCATGTGGTAAGGAGGCATACACCCATTTTACAGATGAGAAAACCAAGAGCATGTTAGTTCATGTCTTGCCCAAGAAGTCACGGAGCTGGTAAATAACGGGGCTGGGATTTCACCTCTAGTCTTTCTGGCTTCCCAGTCTGCTGCCATCCAGAAAAGACAGATCCTGGAATGTTGTAATAACGTGAATGACAACAATGCTAGCAATTACTCGCTTCTACAGAGAGCATTTTAAAGTTGGGAAAGTGTCCTCACACTTCTTTCCTCTCATCTGTTTTTCTAGCATTCTTGTAATGACCAGTATGGGTGGGTGTGGGGCTGCATAGTTGGGCTGTGTCTTGGGAGAAAAGGGGACTAAAGAGAGAGGAGTCCACGCCTGCTTTTCCAGGCTGCATAAAGAATGCTATGTTGTCTTCTCCTGGCATTCGAAGTGTTTCTCATGCCATAAATCACAATGTGTTGCTTTTCTCATTGTCAGTGTGTAGTATTTTCTAATGCCCTTGTGTGTTTTTCTTCCTCCCTCCTTCCCTCCCCCTTTCTTTCTTTCTTTCTTTCTTTCTTTCTTTCTTTCTTTCTTTCTTTCTTTCTTTCTTTTTCTTTCTTTCTTTCTTTTTCTTTCTTTTTCTTTCTTTCTTTCTTTTTCTTTCATTTTTCTTTACTTTGACTTCCTGGGCTGGTTAGAAATATCATGCTTAGTTGTTAAATAATAGAGATTTTATAGAAATCTTACTGTCATCATTAAATATCATCTAGGTATATTATGGTTATCATTGCCATCAGAAGACATACCTTGGATGAATTTGATCCTTTGAAATTTACCATGTCCTATTTTGTGGCCCAGCATTTGATTTCCTGTGCACTTGAAAAGAATGTGTATTTTGTATCATTGGATGCAGTATTCTATAAATGTCAGTTACGTCAAACTGGTTGGTAGTATGGTTCAGATCTTCTGAATCTTTATTGAAAATTTTTTTCTTTTATCAATTACTGTCAGGAGGTGTTAAATTCTCCATCTATTGGGGTGCCTGGATGGTTTAGTCCATTGAGTGGCCCACTCTTGATTTTGACTCAGGTCTCGGAATTTTAGGATCGAGCCCCACATCCGGCTCCGTGCTCAGCGAGGAGTCTGCTTCAGGATTCTCTCTCTTCCTCTGCCCGCCCTTCCCCGCCACTGTCTCTCTCTCTTTCTCTCTTTCTCTCTCCAATGAGTAAATAAGTCTTAAAAGAAAATTCTCCATTCAGGCTTGTCTATTTCTCCCTTTTCTTCTGCAGCTTTTGTGTGTATTTTGATGCTCTCTTATGAGACACAAGCACATTAGAAATTGTGATGTTTTCTTTATATTTGTTTCTTTTATACATTTCTTTATAAATCATTATCATAATGAAATGTTCGATACTACTATTTGTCTTGAAGTCTACAGCTGTATTGTTAGTTTGTGGACGGCTTACCTTTTTAGCTGTTTTACTTTCCACGTGTTACTGTCCTTATATTTATTATAAGCTGCCAATAATTGGGTCTCCTTTTTATCCAGCCAGCTCATCTTTTAAATCAGTGTGTGTTTATGATTTATGTAATTATTGGTAAGGTTCTATTTACGTCTGCTGCATTGATACATGTTTCCTATTAGAAATCCGTACTCCGTGTTCTCTTTTTCCTTTCTTGCCATCTTTTGCTTGAAAGGAGAGTGTTTAAGTCATTCTGTTTTGTCTCTCTTACTGTTTTATTAGTTATTTTCCTTTGTATGTGTGTATTTGGTGGTCACTCTAGAGATGACAACATGCAATAACTGGCCACATGTCTTCTTCCAGTAATCTTATGGTACTTCATAAACAACGTAAGAACCTTATAACATATAAATGTATGTTGTCATATATTTTGCTTCTGCCCGTACTATATTATATTTATCACTGCTTTACCTTTGCTGGTGTTCTTTCTTCCTTCTTGCGTATTTGAGCTGTCTTTTGGCTTCTTTTCCTTCCAACAGAAAGGTATTCCGTTAGCATTTCTTGTGCCTCATTTCTATCGGGGAAGAATACTCTCAGCATTTCACTGACAAAACGTCTTTTGTTTTCATTTCTGGTTTTTTTTACGGTGATAAAACCCACGTACCATTAAATTCACCATTTCAAGTATTTTTAAGTGTATAATGCACTGGTGTTCAGTACGTCTATGGAATTACACCACCATCACCGCTGTCTTTTTCCAAAATTTTTCCGTCATCTTAAACAGAAACTCTGTAACTGTTAACCAACGATTTCCCATTACCCCAACCTCCGGTAATCTCGAACGTGCTGTCTGTATGAACTTGCCTTCTCTAGACACATGTGGAATCATACAACATTTGCCCTTTCGTAGTCGACCTGTTTGAGCTTAACGTTTCCAAGGTCCATCCGTGTTGTAGCAGGGTCAGAACTTCCTTTCTTATTATAGCCGAGGAATACTCCGTTGTATGTCTGTAGTACATTTTGTTTCTCTGTTTATCTGTTGGCAGACATTTGGGTTAGTGAGAATATGCTGGAATGAACATCAGCACATCGCTAGCTGTTTGAACAAAATGTCTTTGTTTCATCTTCCTATTTAAATGATAGGTAAAAGGTGGCCCATTCTAGGTTAACAGTTTTGTGTTCCGTTGGGTATTTGGAACATATCATTTTATTAGCTTCTGGCCTCCATTGTTCCTGATGAGACATCCGCAGTTATTTTTTCTGTTGCTACCTTTTGTTATCTGCTGTGTCTTCTCCTTTGGCTGTTTTGAAGATTTTTTTTTTAAGATTTTATTTATTTATTTGACAGAGATAGAGAGAGCCAGCAAGAGAGGGAACACAAGCAGGGGGAGTGGGAGAGGAAGAAGCAGGCTCACAGCAGAGGAGCCTGATGTGGGGCTCGATCCCATAACGCCGGGATCACGCCCTGAGCCGAAGGCAGACGCCCAACCGCTGTGCCACCCAGGCGCCCCTGAAGATTTTTTGCAAGCTTTTGGCAGCTTGTGCTATGCCCGAGTCTGGTTTTCTCTGCACTCAATGTGCTCGATGTCGGTCAAGCTGCTTGGATCTGTGGGTTGATTTCTTTCATTAATTCTGGCACATTCACAGCCATTATCTCTTAGAATATTTCTTCTGTTTTATTCCTTCTCTGTTCTTCTGACATATTTCCAAGGATACACTTGTTAGGCTATTTGATAATGTTTGTCAGATCTTCAAAGCTGTGTTCTGATTTTTTTCCCACTCCCCTTTTTATGTATGTGTGTTTCAGTGGATACTTTTTATTAATGGGTCTTTTTATTTGCTGTGTCTAGTCTGCTTTTAAGCCCATTTAATGAGTTCTTCATTCTATTCTTTTTTTATTTTTTTAGCATTTTCTTTCTTTCTTTTTCTTGGTGGGGGCGTGCACGCAGTGGAGGGAGGGGCAGATGGAGAGGGAGAGAGAGAATCTTAAGCAGGCTCCACACTCAGTGTGGAGCCCAACGGAGGGCTCAATCCAAGGACCCTGAGATCACAACCTGAACTGAAATCAAGAGTCAGTTGCTTAACCGACTGAGCCACCCAGGCGCCCTCATTTTTAGCATTTCATTTGCTTCCTTTTTGTAGTTCCCATGTCTCTGCTGAAACTCCCCATTTGTTCACATATTTTCTGTCTTTACCACTAGATCCTTTCACATACTGTCATAGTTATTATAAGGGCTGATCATGAAAACACCTGGGTCATCTCTTGGGTGTGCTTCTTGAATTTTCCTCTCTGGACTGTCAGTCATATTTTCTTGCCTTTTCTCATAATTTTTATTGAATGCCAGATATTCTGTGTAAAAAAAAACCAAACCAAACCTGTAAGACTGAAATAAAGAAAATTTACCCTCGGAGAATGGCAGGACTCCTTCTGCCAGGCATTAGTGTCAGGGACTTAATCAACCAAACCTGCAGTTGAGTTGGACAGGGCTTTGGTACAGTGTCACTTCGATTTGGTTCACACGGACTTCAAAGATTTCGAGGGAGGTGTCAGGACTTCCTGTTCACCAGGGCTTATGATCTGAGCACTGACAAGGTCTCTTGATGCTTCATAGCAGGGCTGCCAAGTTTTCCAAAGCCCGCCAGCTTTCTGGACGCTGGGGAGTTCTCTCTGCACTCCAGTTCCAACCTGAGTTTTTTCTGAGTTTTTGGGAGCTCTCTCTCCATCCTGCCACCTGTTGCTGGTCCTTGGAGAGCAGGTGCAGACGCTCCATGAAGCCTGGCAAGGCTCAGAGGGATTTCTCTCAGCTCTCTCGCCCTACCCCTAGCCTTTGCCCTGCTCACTGTCTCCTCTCAGCAGAGGTCCATGGGATGGAGTTGTGGTGGGGACAGAGCAGCCAGGCTCCTCGGGACCTGAATCTGTCACAGCAGCCCACATATAGAGGGCACAAGTGTGTTAAAAGTTAGGCTGGCACTCCTCCTTCATCCCACATCTACCACAAACGAAAGTAGCTGGGAGTCTCTTCTCTCCTAGGAAGGGCTCATCACTTTCTGGGATTTAGTTCATTTATGTGTCTTTGATTCCTTAGCTCTCTGCTGGATGAAAGGGAGGGAGGGAGGGAGGGAGGATGGAAGGAAGGAAGGTTGGTGTGTGACTTATCCCCTAGATGGGAAGGATGGTCTCTTGTGACTTTCTGCTTCCCAGCCATAAGGGCAATCTCCTAGTTTCTTTTCACTTGTCTCTCAGAGCCGACATTTTCTAGGAGTTTCTGAGAATACGAAGTGGATTCATTCTAAACATGTCTTGTGGTTTCCAGTGTAAAATTTGTTCCCGGAGTGTGCTGTTCCTACAGATTGTTGTTTTCTGTGAAAAATCCTCTCCTACATCCTACCGATATCACAAACAGGACCACTGCCATAGATCGGTCCTCCCATGAGAGACGAATGATCATTTGCCAAATGAGAGGGGGCGTGGATTGCCCTTAGCCCACAAGAATCATGTCTCAGATCTACGAAGCAAGGCTCTCCTCTCATCCCCAGACTAGCCAGAACTCATCCAGGCCTGGTTTGAATGGGCATCTTTCCAGTTCCAGGTACCCCTGCCCTGTTTTCTGTCCCAAGCAGAGCCAACAACGTGCATGATGCAGTCTGCTGTAGGGCACCCCCAGCAGTCAACTCTCCTGTGCCAAAGGCCCCAGGGACGCCACCTGCTACCCTCCTTGCACCGTCTGCACTCCACATTCACAGCTAATAGCCAGTTCATTCATTCCACAGACAGCTGTTGCGCTCCCTCTGTGGGCCCAGTGGTCTTCCGGGCCCTTGGAACAGATCTGTGAATGGCGCAAACAGAATCCCTGCATGTACAGAGCTTGCCTCCCAGTGGGAAAATCCTCCTTTGACCTCCCTCAATTCAGCTAATCCTCACAACCACCTTATGAAGTCGGTTCTTGGGTGGTTCTCATTTTCCAGATGAGAAAATGGAAGCACAGAGAAATTCAGTAAATTGCCCAAGGTCTCCCCAAACGCCAGAACAGGATTTCTTTGCACGGCGGGAGGGGCTGTTTCCTGCCCTGCCCTTGTGGCTTCTGGAAGGTTCTCACCCAGGGGGTCCACCTCTGGGCAGCGCGGTGGCTTTGGCATCTGCGGGTCTGGGCTCTGGTGTTCTCGGCTCCTCTGCGTAAGTCACCGTTGCCAGTGTGTGTCTGTTTGTGGATTTTCAGGGCATCTTCCCGAGGCAGCAGGGGGAAGCAGACGCTGCTAGTCTGCTCTGGGACAGCTTGGCCTTACTTAGGACACACACTACCCTCGTGGACCCAAATCTGGGCTTGCTGCTGGTGATACAAATGTTTGCCGCACTCTTTTCTGGACACGAGTGCAGGTGGCCTATTTTGTGTATTTTTGTTTAACCCCGGTTCCTTCCTCCGGCAGATAGAAATCACTTTGGGAGGCTACCGCCCAAGAGAATCCTTTCTTATGGTGAGCTCTGAAAACAAACATTTAAACAAAATTTTACTGAACATATGCTTTTCTAACACCCTGGCCTTCGCTCCCCCAAGCCTCAGAAAGGGCACGCACTTAACACAACTGGCAAATGATGAATAGATTCTTCCCTCATTTGCATACCTGTTCATTAGCTAGGATTGCCATGGCAACTGGGCCTTGCAGACACAGACCTGTGGGCCCAGCACAACTTCATTTGGGAGACAGTCTGGAAGCCTCTTACTACTCCTCTAGCATTTGACGGATGGTGAGAATTTTAGGTAACAAGAGCCTAGACGTTTCCAGTGGTCTATAAGTGATAATTACCCATAGTCTATAAGTGGACACAGGAAGGACGCCATCTTGCTGGAAAATGGCATGCAGAACTATGGCTTTGGTTCCTTGCCTGCCTGGCCTTGGTGCGGGATAGCCCAATGCAAACACAACGGGTACACTCTTACTTTACTGGTGTCGTTGTTCCCATCTGTGTGAGGTCTGCTACACACACACACACACATCTCTACAGATATTCCAGGGAAGACAGACTTCTTTGGGGGGAGAGAGGGTTGGAGGTAGGGAGAAAGTGAGGGGGCGGGGCTGGAGACTTCGGAAGTGTGTCCTACACTTCTCCCTGCCCCCAGCCGGTCCAGGGTCCCGGCCCATTCCAGTGGCCTCGGAGCCTCCTTCACTCAACCTGGAAATGGTTCTGACTCGGCAGATAAGAACTTTCCAAGGCATAGCAAACAGCTTTCAAGGGGCAGCTGCCTGATGCTGTCTTCCCGGTCAGCTTCCAAGGGGACACCTGGAGGGACGGAGCTCAGAACCAATGTCCTTGCTTCAGTTGGACACCAAGGCTGTTGCCTTGTTGCACCCCGGAGCAAGGCTGTCAGCCACCTTAAGCTTTGCACCCCTGAAGACTTTCACGGAGCTTGATTCCCTGTGAGCCTGGAGCAGAGCCTGGCTCTCTTCGTAGGTGCGCGGAAAGTATGGAATTAACGAATTGGCCTTATCCACGGTGGGGGTTTCTTTCCTCTCCTCCTGACAGCCCACCCAGGCACGCTAATCTCTTTTGGCCACAATGTGCTTATGCCCTGTGCTCTCGAAAGACCTCTGCCTTCTGGTCCTTGAGTCCTTCGTCTGCCTTCCACGTTCTTGTGTTCGTTCTCTCTGCTGGGCTTAGCTTCCCCTCTTCCGCTTTTAGATTTCTCTGTTGAAATCTCATGTCGGCTGGCTTGACGCATCAGTGCTGGCTCAGGGGCCTTTAGGGACATGGTAGGGGAGGCAGGGAGGTAGGACAGGAAGACCCAAGAGAACTATTTGACCAGACTGTCCGATGGCGGAGTATACCACACACTGACACTCTGCCATTCATTCAGGGAGTCCGAATGAATCGGCGCAGAGACATGCTGGTCAGGGCTGGGGCTGGACCTGGTCAAGGTCACCCAGGAGAGGCAGGGATGATGCTCTCGGGGGGGTGAGGGGCACTCATTCCCCACCCAGTGTTTACTAAGCACTTTCTCTGAAGCATTCCCCTTCAAGGTGGGATATGGACTGTTTCGGCACAAGTTCAACAAGCAGACAAAAACCTATAATAAAATAGTAAAGCTCCAAGATTTTCTAAAGATAAGGAAGCTGCTTCAGCGGAACTCAACTGTGGAATGTTTCTAGTGCATGGTTTTACCTTCCAGATTGATTGACTTTATTCCTACTTATCATGGTTGATCTGATGTGTCACCTTGTCTGGGCCACAGGGTGACCAGATATTTTGGGGTGTGTCTGTGAGGGTGTTTTCAGATGGGATTATCATTTGAGCCCGTAGACGGAGTAAAGCAAACTGCCCTTCCCCATGTGGGTGGGCCTTACCTAATCAGCTGAAGGACTGGAGAGCACAAAAAGGCTGATCCTCTCATCATTAAGGGGGAGCTCCTCCAGCTTCCTGCTGGAGCTGGAACATCAGTAATTTCCTACCTTCAGACTGGAACCGAAATAGCAGCTCCTTTTGGGTCTTGAGCCCGCTGGCTTTGGGTCAGGAGTGACGCCATTGGTTTTTCTGGTTCTCAGGCCTTTGTGTATCAATAGGTCGATATATAAATATAATAAATCTCTCTCATATTGTACATATATTTTCTATATAACCATCCTATTGCTTCTGTGTCTCTGGAGAACCCTGACTATACAGATACCAAAGGTGGTCCTGGAGGAACAGAATTTTAAGGATAAACTTTCTGAATTGGTCCTAGAGTTTGGATCGGCTCTCTCATCTGATGAGATGTAAAGATGCTAATGACGATTTCCAGTGATAACAGAGCCCTGATGGTCCATGGTGTGATCTGGCAGTGGAGATATGTAAAGTATCACCACTGGCTCCTCCTAATCAACCACTTATAAGAAGCAAGGACCTGGCTGGTTGTATATATGAAACTTTCAAACCTTTTTGGCGAACTAATGAATATAATGAGATTGGTTGTTTGTTCCTAATGTTGCTGGACAAAGCAGTGAAAGCAAAGGATGAGCTCAGGGATTCTAATTCTCAGCTCAAGTGCCACATAAATGATCTGAAAGCTTCCATGTGTGCCCTACAGGAGAACCTTATCTCTTGTAGCTGAAGGGCTGAGATCGCTGAAAATGAAACCCAGAATCTCATCCTGTAATTGGCTGAATTACAATACAAGTTGCATTTATGACCTCATAGAATGCCTACTATTGAAGTAAGGGCATTGACTGGGAAGGCATGGGATCCTCAAAGTTGGAATGGGGATGTATGGGAAGATCCTGATGAAGCTGGAGACACGGAGCCCCCAAATTCTGATGAGTCTTCTTTGCCAGTGGAAAAGTGCTCCCCATCTCCTGTGGGAGCAGTATTTCCAGCTAGGGGATCAATCCTGAATTGTCTGAGGAAACTGTAATGCCTTCCCTTGAAGCAGTTGTCATGCAAGACGATGTTGAGTCTCCTTAGGAACCCACCCCCACCCCCGTCCTTGCTTCTGGACCTGTAATTAGACTTGAGTCCTAACAGCATCCCGAAGACAAGGTACAAAATGTGACCCATGAGGAAATGTGCTGCAATCCAAAAGAACTTCTTGAGTTTTCTAGTTTATACAAGGAATCTGGGGAACATGGAATGGAATGGAAATTAAGGGTGTGGAAAAGTGGTGGAAGGAACATAAAGTTGGATTAGGCTCACGAAGCAGAGATTCTGCATTTAATGTTGCACTTGGGGAGTTAGAAAGGGCTCTAGCAAATTGGTTCGTTGGGTGGAATATGGACCAGAAGGTGGCCTACAGTGAGTGAGATGGAAAAGCTGGACCTCCCTTGATCTGATGTAGATGGAAAAGCTGGACCTCCCTTGATCTGATGAAGCCTTTCAGTGCTTCAGGAGATTGGAATGCTACAGGGGATTCGTCATTTAAGACCTACTCACCCGCGCTGGGAGGGTCCAGAAGACATACCTTTCACCCATATTGTGAGGAATACATTTATGAGGGGAGCCCTGGCATCCCTGAAGATCTCTGTGGTCATTCTTCTCTGTGGGCCAAAACTCCTAGTGGGAACTGTAGTCAGTGAATTGGGAAACCCAGCATGGCGTGGCCAAGTGGCCACACTCCACTGTCAAGGCAAGGCGGGCATGGTTGCTGTAATGGACAATAAACTCAAAGAAGCAATCAGAATAGTCTGACTCACGTAGCTAGTTGATCATAAAAGTGAAATAGATAGGAAGCCTACTAAATTCTTACTTGATCTGTATAAGCAGAAATGTTCTAGATCAAGTGAACAAAAACATCTAACCTGAATCGTAAAAACAGAGTTATGATCCCTCTATCAATTCCCAGACATGAGCCAGCTGACAGACCCAGAACCCTTAAATGAAGGGGAGGCCAGGTCCTCTTGAAGAAAGACCTCAGTACACCGACCAATTTTGTACCATTATACTTCTCCTAGCCTTCTCCAAGGGAACCCAAGGCTTTTCACCAGGGCAACCATGCATTGGGAAAAGGAAATAATCAGTCGTTTCAGAGACAGTGGGTGCTGGCTCCGAACTGACATTGATTCCAGGAGAACCAAAATGACATGTGGTCCACCAGTAGAGTAGGGATTGATGGGGGTCAGGTCCGTCTCACAGTGGCTCAGTGGCTCTCTGAACCTATCCTGTGGTTATTTCCCTGGTTTTGGAATGAATAATTGGAATAGACATGCTTAGCTGGTAGCCAAATCCCCACTTTTTTCCCTGACTAGGGAGTGAGGGTTATTATGGTAAAAAAAAAAAAAAAAAAAAAAAAAAAAGCCAAGTGGAAACCTCTAGAACTGCTTCTACCTCAGGAAATAGTGAACCAATAGCAATACCACATTCCTACAAGGATTGCAGAGATGAGTGCCACCGTCAAGGTCTTGAAAGATGGAGAGGTGTTGATTCCCACCTACCCCATGCCCATTCAGCTCACCTCTTTGGCTTATGAAGAAGACAAATGGATCTTGGAGAATGACAGTGGCTTTTCATAAGCTTAACCAGGTGTTGGCAACAATGTCAGCCACTGTACCAAAGGTGGTTTCATTATTTGAGCAACTTAACACATCCCCTGGTATCTTGTATGTAGCTAGTGATCTGAAAACACCTTCTTCTTCGTCCCTGTCCAGAAGGACCACCAGAAACACTTTGCTTTCTTCTGGCAAAGCCATCAATACACTTTCACTGGCCTAGCTTCGGCTCTGTGCCATAATTTAGTTTGTGGGAATCTTGCTCGTCTTTTGCTGCCGCAAGATATCACATTGGTCCGTTATATTGATGACCCTATGCTGACTGGACCTTGGGAGCAAGAAGTGGCAACTGCTCTGGATTTATTGGTTAGGCATTTGTATGTCAGAGTAGAAATATGGGAAATAAATCTGAGAATTTCAGGGGCCTTCTACCTCGGTGAAATTTCTAGGGGTCCAGTGGCGTGGGACATGCTGAGCTGTCCTTTTGAGGTGAAGGATACATTGTTGCATTGGCCCCTCCTATGACAAAAATGAGGTGCAGTGTTTCGTGTTACCTCTTTGAATTTTGAGGTAGCATATTCCTCATTTCGGTGTGTTACCCCAGCCTCTTTGCTGAGTGACCGGTAAAGCTGCTAGTTTTGAGTAAAGCCCAGAACAAGAAAGGGCTCTAAGTAGGTCCAGGCTGCTATGCAGGCTGCTCTCTTGGGCCGAACAATCCAGCAGATCCAATGGTTCTTGGAGTGTCTATGACAGATAGAGATTCTCTTTGGGGACCTTGTCAGGCCCTGAAAGGTAAATCAAGGCACGGGCCCTTAGGATTTTGGAGCAAACCCCTGCCATCCTCTGCCCAAACTACTCTCCCTTTGAGAAACAACACTTGGCCTTAGGAGAGACTAAATCCTTGACTCTGGGCCACCATATTACCATGCAACCTGAGTCTCCCGTCAGGAACTGGGTCTTACCTGACCCACCACGCCATAAAGTTGGGAGTGCACAGCAGCATTCCATCATCAAATGGAAGTCGTACATCTGCCTGGGCCCAAACAATTCCTGAAGACACAAGTGAGTTACATGAAGAAGTGGCCCAAGTGCCCATGGTCCCCATTTCTGCTACACTGACCTCTCTCTCCCAGCCTGCACCGGTGGCCCCATGGGGAGCTCTCTATGACCCGTTGACAGAGGAAGAGAAGACTTGGTTTGCAGATGGCTGTGCACGAGAGGCACGTAAGCCACCTGAAAATGGACAGCTGCCACTTGGTGGCCCCTCCCTGGGTCATCCCTGGGGGACAGTGGTCAAAGGAAAACCTCCCAGTGGGCAGAATGTCAAGCAGTGCACCTGGTTGTTGACTTTGCTCGGGAAGAGAAATGACCAGACATATGATTATACACCAATCCATGGGCCCTCGCCAGTGGTTTGGCTGGATGGTCAGGGATTTGGAAGGAACATGATTGGAAAATCGGTGACAGGGAATTTTGGGGAAGAGGTATGTGTATAGGCCTCTGTGAAGGGGTAAAAAACATGAAAATATTTGTGTCTCATATGAATACTCACCAAAGAGTGACCTCGCAGAGGAGGATTTTAGTCATCAAGTGGATAGGCTGACCCATTCCGTGCATTCCAGTCAGCTTTTCCCCCAGCCATCCCTGGCATGGCCCGGTGAGTTCCTGAAAGATGTGGTCACAGTGGCAGGGATGGAGGTTACGCATGCACTCAGCACCGTGACCCTCCACTCACCAAGACTGACCTGGCTACAGCCACTGCTGAGTGCCCCATCGGCCAGTAGCAGAGACCAACGCTGTGTCCTTATCCTGGACATTATACTGGACAGCTTCCGTCATGGAAGGGGCAGTGTTTTGTCCTTACTGTTCAGTAGACACTAGATACATATTTGCTTCCCTACATGCAGTTCTTCTGCCAAGAAGCCATCTGTGGACTTAGAAAATGCTTATCTGTCAGCACAGTATTCCACACAGCATTGCTTCTCATCCGGGAGCTCACTTCACAGGGAATGTAGTGTGGCAGTGGACCCATGCTCAAGGAATTCACCGCCCTTACCATGTTTCCCACCACCCTGAAGCAGCTGCTTTGGTGAAACAGTGGAGTAGCCTTTTGAAGAGTCTGTTACAGTGCCAGCTAGGTGGCAACATCTTTCAGGGCTAAGGCAAGGTCTTCCAGAAGGCAGTATATATTTGAATCAGTAGGCGTACAGTATGTGACTCTGTGACTCCTAGCCAGGATTCATCGGTGCAGGAATCAAGGGGTGAAAATGGGAGTAGTACAATCTACTATTACTCCTGGTGACTCAGTGGCAAAATGCTTGCTTCCTGCCCCCGTGGTCTTATGCTCTGCTGGCCTGGAGGCCTTAGTTACCAATGGAGGAGTGCTTCTACCAGGAGGCATGACAATGATTCCATGGAACTGGGAGTTAAGACTGCGACCGGCCACTTTGGGCTCCTCATGCCTCTTCATCAACAGACAAAGAAGGGATTTATTTTTCCGGCTGGGTGTTTGATCCTGAGTACCATGGGAAAATGATTGGACTGCTATTCCATAGTGGAGGTAAGGAACAGTATGTTTGGAATACGGGAGATCCCTGAGGGGGCTGTCTTGGTATTACCATGCCCTGTGATTAAAGTCAATGGAAACCAGAACAGCACAATCCAGGCAGGACTACTAGTAGCCCCAAACGTTCAGGAATGAAGATTTGGGTCACCCCACTACGTAGAGAATCACAGGTAGTGGAAGTGCTTGCTGAAGGCAAAGGGGTACAGATGGGTAGGAAAAGAAGGTTACCAGCTATGACCACATGACCAGTCACAGAAATGAGAACTTAATTGTCATGAATATTTCCTCCTTATTTTGTTATGAATGTAGTTGTGTGTGTGTATAAAATATATATGTGTGTGTATATATATATATATATATATATGTATATAAAATATCATACTATTTAACTATTGTTAATGTTCTGTTGTAGAATTTAAGTTATTGCATGTCAGAAAGAGTAAACATCATTCAAGGGCTTACCTCCTCTTCTGGGGAATGGGGTTAGGACATTTTTGGTTATATATCTCTCTGATTTTCCGATGCCTTTTTTTCTCCATTAATCTTCCCGGCTTGGCTGGAAGTAATGTCTTCTTCTTTCAAATTTCATAGCATTTAATTGATAACTCTTCCGCATCTATTTATTTATAGATTTTATCTCCTGAGACTATAACCTTCTTCCAGGTATGATCTACTCCAGCTTACATTCGGCTCCCCCTGGCTCCCAGCACGGTGCCATACAGGTGGTAGGCACTCTGTAAATATTTGTTGATTAATGGAGTAGATGAATGTCCATGGACTTGGCAAGCAGGTTGTCAGGGAACCGAATCTGATGCCAGGTTTCCCATAAAATGAGCAGCTGTGCTGATCCTTTCAGGGGGTGGAAGGGGAATAGGTCACAGGACCAGTCAATGATGTGGGCCCTGAGGAACCCTGCCCCCGTGACAAGGGCACTGCCCCGTCTCTGAGATCCAGCTTACACTGCATCTTCTCTCTGGAAACAGTTTTGGTTAGGCCTCCAAATATGATCTTTATCCTTTTTGAGCCTGTAATAGGATTTTTGATACCTCCTCTCTGCTTCATCTTCTTTACCAACCAAAGCCTGTTTTTTCTGTTTTCTCTGGAAAGACTGATATAATTGATAGTTGTATTCGCTCCCTGTGGGATGGTCAGCTTCTTTATCTATATCTATCTATCTATCTAATCTATGTAATTGAGATATAAATGGCATATAACACTGTATTAGTTTTAGGTATGTAACATAATTATGTATATATATAATTATGTATATATATTATGTATATATATTATATATGTATATATATTATGTATATATTATATATATGTTTATATGTTATGTATATATTATATATATGTATATATATTATGTATATATTATATATATGTATATATTATGTATATATTATATATATGTATATATATTATGTATATATTATATATATGTATATATGTTATGTATATATTATATATATGTATATATGTTATGTATATATTATATATGTATATATATTATGTGTCATATATATATGTATTGCAAAATGATTACTATAATAAGTTTAACATCCATCATGACACATAGTTAATTTTTTTTTCTTATACTGAGAACTTTTAAGATCTACTCTCTTAGCAGCTTTCAAATATATAATGCAGTATTCTTGGCTATAGTCACCATGCCGTACATGACATCCCCAGGACTTAATTTATCTTCTAACTGTAAATTTGTACCTTTAACCACCTTCATCCATTCCCCCACTCCCCAGTGTCCCTCACCTTTGGTAACCTTCAGTCTGTTCCCTGTGTTGTGTTTTTGGTTTTGTTTTGTTTTGTTGAAGATTTTCACTTAGATTCCACATACAAGTGAGATCATACAGGATTTGTCTTTCTCTGTCTGACTTATTTCACTTAGCATAATGCCCTCCATGTTGTCACAAATAGCAAAATTTCCTTCTTTTTATTGCTGAATAATATTTCACTCTACACACACACACACACACACACACACACACACACACACACACATTTTGCTTATCCATTCAGAATGGCTAGCTTCTTAGGGGCAGCGACCTGTCATATTAGGATTTGATTCCTTCGGTTCTTAATCGACTCCTTGCACCTAGTAGATGTTCAACAAATATTTGTGGAAAGAGAGACTAAACGCAACCTGAACCCCACCTCCTATGTTCCTAGAGAAACACTTTTATGATACTCCTGTCTCCCCTGGTTAAGGTTCGACACCTACCCTTTTCATCTGGAACTGTAGGTTCTTAAAGCCACAGGGAGCTATTAAAAAAAGCAGAACTCATTGGAGGCTCTCCACCTCCTTCTGTTGTAACTACACTGAGGCATGGTGTTGTGGGGAGGCCTCCCAGGAACATATGACAAAATTTGGTCCTCTTGGAATGAAGGTGCAAAAAAAGGGGGACAAGATTAAAATCTATAATATTGCGGGGCACCTGGGTGGCTCAGTCATTAAGCATCTGCCTTCAGCTCAGGGCGTGATCCTGGCGTTCTGGGATCAAGCCCCACATCCGGCTCCTCCACTGGGAGCCTGCTTCTCCCTCTCCCACTCCCCTTGCTTGTGTTCCCTCTCTCACTGGGTGTCTCTCTCTCTGTCAAATAAATAAAATCTTTAAAAAAAAATAAAATCTATAATATTGTAATTATAGATCGTTAACCCAGGATTTTTTTTTTTAAAGATTTTATTTATTTATGTGACAGAGAGACAGCCAGTGAGAGAGGGAACACAGCAGGCGAGTGAGAGAGGAAGAAGCAGGCTCCCAGCAGAGGAGCCCGATGTGGGACTCGATCCCGGAACGCCGGGATCACGCCCTGAGCCGAAGGCAGACGCTTTAACGACTGCGCTACCCAGGTGCCCCCGTTAACCCAGGATTATACATGACATTTTGAAATTAATACTTTGAGATCTTTTTTTTTTTTTTTGAATGAGAAGTTTTGGATACAGAAAAAGAAGTCCTTATTTATAGGCCCGTAATAAACTCAAGGGATTCTTACCCCTTTGAAGAAGATAGAAGCAGGGGATATGAATGGGGGATTCCATAGGGGTGCAGCAGACTCATGAATCACAAAGAACTGTGTAGAACAGGGGGTTTGTATTTAGAATTTGAGGGTGCCATCAGGGAGGAGAACCCGGCTGAGTCCCGAGGTCTCCACGAGCAGCAGAGTGCTGGGCCAGGTAGAGCCTCGTGGGCCTGGGGCAGTTGGGCAGAGTCTCAGTCCCAGAACACACTGCTGCTCTTCTGGCCTGTTCTCTCCAGGAGGCCATGTAAAAATGATGCAAGTCTTCTAGCTTTTTGGGAAGGGAAAGATGTGACTGTAGTAACTGTTCTGTGTTCCTGACAGCGTGTCATCTTCATCTGCCCTCTCCCTTCCTCTGTGTTGTTGTGCTTGACTGACCAAACTGGTCTTGACAGAGAGGCTGCTTGCTTTGTAGTGACAAGAGTTTTCCCTAAAGTAATTAGAAAATATCAGGTGGAAGAGAGAAGAAAATAGGACGGGCCAGGGCCAGGGGAGTTGCCTGGAGACTGTCAGGCACTGGGATTCTCCTCTGTGCTCCATGCGGTTCGGGGTCTGTGTGCACGGAAGAATGCTCCGGGGGCCTCTGTATGTCCCCAAGAGGCCATGGTTGGGCTCTCCCTCCATCCCTGATTGCTTTTGCACTCATGCCATTTACAGAAGACCTTCCTTTATTTGTGCTGCTGTGTATGCATTAATCCTAGGATCATAGGATCTCGGGGTCCAGGGAAACTGGAGAGGAGCATGGTAGGCTGAAAAGCGGCCCCCCCAAAGATATCAGGTTCTAACCCTTGGAACTTATGTTCTCTTATTTGGAAAAAAGAGGCTTTGTAGAGATGACTAAGGTAAAGACCTTGAGCTGGGAAATTATCGTGTATTATCAGGGTGGGCCCTAAATGCGATCACATGGAAGCAGAGAGATATTTGGCACACACGGAGAAGGCCATGTGCAGACAGGAGCAGAGATTGGAGTAAGGTAGCTACCAACCAAGAAAGTCAGAAGACACTGGAAGCTGAAAGAAGCAAGGAATACATTCTCCCTTAGAGCATGCAAAGGGAATGCTCTTGATTTTGACCTAGGGAGGCTGATTTCAGACTTCTGGCCTCTAGAACTGCGGGACAATAAGTTTTCATTGTTTTGAGCCACCAAGTGTGTGATAATTTGCTCCAGCTGCCACAAGAGGCTAAGACAGAGTATCACTTACCATAGCCACGCACCTAGGAAATGTTCCTCTAGGGAGGCCCCTGATGGATGTCTGCCTGAGCAACCCCCTCCTGCACCACCTAGTACTTTCTATGGACGCCCATTCCGTGATCCAAGAGTTCTGATGGTCGGGATGGCTCTTATCAAGTCTGTAATTCAACACGTAAGCCCTCAGCCCCTCCTTAATGTCCCCTGCCCTCCCCATGTGTTTGACCTCTGCTACTCCGGTTGACAAGCCCAATTGTCCTTGATAGGGATGTGATTTTCACTGCACTCAAAAATGGTGCTGAACCCTACCAGAATGTAGAATCAGTCTACTTCTGAGAGTTTTCAGTGTGTCTATCCCCAGCTTTTCCACAGTCATCAATATAATAACCATGATGATAAAAATAGCACTGTTTTCTGTCGACATATGGTTTAACCTTTTTGGAGGTTTTATTACCATCTGTGCAAGGTAGCTCCATGAGTATTATTAGTGCGACAGAAAAATATGGACAATGAGACACAAAGAGGAAGAATGATTTGGCCCAGATCAGTAAGTAATTAATGTTAAATCCATGATTATAATTCAATATCCCTTCAACTTCATCATGGTGTATACTGTAGGAATCCAAAGGGGTACAGTCTAGGGGCTATGGAAAAAACCCATTGAGGCTTGCGAAGAAAATACTAGAACTTACTCATACCTTTTTTAATGTAACATTAGGAAGAAAGCTGAGCTTTGCTAATATTTGGCAAGTAAATAGTATATGCGTATCATTTATGAATAAATGAATGTCCTGTGTGTTTTAGAATCTTCTACTGACCGAAGTGCGTGCTTTTAAAAAAGTAGAGAGATCGCTGTTCTTCCTTACCCTTCTCCTTTTGAGCCAAAACTGATGATTTGAGATTTGATTCAGAATGATATTTTTGCATGAACACGTGGACACAAATTGGCTGGTGATAGAGACTGCTAAATTAGTCTGGTTTAACTCACTGTCTAGTAGGGGACCGAGATATGTAAACGGTAACCACTATACAGTGCACATGGAAGACGAGAGAGATGGAAAAATTCGGAAAATTTTGAAATTTTGAAACCTGAAAAAATAAGATTACTCCACGGTTTGTGAGATGGGATAGAATCAGCTGCTTTGCTTTGCCTTTGACCCCTGGTTTGTCTTTGCCACTTGATGCAGATTAGGGAGGCAGCAGAAGGTGGCCTGAGGTCACCTTTGCTGGACCAGGGCCTGTGTTGACAGCGTGCTGTCATGGACACCTGGCAGAGGCAGGCCATTCAGTATATCCCTGGGCACCCCGTGCTAACTTCACCTTAGCAAAGCAATTTATTAGCTAATTCCCCTGTACTCTTTTGGGGGGCAGAGAGACCTGATACAGTTTTTTTTTTTTACTTTTCTGTACAAAATGCTACTCTCTAGAGTGTTTTGGAAGCTCAGGAGAGCCATGGAAAAGGGAGTGAAGGAACCCATTTTGTCTCTAGATGTCAGGCTCAGCTTGAATTTCTCCTCTATTTTCCTGTCCCCATTACTGGACCAAAACATAGAAGTAGCCTGTCCTTCCATTTCAGATTTTTAGATTTATTTATTTGAGAGAGAGCACGAGCAGGGGGAGGGAGGGCAGAGGGAGAGGGGCTCGATCCTAGGACCCTGGGATCATGACCTGAGCTGAAGGCAGATGCTTAACCAGCTGAGCCACCCAGGCACCCCTGTCGTTCCATTTCAGACCAGTCTTCCTTGGGGGAGTAAGTGCTTAAATAGTTCCCTCTTTGGGGGCTCTTAACTTCTCTCTGCCTCATTTTCTTACTTGTGACATGAGGAGATGAAAATAGTACCTACTTCATAGGGTTGAGGATTAAGTGAAACGGGTATTTAAATGTCTTAAAACAGGTGCCTGTCACGTAGGTAGTCAGAAGGGGTCAGCTCGTATTATCATGTATATATCGTGTTATCAAAGTGACCAATAAAGCTGTGGCTCTAATGCTGACAGGGCTCTAGCTCTTTCCCTCTGGTGGGAGTCCTTCGGAAATAGGCTCCTGGAGCTCTCTGAACCTGAGCTCCTCGGATACTGAGACCTCCCGCCCCTTTCCACAACTACGGCATCCATATGACCCTTAGGATTCCTTAAAAAGTTTCTATGTTCATCAGCTCCCCAGGACAAAACAGTGCCCTAGAAGGGGGCCTCCCAAAGGTTGGTCCTTCCTGACTTCTGGCACTCCCTGGCCTTTGCAGAAGTCAAATTACAGAATTCCATCATAATTGTGTGGTTTCTAGTGAAGATTCGAATCTCTGTTAAAACTCACAGAGTGACTGTCACCAAGGGCGGATCAACTCATGCATAGTTATATTTGGTTATACAACAGTAAGCAGAAAAGGATGGTTGGTCCCTGGAAACCTTTGCCTTTCTTGAAAAAAGGACATATGTACTGAAAAATGGGGCAAATGGCTACCCTACAGGGGGGGTACCTGGTTTGCACCAAGGCATTTGACCAATTTACTTTTAGTATATAAAAAGTTCTGAAGGACAAGATGGAAAAGTCAAGACTGGATGCTACGAAATTAGGTAGATTTATAACCAGGTGAATAACCGTGCTCCAGGGAAGGCTCCCAGTAACACGCCACAGGGCTTTGTCTCCAGCTTTCTTCTGCTTCATAATTTTAGCAGTGATTTGCTGAAGCAAGTGCATGATGGAATTAGGATCCAAAAAGATCTTGACAGGCCAGAACAATTAGGCTGAATCCAGCAAGCTGCGATTTATCAAAAACAATTGTAAGGTCTTGCCCTGGCGTCTAAACAACCGACTCTACAAGAGTAGGAGATGAAAAACATGACAAGAGGTGGTCGACCATCAGCACGAGGCTCGACGTGCATCCACAGGCCAACGGGACTGTCAACAACACAGTTTTACTTCTAGACTGTGCTGCCACGGATATGGTGTCATGACAAGGGAAATCCTTCTTCCCTCTGTCCTTGCTGCTTAGACCACAGATGGAGTATGAGGTTCAGTTCTGGCCTCTTGACCTTAAGATCCCATAGAACACCCATGGAGGAGAGAGCCAGGATCCCAGCCAGACTCTGGGTCATGTTCTCTAATGAGTCATGGATGGGACTGGGAACCCTTGCTCTAGAGAGAAGATTCTGTGGAGACGTGATGGTTGTCTTCAAACATTTTAGGTTGTCACTTAATATTTGAAGGGCTGTCATGCTGAAGAAGAGTCAAACGTTCTGGGTGACCTCCTGACTGAAACAAAGGTGAATGGGGGGAAGCCACTGCTGTGGAAGCAGTTTGATGTGAAGTAAGGACACCCATAACTGCCAACACTTCCGGCAGTCCCCAGGTGATTGGACTGTGTGGGAGGGCACCTCAGAACTAGTAATGAAGAGCTGAGATTGAGGTGTGCCTGGGTGGCTTGGTCGTTAAGCGTGTGCCTTCAGCTTAGGGCGTGATTCCAGGGTCCTGGGATCGAGCCCCACATCGGGCTCCCTGCCCCACTGGGAGCCTGCTTCTTCCTTTCCCACTCCCCCTGCTTGTGTTCCCTCCCTTGCTGGCTGTCTCTCTCTGTCAAATAAATAAATAAAATCTTTAAAAAAAAAAGCTGAGATTGATAGTCAAGATTTGAGGGTATGTTGGGTTGTTGATTTAGAGGTGGTTCATGGTTTTGCTTCTTTTCCTTTTTTTTTTTTTAATCCAAATGTGTAAGTTACAAAGATCTTTAAAATGTAATAGCCGGATGTCTGTTTGTGCCTAAATGGAGTGGCCCCAGAACCACATAGCAACAGGGTCAGGATTTTTTTTTTTTTTTTCCAAAAACGAGTTTGGGATCAGCTAAACGCCCGAGCAGGAACTCAGGTGGCCAGCTAGGAGTCCTGCATCATGGAGCTCGAAGGAGATGAAATTGTGTTAGAAGAGTTGATGCCGGGGGCGCCTGGGTAGCGCAGTCGTTAAAGCGTCTGCCTTCGGCTCAGGGCGTGATCCCGGCGTACTGGGATCGAGCCCCACATCGGGCTCCTCCGCTATGAGCCTGCTTCTTCCTCTCCCACTCCCCCTGCTGTGTTCCCTCTCTCTCTGGCTGTCTCTCTGTCACATAAATAAATAAAATCTTTAAAAAAAAAAAAAAGAAGAGTTGATGCCGGGATTTGCAAACACCCCTTCCTGTGTTGAAATAATACAGTTATTGCAAAATACACAGTGTTCAGTGGGATTACATCACCATACCTCTCAGGATGAGCTGGCCACAGAACCCTTCCCCACCTGGCTGGCCGAGTTAGCCAATCTAATAGAGTTGTTTAGAATTGCCCATCTGGCAAACAAAAGTGCCTGCCAAAAGCGATTCGTTTTATATTACCCTAATTGGTGCTGAATAGTTTTCTCGGTAAAAGGTTCAATTGCACCTTGACGGTTCATAGAATCTTCGTAGAGTAAAACATTTTTTTTTCTTATTTGCTATGAAGAAGGCATGTATCCAACTGTTCTTTAAAAGCTGGGCACAGTAATTCAAATATACATTCAGGTATACCATCCAAGGTGGACTTTTTCAGCCATATCTATATAAAGTGGCGTAGCTTTATTGACTCTCCTGTTAAGTCTGGAGGTAGGTTGAGTTCCCAGCTGGGTAATTCAGCCACTCGAGATGTCAGAGTTTTAGGGGCGCCTGGGTGGCTCAGTCAGTTGAGCATCTGCCTTTGGCTTGGGTCATGGCCTGGGGGTCCTGGGATCGAGTCCCGCCTCGGGCTCCCTGCTCAGCAGGAGGTCTGCTTCTCCCTCTCCCTTGGCACCTCCATCCTGCTCGTGCTCTGTCTCTCTCTCTCTCTCTCTCTCAAATAAGTAAATAAATAAAATCTTAAAAGAAAAAAAAAAGATGTCGAATTTTAAGTTACAACTCTACAGTTCTGTTGGCTTCTCCTCATGGATGCAAGACGTCTGCAAATGCCCCATCTTCACAGCACAACAGCCAAAGCAAAGTGTGTCCCCTTTTAAGAGAGAGGACAGCTTCTTCCAAGAGACCCCCAACTCTCTTCCTTTATAGTGCATTGATTGTCACACCATTTTGAAAGATTATTATATGGTTCTGCAGATGTTCAACCCCGCCAGTTCATGCAGTCGGAAAGCTATTGCCTCTGATTTATTTTTTTTTAATTTTGATTTGTAATTAACATGCAGTTCAATGAATTTTAACACATATGTAGATTGCTGTAACTACTAATACATATAGAACAGCGTGATCCTGCCAAAACATCTGTTTTCCCTTTGTGTCTAAATTCATGGCAGATATTCGGCTCTAGTTGTTTGGTTTGTTTTTTGTTTTTTGTTGTTTTTCTTGTAATGTCTTTGACTGTTTTTGGTATCAGGGTAATGTCAGCCTCATAAAATAAGAAGTGTTCCTCCTCTTTTGTTTTCTGGAAGAGATTGTGTAGAATTGGTATTATTTCTTCTTCAAATGTTTGGTAGAATTTGCCAATGAAGCCATCTGGGCCTCAGATTTCTTTTTCAGAAAGTTTTAAATTATGACTATAATCTCTTCAATGGGACTATTTGGCTTATATCATTATGTCTTTCGTCTGCGGTGAGTTTTGTGTGGAGGAACCAGTCCATTGCCTTTGTCCATTCTTGCTCAGAGTTGGTATATCTCCACCTACATTGACAGCCCCATCAGACATGTTCCAATTTTTGTTTTTAGCCCATCAAGCATTTTTAAAGAACAAGATGGGACAAGAATAGGCTATTGTATTTACCCAGATATTTACCGTTCCTTCCTTCCTGATGTTCTAAGTTTCCCCCCCCAGAATCTTTTTCTCTCTGAGGAAGTTCCTTTAAACATTATGTTAGAGTAGGTCTTTTGACAATGACTTTCTCTGCTTTTCTTCATTGGAAAATTTCTTCGTTATACTTCCATTCCTGAGGGATATTTTCACTGGATCTAGAATTGGGTTGACTGTTCTTTTCTTAGCTCGTTAAGTCTGTTGTTTCATTTCCACCTGGGCTCCTTGTCTCGTGATGAGAAATCTAGTTGTTTGAATCATTGCTTCTCTACTGATAATGCTCCCTTTTTTTTGGCTGCTTTCTGGAATTTTTTTCTTTGTCTTTACTCATCAGAAATTTGATTATGGTGTATCTGGGCAGGTGTCTTTTTGTTTTCGTTTTTGGTGTTTTTGTTTTTTGAGATTTGTTCTATTTGGAATTCACTGAATTTCTTGAACCTGGTTGTTAATTTTTGTCAACAAAGTTGGGAAATTTTCAGTCATTATTCTCTTGCGTATTTTGTTCCTCTCTGTAGCCTTTTTAAAAAAGAGTTTATTTATTAACTGAGGGCTTCAGAGGGGAGGGGGGTAGGGGAATGGGATAGGCCGGTGATGGGTAGTAAGGAGGGCACATATTGCATGGTGCACTGGGTGTTATACGCAACTAATGAATCATCGAACTTTACATCAAAAAATAAATAAAAATTAAAAATTAAAAAGCTTATTCATTTATTTATTTTAGAGAAAGAGGGAACACATGAGAGAGAGTGTGGGTGGGGGAAGGAGCAAAGGGCGGGGAAAAGAATCCCAAGCAGACTCTGCACTGAGCATGGAGCTGCTGCAGGGCTCAGATCATGACCTGAGTCGAAACCAAGAGTTGGACACTAACCGACCGAGAGCCACCCAGGCACCCTCTCTGTAGCCTTTCTCGTCTCCTGTTGGGACTCTGATAGAATGGACAGTAATCACAGTAGAGGAGAGGGGAAGGACTCATAATTTTTATTGATCTGTGTGCAAGTTCATTAACTCTTCTATCTTTCCCATTTTCTACTTGAACTTATCTCTAGAGATCTTGGTGTTGTCATTGGCTCTTTTTTTTTTTTTTTACAGTTTTAAATTATCAGTTAGATTTTTATTTATATCGTCTATTTCTTTGTTGAAACATTCTGTCTTTACATTGCTCTCAAGAGTGTTTGCCCTCACTCATTGCACTATCTCTATAGGGGTTTTGTGAAAGCTCCCCCCCCCCTGCTACTTCTAACATATGTGTCATTGGCATTTGCAGATTGTGTTTTCTAATGCAGGTTCAGACTTTCCTGGTTCTTCATATGCTGAACAATTTTGTATGATACCCTGGACATTTTGAATATTATGTTATGAGACTCCCAGCCTTTTAAAAATCCCGTGGAGAATGTTGATATTCTCGTTTAAGCAGGCAGTTGATTTGATTGGGCTTAAGCCACAAATTCTGACCAGCTTTCTCTGGGTTGTGGTGCCAATGACGGTTCAGTTTTCAAATCCTTTGCCTTGCAGTTCAGGTCTATTCTGCTTGTGTACCACCCACTGGCCATCCTGGGACCTGAGCAGCAGTCAGTCCTGTTTTCCTGTTCCAAGTCTATGGGCTTCTCTTTAGGGTCACCTGCATGAGCAGCTTGTGGGCGAGCCCAGGATTTCATAAACAATATTATGGGATGGCTCTGCCAAGCTCTTCACTCTCCCAGATCTTCCTGATCCTTTCCAGTTCTTGTCGTTTTTATCCCTGCAGCCAGAAATATGGGGCTCTATTTGTCCCATTCCGCTCCACAGTTTCCATGACTGTGCCAGCGTCTTGGTCCAAATGACAGGAGAAAAGAAAGAGAAAAAAAGCATCAGGGGTTCTCCCCTTCCTGAGACAAAGGCTCCTCTTAGTGGAGGGGAGGTTCTTCTCCCTCAGAGTTTCTCAGTGCCTACAGGTTACTATGGATTGGGCCTGAGGGACTGAAGAAATGAAAACAAAACAAAACAACACATTAAGTATTTCCCTCCCTCTCTCTGGGCATTGGCAGACCCCTTTCCCAAGCTGAAGTCAGAATTAGAGGCTTTCCTGGAGCTCTTGCTGTCCACACCAATGCCCACTTCCAGGCTGCACACCGCAGTGCTCCTGGCTTGGGAACGCCAGAGGAAAAAATATAGTAAACTCTTTGCTGGTTTGGTCGTGCTTCAAATTCAGGTCTTCTTCCCCAATTCCCCTGCTACTGTTTCTTCTCAGAATCTTCAAACAGCTGCTCCACGCTCTCTGTCTGCATTTCATAGCCATATTCGGTGCAAGAGATAGGGGGGAACGTTGTTCCATCCACCCGTAACCAGAAACTCTTAGAGAAATTTCACAACAGTTTTCTTCAGCCTAAGTGGTTAATTGGATGTCATATCACAAATGAAGTCGCTGTACCCGAGCTATGGAGGTTTGGGTATCCCTAAAATACAGAGCGAATGCCCCAGGACCCCCCGGAAATAGGGATATCAGCTGTTATGAGCCTTTCACAGTCAGCACCCTATGAACACTGGGGTCCATGATTGACCGCCTTCTCAATCTTGATAGCTATGCTCTGGAATCTATTACAATTCGATTTGTTTTCTTATCATCAGACTTCAGAGTAAACTAATCACCAAACTGTTTCCTTTAAATTTAACTTAACGTCCTGACTTTACTGGATTTTTCTTCTCGGGAAGCTTCTGTCAATGCGGGAATCCTTAGGGAGCTCCCTGAGTGCTGGTCACGTTAGGAGTTTCGGTTCAGTCTGTTCATTGCTCTTCCACACAGCCCTTCAGTGACATTGCTAAGGAAGAGAAGGGTGACTGTCAGAAGGAAGTGTCCCTCCTGACCTAGGGTGGGAGGTCTGGTTCTTGGGGAAGAAAGGAACTGAGAAAGATCCTGCAGACCATAGATTGGTTCCTTCATTTTCCTTGATGAAGACTTTTTTTTTTTTTTAAAGATTTTATTTATTCATTCGACAGAGACAGAGACAGCCAGCGAGAGAGGGAACACAAGCAGGGGGAGTGGGAGAGGAAGAAGCAGGCTCATAGTGGAAGAGCCTGATGTGGGGCTCGATCCCATAACGCCAGGATCACGCCCTGAGCCGAAGGCAGGCGCTTAACCGCTGTGCCACCCAGGCGCCCCAGATGAAGACTTTTTTTAAGAGATGATTTCAAAGAAAGAAATTCTGCATGTCTTGTATATCCTAGAATTTTTTTAAAGCTGTTTCATACACCCCTGAAGTCTCCATTTAAAAAAATATAAATGAAACGGGCACCTGCGTGGCTCAGCCGTTAAGCGTCTGCCTTCGGCTCAGGTCATGATCCCAGGGTCCTGGGATCGAGCCCCACATTGGGCTCCCTGCTCAGCGGAAAGCCTGCTTCTCCCTCTCCCACTCCCCCTGCTTGTGTTCTGTCATTTGCTGTCTCTCTCTCTCTAATAAATAAATAAAATATTATATATATATATATATATATATAAATGAAATTGGATATTCATAATCTAGGAAGCGTAACATTTAGGTCTAAGTCCTCATTGAAAACCTCGACTCTTCAGTGAAATGGAAACATGTAAAAGTGATTATATTCCCCCCTGTGGACAGCCGGGTTTTCAAGCCAGACAGTTCCAGGGGCGGTCTGTTTTCAACTTCTGTTTGTTTCATGCAGGATGGCAGAGCTTTTGCGCCTGAGTGGTCCTTGTGTTCCAGTGTTTCTCAGTGTGACCAGTGCCTGTCATCTACATGGGACAACGCATTATTTTTTCCCATGGGGAATTGGGTGATTTTCAACGATTTCAGTGCAGAAGTCATCTTTCAAAGCCCTAACCCCCTAACACTGTGTGTGGACACAGTGTTACAGACACACCCGCTGGGGGTGCTCTCAAGATTTCGGGGGGTTGTAGTCTTGAGCAGCCCCCGCAGCCCCAGCACACAGTATTTACTCCTACTTTGCACTCAAGCGAGCTAATAATTACCGAAGGTAGAACCGTTGAACTTACCATCATCCAGGGACTCATTGGGATGAGATGTGTAGCCTGTATAGATATTCAATGTGTTGTGATTTTTTTCTTAATATGTGTTACGGCAATAGGACCTCAGAAGGGCAATTTTCTATACAATTCTAATTTCGCGTGAAATGATATGGGTGGTGGTCGTAAAACATTCTGTACAAGATGGGTTGGTGCCGAGAAGCCTCTTACTTCTGTTTAATTTGGAAAGCTGGAGTATATGACCACAGAAGATGTCCTCAAGATTCAGCGATACTCGCGGTCCAGCAGAACCGTGAACCCTGAAGAACCATTTCATATGGACACTTACCCCATTAAAAAAGAGAAATAACTTAACTGTTTTATTACAGCCACATGACATGCTGTTATAGAAACAATCAGGTCTTCCAAAAATAGGGGACCGATGGGACACTATAGCTCTCTGTAGAGTGGTAGGGGGCTTTTAAAGTACGTTTTACAGATTTTTAATAACGTGGGAAATGTTCACCATAGAACGTCACATAGAAAGGACAAGAACATATTACTTCAATAATTGTATTTACTTGCTTAGAAGAAAATGCTGCAATGCTATCTCTGGGCGGTAGGTTGATTTTTAATTGCATATTTATATTCTGTATTCTTTTCCATTTTTCACCATTATGAATAACCCCATGATAAACAACATGGTGCAGGGTTTTCTCTCCAAGTTTCTGATGAAGTTCTTAGGACAGAGTCCAGAAAAGGAATTACTGAATCAAATGAAAATAATATTAAAAAGGAACCTTGTATCTCAATGGTGTTGCCAAATGAAGTATCCAGAAAGGCTCTGCAACGCCTGTTCCCATCAATGGGAACGTGAAGTCTCAGCAAACTCAAGTCTTCTCACTTAAAAATACAATCTTTGCATCCTGGGGATGTGGGAAATGCTATCTCATTATTGCTTTAATTTGCATTTATTTGCACACTCTTGAAGTTGAACATTTTCCACATGTTTAACATTTGTATTTTTCCTTTGTGAATTATCTCTTCACATCCTCTAGCATTTATGCCTTAATGAGTTCCTTTGTATTTGAAGAGTAGTACCCCGTTCCCATATTCATTGCGGACAGTTTTCCTAGTTTATAGCTAAATATTAAATTTAGTTCCTGACATCTTTGACATACAGAGTATGTTGGCAACTCTATGCATCTTTACTTTTCTGCCTTTCTTTTATTGATTTTCAGCTTAGAAAAGTTTTTTTCTTGTTTTACCTATATATTCTAATTTATGTGTTTTGTGTTTTACAGTAAGATAAGTGAGGAGCAGAATGGGTTTTTCTTTCCAAATGCTCCTCTTCCCAACGCCATTTGACAAGGAAGCCTTTTTTCTACTCAGTTGTTTCTGTATATTATTTGTATTTACCAGGACTTAATTCTGGACAGTGCTGTTTTATCTCCTGTCCATTCTGACATCAGTACTTTTTTCATTATTATGGTTCTGTAATTCATTTTATTATTAGATATAGCATTACTGCTCTTAATTATTTTTAAAGCTTTTCTTGGCCTGTTCATTCCTCCAGATGACCTTACTAGTCATTGGGAAACTTCCCAAAAAAATTCCATAGGGATTTTTTTTGAAATTGCATTAAACATCTAAATTAATTTGGGAAATCTTTACAGTAATTTTTCCATCAAGAAGGATAGTACTGTATGCCATTTTCTTTAAAGGCTTTTTTTAAAAAGTTTGTTTTTTATATTTATTTATTTAAGCTATCTCTACCCCCAGCATAGGGCTTGAACCCACGACACCGAGATCAAGAGTTGTAAGCCCTTCCGACTGAGCCCACCAGGTGCCCCCGAAAGGCTTTTTCAGTATCTCACTAAAGTTGTTCAGGTTTCTTCATATGAGTCCTACATATCACTTTCAAATTTATTCCTGGTTATTTTGTCATTTCTGTGTGATTAGAGAGATTTTTCTCTTTGGATAATGGTCATTTGCTCTATTATGTGTTTAATCACAGCGGATTAACCATTGCTGGCTTTGTGATTAAAATCGAGAATCCTGGAGTCAGAGAGCCAGCCTTCAGACCCCAGCCGGCTCAGGCCTGGCCACTGCACACAGGGCATCACCTCTCCTGGTTTCTGCTTGCTGATTTGAGTTGTGAAATAGTAAGGCCCCTCCCATAAGTGTGCCTTGACGGTTAAGCGAGTTAATTCACGGAATCCCAGGTACTCATCTGTTCTGTTCTTTCTCTGGAATCCCTGTCCTTCTCAGGTGAAGTCACCTGAGCTGCTCCTTGGCGTTCCACACTTACCACCCACTATTCCAGTGTGTCTGTGAATTTGCGTCTTTGGAAGTCAAGCTTTTTAGTCCCTGAGAGCCTTTCTGTCTTCTGATTTCACTCTTTGAGAGCTCAGACTTCCTTCCCTTCTGTTTTCTTTCTCCTCTTAAATTCTTCCTCCTCCCATTGTAGTTCAGGGGAAGCCAAGGGCCCCAAAGGCTGTTGGGTCCCCTCCCTCTTGTCACCACATCTCTGTGGAGTGAGCTGCAATTTCTTTGCCTATAGTTTTCTGCCCTCCTCTACCAAGGGCCTCTTGGGCAGTAGGAAACACACAGGTAGAGGCCCCACCCCCCCCCACGATTTCCATCTTGTGGCTGAGCAGAGAACAGGTGCCTCTCTTCCACTGAGCCTCTGGGCGGTAGCCCTTCTCCAGGGGGGCTCCCCCACCAGGAGCAGGGAGATCCCAGCCCACAGAGCAGATTTTCCCCAAGCGTTTGGGAGTCAGTGCGGTCAGGAACCACCCACCAACCTGCTAGAGTGAACAGGTGTGGCCCTTTCTCTAGGGGCCTCACAGGGGAGGCAGGCAGACCCTCTCCACCCTCCCTCCACCTTCCTTCCACCTGCCCTCTGGGCGCCCCCACCTGCCCAAGCCTGTTCCCACAGCGAGGGGACTTGCCAGGAGGTTGGGGGGACAATGGATTAGGAGCCCCTGCTGCTGCCTTCTCCAGAAGTCCCTTGGCTCTTCTGTTCTGTTAAAAGATCTAAATGGTTATTGCTGCCACACAAGAAAACTATTGATTTTCTAAACGTTTGTCTGTATCTCGCCACTGTTACTACACTCCCCAGAACAACAGTTGTGTCTTTTGTTTTTCCTAGACAATCACACTGCCTCCAAATGGTGATCATCTTGTTTTCTCCATTCCTGTGGTCATATTTTTTACTTCTATTTCGTGTCGTATTGTTGGCCGGTACATTGGGAACAATTAGAATAAAAATGATAGCAAGCATCCCGGGCCCTCGCTTAGCTGGATGGGGATTCTTCCTAAGTGTGAGGATGTGTGCTGTTGTCTTAAGACAGATCACTCTTACTTTTTTAAGGAAGTATTTTTCTTTGCCCAATTTAAAAAGTCCCGGATGAATATTGTGTTTTACTCGGATCCATAGAGATCAGCACTTTTAAAAGTTGTATCTATTGATTTGATTTATCATATTAATTGATTTCACTAATAGTAAATTGTACTCAAGTCCTGCAAGAATCTATACCTGGCTATGATAAGCTGTGCTTTTGGTATATTTTAAATTAGATTTTCTAGTTCAGGCTTCAGGATTTTTATACGTATCCGTAAGTGAAGTTTGTCCGTTGTTTTCCTTTTGTGTATTTTGGTATCAGAGTTACATTGACTTTTCCTCTCTGCTTTATCCTGGAACAGTTTATATGACATGAGGAATATTATTTCTCAACAACATGAAAAAACTAATGCAATTATTCCTATTTGAGAAGCTGTTCAAGTATTTTATTAGGATTACTTTATAATTTCTTAAATTTTATTCCATTTCTTTTCAATCTTTACTTAAATCAGTACTGAGAAATTACCCCTTTTTAATAAAAGCACTAGCTTCACAGCTGAAAAACTCCACTGAAAAACCACTAGAACTGATAAATGAATTTAGTAAAGTTGCAGGATTTGAAATCAATATACAGAAATCTGTTGCATTTCTTTTTTTTTTTAAAGATTTTTTTTATTTTTATTTTTTTGAGAGAGAAAGAGAGAAGATGCCCATGAGTGAGGGGCAGAGGGAGAGGGACACAAGCAGACTCCCCACTGAGTGAGGAACCTGACACAAGGCTCCATCCCAGGACACTGAGATCATGACCTCATCCGAAGTCAGATGCTTAATCGACTGAGCCACCCAGGCACCCTGAAATCTGTTGCATTTCTATACACCAATAATGGAGCAGCAGAAAGAGAAATTAAAGAATCCATTCCATTTACAATTGCACCAAAAGCAATAAGATACTTAGGAATAAACCTAACCAAAGAGACGTAAGACCTGTACTCTGAAAACTATAACACCGATGAAAGAAATTGCAGACGACACAAGAAATGGAAAGACATCCCATGCTCATGGATTAGAAGAACAACATTGTTAAAATGTCTATACTACCCAAAGCAATCTACACATTTAAAGCAATCCCTATCAAAACACCAACAGCATTTTTCACAGAGTTAGAACACACAATCCTACAATTTGTGTGGAACCGCAAAAGACCCTGAATAGCCAAAGCAACCTTGAAAAAGAAAAGCAAATGTGGAGGCATCACAATTCAAGACTCCAAGTTATAGTACAAAACTGTACTGATCAAAACAGTATGGTGCTGGTCTAAGAATAGACACATAGATCAATGGAACAGAATAGAAGACCCAGAAATAAACCCACAACTATGTGGTCAATTAATCTTCCACAGAGCAGGAAAGAATATCCAATGGGAAAAAGACAGTCTCTTAAAAAAATGGTGTTGGGGGAACCCGGGTGGCTCAGTTGCTTAGCCTCCAACGCTTGGTTTTGGCTCACGTCATGATCTCGGGGTTGTGAGATGGAGCCCCGCATCAGACTCTGCTCAGCACGGAGTCTGCTGGAGATTCTCTCCCTCTCCCTCCCCCCTGCTTCTCTCTCAAATAAATAAAATCTTTAAAAAATGCTGTTGGGAAAACTGGACAGCAACATGCAGAAGTATGAAACTGGACCACTTTCTTACACCATACATAAAAATAAATTCAAAATGGATAAAAACCCAAATGTGAGACAGGAAACCATCAAAATCCTAGAAGAGTGCACAGGCAGTAACTTAGTAACTTAGTCTTAGCAACTTCTTTCTAGATAAGCCTCCTGAGGTAAGGGAAACAAAAGCAAAACTAAACTATTGGGACTTCATCAAAATAAAAAGCTTCTGTGCAGCAAAGGAAACAATCAACAAAAGTAAAAAGCAACATACAGAATGGGAGAAGATATTTGCAAATGACATATCTGATAAGGGTTAGTATCCAAAATACACAAAGAACTTATATAACTCAACACCCCAAAAATGAATAATCTAATTAAAAATGGGCAGAAAACATGAATAGGCATTTTTCTAAAGAAGACATACAGATGGTCCACAGACATGAAAAGATGCTCAACGTCACTGATGCTCAGGGAAATGCAAATCAAAACTACAATGAGATATCACACCACACATATCATTCCTCCTCTTCCTTCCCACCTGAACACAAATTTCCAGGATGACGGTGGTGATGTCCGCCATATTCACACCCTTGACTTTCTTATTCTGTTATGGTCAATTGATATTTCCCATTTTAATGTAAAGTGTAAACGAAAGCATCTTTTTCAATTTTAATTTCCCTATATTATCTAATATATGTAAAAACTTTGTGCTTGGGGTTCAGCTCCCATGGAAAACTGTCCTTCCAGATGCTGGCTTACTGGAGGCAGGCACACTGCTCTGGGTTATCTGGGCCTCAGTTCTGCTTTTACCAATGGGGTGAGGATGGGATGGTTCTAGGAGGGGTGCCTGGGTGGCTTAGTCCGTTAAGCATCTGCCTTTGGCTAAGGTCATGATTTTGGGGTCCTGGGATCGAGCCCCACATTGGGCTCCCTGCTCAGCAGGGAGTCTGCTTCTCCCTCTCCCTCTGCTCCTTCCCCCTGCTCAGGCTCTCTCTCAAATCAATCAATCAATCAATCAATCAATCAAGCTTTTTAAAAAAGGAACTAGAAGAGCTTGATGGGTATAAAATTCCATGCATAGAAGCAGTGAATGAAGAGACAGTGCTAGGCCTGTCAAAGTAATGGCCACATCATGGTGCTGCAGAGTCAAGCATCTCAGATCTAGGAAGGCCCTACCTGTGTCTCCAGCAGATGCAATATCTATGTTAGGAGCTCTGAATCATGAGAAGCCAGCATCTTTTCTTACTCAAGCTGGAAATGTGGATTTTGGTAAATTTCTGTGGCTTTGGCTCAGTGACTCAAGAACTTCTGAGTGCAGAAAGGGCTAACACAGGTGGGCTACCCTTAGAAAGTCCTGCTTGCAAGGCTAACCCTTGGGTAGTGTCTGGGAAATTGGATCTGGGGAGGGATTCCATCACACTTAGAGTGGATCAAGAGTGGCTCACTGTGCCCAAACTGTTTGTGTATACAATATAGTTTATGCTGAACACCTGCTTTCCTTCTGGGAGTCTTGAATGTTAATACATGACAGGCACAGAGCGCCTACCTGACCAGCCCCCAGTAAAAACCTTCAACACTGGGACTCTAAGGAGCTTTCCCAGTAGACAGGATTTCACACATGTTGCCACTACTCAATGCTGGGAAAGTTGATAAGCATGTCCTGTTGACTTCACTGGGAGAGGATTCTGGAAGCTGGTTCCTGGTTTCCTCCAGACCTCACCCCATGCATCTTTCCTCCCTGATGATTGTGCTTTTATATTCTTTTGCAGTAATAAATCATAGTCAAGAGTAGAGCTATATGCTGTCCTGGGAGTCCTCTTAGCAAGCCACTGAACTTGGGGGTGGGTCTTGAGATCTCCAATATATATCCCCTCTTCCAAGCAGGTTGCTGCTCCTGAGCCCCTTCTATGTAAAAATTCAGATGCTGTTGTCAGGGCCAGGGCATGGGTTTTGTCACCACCACCGCAGGTCCAGTGACGAGCCATACGTGGTCCCTTTCTCAGCAGTCACCCTACATGGCCCTCTGTAGCATTTCATGTCACTGGAGACTAACTGCCTGCCCCTTATTGAACGTCTCCCTTGATTTCCAGGTCCCCTCTCTCTCTTTCTTGGTTCTGCTCTCAGACTCTTCCTTTCCAGTTCCCTTCTCCTCCTCCCTCTTACGTAGGGTGTAAGATATCAAAAAGGTACTCTTACCTTTCTATTTTAAGCCCCCAAACACAGGAACAGTACTGTACACGCCAAGTTTTCCAAGAGCCCACTGTGTTAGCCCAGGCTACTAGAACAAAATACCACAGTCCAGGGGGCTTAAAGAACAGAAGCTTATTTCTCTCAGTTCTAGGGTGATTGAGATCAAGGTTCTTGGCAGGATGGGTGTCTGGTGGGAACCCTGTCATTGTCATGTAGACAGCTGGTTGCCTTCCTGCTGTGTCTTCTCATGGCCTTTCCCCTGAGCATGCTCTCCTGGTGCCTCTTCCTTTTCTTGTAAGGATACCAGTCCCATTGGATCAGGGCCCACCTTTATGACCGCATTTAACCTTAGTGACCTCCTTAAAGGCCCTTTCTCCGAATATAGTCCTAATGCGGGTTAGAGCCTGCAACATACAAGTTTTGGAGGGGACACATTTCAGTCCTTAACACTTTAAAAGAAGTTGAGTTTGATGTATTAAGCAAAAGAATTGCATTGGAGAGAGTTGATGGTGGGCTCTGAGCTTTTACTAACCTTCCTGGAGTGGGGAGGAGGTATTTCTCATTCAGTTTGAGCAAAAGATGTTTCCAGAGAGCCATTTATAGAGATTGACCTGTGTTTGCTGGAGTTTGGAGAATATAGGGGCTGGTGTTTGTGCCACATAATGAAACTCCTACAGGCCTGGGCTGGAGCTGGAGCTGCTGCCTGATTTGGGTAGCCAAGCAGAGACAGCTGGGCTGCGTTGGAAAGAGCGCCTAACCCAGGGGCAAAGGAGCAGTCAGTGTGGAGTTGCCTTGAGGACCAATGAGGGCTGATAGCATCCCAGTGGAGAGAGAGACCACCAGAAAGCCAGGGGTCTTTATTTATTATATTTATTATTATCTCACCTCATTGTGAGCATGTCGGCTGGTTGGTCCTAATGCCTGTTGTGTAATCCTGGCCCTCCCACAGCTTCCTGCCCTAGTTCAAGGGCATTCATTTGACTTACACGGCAGTGGGAAGCAACAAGACATGGTCCTTAGCAGGTTGGCTTCCTGCACGTCTTGCTAAGTGGATCATGATATTTGGAAGCTTGAGGAGGGAGGAAGAGGCCAGGTAGGAGTGAATGCCACCCTCCCATGCTGCACTTGCTTGCCCGAGATTCATAAAACAAATTAACCAAATGTTTTGTATTCTGAGTCTGCTACAATCCTTGAAACGTGGCAGGTCTGGGAAGCTGCCCACCTTTGTCTCTGGGGGCATGAGAATCCAGAATGGCAGTCTGATGTCACCGTGCCAGGCCTTGTTTATTAGAGCAATTCTTTTTAGTGGAAGGGGTTTCGGATGCCTGGAGGATTGTATGTGAGAGGCCTGGGTCCTCTGGGAATTGACCACCCAAGGAGAATCACTGAGACCCCGAGACTGCAGGCAGAATGGCAATTTGGGGACGAAATGGCTTTTAGGCCATGGTCATCTGTATTCAAGCCCCTGGAGGCCATCTCACCCAATTTCCCACTAAATTCCTTCCTGAGTGGCCGGATAGGAAGACATATTGCGCTCTCAAAGTTTGTAGACAGATAACGAGCCTGTGCTGGGGCTTATGTTAGCGTCTCTGATGCACAGGGAGGGGAGCTGGGACAACGTGGAGGCTAGTGTCGAGGTCCCAAGCGGAGTCTCTTGGCTGGCACATACTAGCTGTGTGGCCACAACCTAGTTACTTTTAACCCCTTCCCGCCTACGTTTTCTCGTGGGTAAAGTGTAGAAGAGGAGAAGCTGTTCATAATGCTGGGGTAGAATGAGACAAGATGATAAGTCCCTGAGCTCAGAGTCTGACACACAGCACGTGTTTAATAAATCCTTCTGATGACTTAGTATGACTCTTCTAAGTGATGAAGAAAGACCTCTAATGGGTGACCTGAGGCCCAACAGGTAGACCAGAGGGAGCAATTTCAATTTCACTTTGCCCCTATATCCCAGGCAGCCGTAGCACCCCAGCCAGGCGATACCGGGGTCAGGGGAAAGAGTGTTCCAGACAGAGCCCAGCCATGACCCTGCTTCCCCCGAGGAGGTGCAAGTGTCTGCCCACAGATAGTCAAAGTGCACACACAGCAATCTACTCCCAGCTTGGAATGCCAGCTCTGCTCCCTGTGTGTTTCTGCAAGCTACGGAACCTCTCTGTGCCTCAGTTTTCCCATCTGTAACATGGGCTGCTGGAAGGCTTCCGTGAACTAGTGTATGGGTGTTCCTGTAAGGAATGCCGGCCATATTGTGCGCACTCAGTCAAAGCTAGATATGTGGATCGGCATCAGACTTTTCAGAACTTGCTTCTGCCTGGGAATGGTTTTCATATAAGGGACTTAATGAAAAATCTCCCTCTGAGATTCTATTCGTCTCATTTCTCCCAGGGTAGATGGAGCAAGGGGGTGGAGACATGGGGGCCCCACTTCCGGGAGCAGCGTCGGTAGCTTATGGGGTGTTCCCAGTTCTGTTTGTCCGTTAAACTGGGATCTGCTGAAGAGAGCTGTTTTCTAGTCTAAATCTGAATAGAACCTTGTCCTACTGGTTGGCCTGGGGTTGAGCTATGCATTAGGACGCGGAGTCTCCATTTACAGCAGGTCTGCAGAAAATGTTCTGTGTACACGCATATTCAGGAGCCAGAGCTGAGAAAATGCCAAGAGAGGTGTGGGGGCCCCACCTAACTATTTCTGCAACTGTGGGTCTGCTGGAATCGATCTCCCTTTGCTCCATAACACTTAAAAAAAAAAAAAGCAGGGGGGGATCGTATTTTGATCACAAAAAAAATCTGGGGTTCCAAATGTCCGCTATTAAATAGCAAGAAGCAAATTCTCCCATGACCTGGACCTTTCTTCAAAGTCACAGAAAGTCTGTGCTGAGACACCTGTGCTCTGCACTGACTGCAGTTGGCACTTCCCATAGGGCCCTGAGCACCCCGTTCCCAGAACTTTCTATCTGGCCAAGGATTTGAGTAGTGAATGGCCTGTGCCCCTCACGGGGGCCATCATTTCTGCTTCTCAGCTTTGGCTTTGGTGTTCTCAGCCAAGGGCACCATCTGTGAACACTCCCTGATGACTTTGACAGCAGCCCCATTTGGACCCTTGAAATATACCAGTTCTACACCGCTTTGCTCCCAGAACCCTGGGGGGGAGGGGTTTTCGGAGAGGTGGGTGGTCTCTCTCCTCCTACCTGGAAGGTAGACTGTTCAAAGACAGCCCTGTTCTCCTGGCTTTGAGAATCAGGGGTTCTGCTACATCCTATGGACCACCCCCATTAGACTCCTGAGAGTCTGCCAAGAATGTTGGACAATTTTCAGTGATGCTACCAGCTCTTCATTGTTTGGGGTCATGCCAAGAAGAAAAGCACAGTGATGTTTATTTCATTGGGTGCAGTAGAAACTGAGCGAAAGCAGTACTTGCTACACTATAGCCAGGAGCTTGAGTGACCCAGTTTGGTCTCATTAGGGCTTCTTGAAAAGTGATCCATGCCCTTGAGCTTCGTAGCCTTTGTGAACTGTTAGATGTTGCCATGGAGGACAGACATGTGGGATGATGCCCACTGCTTATAGGACAACATTCCAGAGGGACGGCTGGAGATGGGGAGCTACAGTACTTGGGGCTTTTTCTTGTCCACTGTTTCTGGACCTCCCTCCTCCTCCCCCTCCTCTTCCTCCTCCTCTTCTTCCTCTTCCCCCCTCTCCTCCATCACCTTCTTCTTTTTCAGAGCCACCCACTACCAGGAGCCTTTTAAGACACTGGTTTCCCTAGTTGCCTTACCCTATGAAATTTTAATAGCACAGAAATATTGTACATCTGTTTATGTACCGTGGCCCGAGGAGAACCACAGACCGTTGTAATATCTAAGATTGTTTGTCTCCCAGGAACCCATTTTCACCTCATTGAGGGTGATACTATTTCTATAGAGAATGCATATTCTAGTCTGAGATGTTTTGTCCACCTAGCCGCAGATGAGCGAGGGTGATTTGGGGTGAGTCGAGGGTCAGTGCAGGTGTTTAACAAGCGTGCATCTGTCTGAGACTTGGAGCCACGTGGAGCTGGCTCAGTGCGAATGCCAGGAAGCCTGGGCCCTCCTCCCTTTCCTACAGCTTCCAATTTCCCACTTTCACGAATACTGGATGACTATTGTGGGGCAAATGTATTGGTCTGCATTTAAGATAGTTTCCTTGCCTTGTATTTTTCTTAAAAAAGCGAAGTTATTAGGTCAAAAGAAATCAGCATATTAAAGAATCTTCAGTACTGTCAGTCAGTATCCGGGATGAGTGTACCCGGAAGGCATACGAGAGCCTATCTCTTCTCTGTATCTCTACCATCATTGAGCAGTATTCTTTCTGGAAGTATTTGCTAATTTGAGATGCAAGATGGTGCCTCACTGTTGCTTGATTAACCTTCTCATGATGACCAGTGAGGGTGGAATTTAATTAATTAATTAATTTTGAGGGTGGAATTTTAGATGCCTCTATCCTGTTGAATGGTGAGGGGCAACCCAGTGTCCTCCAGTAGCCCAGTGACTGCCCCACCCATTTGGTGCTAAATCTTTCCTTTCCCACTGACTTGTCACTCCTCCCTTACCCCCTTGGGTTGTCTTTTTTTTTTTTAATCTACACTGCAATGTGTTTCTGGACTTCTTTTTCTGAATTATTGGCATCTTGATGATGACATCTGCTCAGCTTTTTGAAATAGGTTTTGAACGAGGGCTCTTTGGAGGCGGTTGCGCTCTGGGAGTGGATTGATGTGTGTGTACTTTGGACTTGTGTGCAGACACCTGGGCCGTCCGCACCAGCTGGGCTAACATGTGGTGAGCTCTTGGTGGAGACGCCCTCTGGGTGCAGAATGCCACGCTGATGAGTCACTGAGGCTCGGACAGTACCCTGAAGGTCTGTTTTTTGTCTGAGTTGTCTCAAGTTCACCTTTTGGTCAGTGTCAGATCTAGCATGAAAGATGCGGAACTGAGCAAAGAAAAAACAAGAGAGAGGTATCATTCATTCATTCTGTAAGTCATACTGAGTGCCCGCCATTGTATGGAATATATACAAGGACGTTTCAGCCTGGGTCCCGGACCTTGCAGAGCTCACAGGGCAGGTGGGAAATAGGCATGCAGATCAGCGACCTGAGATACAGGCTGATAAGTTCTATGATAGATGTACGTGAGGGTAGATGGAGAGACAACTCTGTCTAGTGAAGTGAAGGTCAGAAAGAAAAACAAAAGGGGAACATGATATATAAGTTCCATCTCAGAGAACGAGATGATGTTCCTCAGGCAGTGAAGTCAGGGAAGGCATCCTGGATGCAGGGAACAGCATGTACAGAGGCATGACGTTCAGAAAAAGCATGGCATTTTGTGCAGCGGTGGGGAGCAAAAGGCAGCGAAAGGGATAGTGGGACTTGAATGCCATCCTGAAGTGGTTTCCTTATTTTTGGTCAAAGATGCCATTACGTATATAAAACATCATCAGTTATGCTTTGGGGGGGGGTAAACCACTGTATGGGAGACAGTGTGGAGGTGAGAGTGTGAGAGTAGACAGCCACTCTGCTAGTAATGTGGTCATCATAAATAGATACAGTAATTCTTGAGAACATTTTCCCACCACAGTCTTTGGAAAGGGAGTAGTGATTGAATGAACAAGGAAGATAGACGAGGCACAGGTGTGGAAGAGGTGAAAGACTTGATGTCTCAATTTATGTGTGAGTGAAAGGATGAAGGAAGGGATGGGGATGAAGCTGTAATTTCCGTCATGTGGACAGTAGGCAATTTGAGGTCCAGAAGATACAGCAGGTGTGAGGGTGGCTCTTTAAGTGGGGGGGTGCTGGTTGGGCCTCTAGATATGGAAATCCTGGCAAATAATTAGGAATATGTGGTATTGGATGTACAAATATTGCCAGTTTCTTGTGTTCACCTTGGTATTTTAAGAATGTTGGACAATTTTCAGTGATGCCACCAGCTCTTCATTGATTGAGGTCATGCCAAGAAGAAAAAGCACGGTGATGTTTATTTCATTGGGTGCAGTAGGTCAATTTCAATAACATTTCAACTCACGTTTATATTTGCTCCTTCCAGGAGATGGCCAGGTGGACTTTGATGAATTCATGACAATTCTTGGCCCCAAACTGGTGTCTTCAGAAGGTCGCGATGGTTTTCTTGGAAACACAATAGATAGCATATTCTGGCAGGTGAGTACGAATTTTTTTAAAGATTAAATTTGACAGTAGACATGTGCCTGGAACTAACATTTGACTCTGAATTCTTGAGCTTGTGTTCAGCATGTGAAGATCTCTTCTGGGCTAGAGTGACATACGTTCCTTGAACCTGATGTCTAAGTAGAGGTCCATATTAGATCCTCTGATCAAAGGATCAAAACCATACTCATTTAAGCTTTGGATGAAGAAACTATCGCCCTAATTTTTCTCTGTACCAGAAACAGTTTTACATTTTGGGGAAATGATGTTCCTTCACTTCTGATTCACAAAAGCAAGAATTTGTGTTCGATGCTTCTCAACCTGCTCCTATTTCTGTCTCGTAAAATCTCTTAGGACACTTCAAATATCTATGTTCAAATGATTAAGGTGCTGTGAATCATTTTTATATTAGTTCTTTAGTCTTAATAAGTGACTATCAGTTCATGATGATGAAATTTGGGAAATGGGTTAGCAACCACTCTTTTTAAAATTTGAGTGAAATAATTTGCCAAGTTAAACTGAATTGTTGGTTATACGTGTAAAACACCACTCCCATACGGTGTGGTTTCTTTAATTTCTTGATGTGTTTTTTTTTTCTTAACCAAAGATAATTCTCTAATCTAGGTAAACATTGCAGTTGACATGTATCTCTAGTCTTACCCTGCTACCCATCTTGCATGTAACTAATAAGCACGCGGTAAGAATGCGTTATGTGCCCTGTAGTCTGTCACTGTGGGTTTCACAAAAGACATTGAAGGCATAGTCCTGGCTATTTAAGAATTTGGTTGGGGAAACACTCTTAAGAGAGAAAAACACAGAAGAGATTTTTGGTATGATAGTTACTAAACTAATCATTTGTTAGCATCCTCAGCTCCTCACCCGTTGTACACAATAGATCCTCAATAACTATTTTTTGGATAGAATGAATAGCAGTTCCAGAAAGGAGACAGATGTGATCTTGAGGGGTCAGATAAGACTTGGGGAAATGGGGGCACTTGCTTCAAACTTTGAAATATGGCAGGAAGTGACAAAGGAATGTTCCAGGCTTGTCATGATGGGTTTGAATAGAGTGGAGGCAGTGAGCACAGGTTAGTCATTGACCATGATGAAGGTATAGTTTGAAGGGAAAGACCTCAGGCCTCACTGGCAGAATGGTTTTAGGACCTGAGCAAAGAGAAGACTTGAGATGATCCCAAGGTCCCCGGATGACAAAGATAAGGTCATGGAGAAAAGAAATCTTTGTATGGCATTGAATTCTAAGTTAAGCATGTTGAGTGTAAGGTGAGGGTCAGACAACTAAGAGAGGGAGGCAAGTCCTTGCCCAGCTGTACACAGGGGTGGATCACAGATGAGAGGCCAGGCTGGAAATCCAGATTTAGTATCCATCAGAGCTGGTGGGTGAAATCATAAGCAAGGATGAGCTCATCAAGAGAAGTCGCATAAATGAAGGTGAGCGGAGAGGCAGGACCTGGTTCTGGAGGGCATCCAGGGGGCAGGGGAGAGAGAGACACCAGATTGTGTCCCCAAACTGCCTCCCGAAGCCCTGACTCTCCCCAGAGAAGGACCTCCGTGGTTCTACCTGCCATATGACAAGAATATGTCACAGCTTATGTAACCTTTCAGGTGTGATTCAACACTTGGAAGGACAGACAGGTAGAGGCCCTTGGCAGTAATAAAAAATGAATACATAGTTAAGAAGATGGGGGAACGTTGTTTCTCACCAGGCCGTGTTTCAGCCCATACAGATCCACTCTGAATGAACATTCCAGAGTTCTTTCTCTGCCTGATTTCTTTCTTCTCTGCTGTGCTTTATTCCCCACTCTGAGTGCTCTCTCTACCCTTTGCCTCTGCCTTCATGGCCCCCTGGAGCCTGGAAGAATGCTACATGCCTGCTAGGCTCTGAACATTCTTCCTGACCCCCATCCTGGAGGGCAGGGAGCTCCAGGTATTTAATCTACACCTGAAAGAGAAGATTCATGAACCTTCCAGGTTCTTCATAGTTGAACACCTACACAGCAAGGAAATATTTCTCTATCTTGACTGCCTCTAGCATAATTTGGAATGCTATTATGCTCACAAATTCTCTGTTTTTGCCTTATTAAAGACCCTCTTCCTCACCCGGGGAGACAAACAGGATGGGAAAAGCAAATAAAAGAGGAAAATTCCATTCTGAAATATTTAAATGAATGCAGAAATGCATGGACGCTGTGGGAGTGGCTTTCCTCTCCTGCGGGTCCTCATACAGCTCAGAATTTTATGACTAGCAAAGGAGAACAGAGACATCTATCAATTCTCAGTAGTCAGCTGTACCCTCCCACACTGCCCCCCTCCATCTGTCTGTTCAGAGACAGCGTGAATAAATGGTACTTAAACCATCCAGGGCATCCGGTCCTTCCTGGAAGAAAGTGCATCTTCCCAGGGCTTGAGTGATTTTTCAGGTTTAAGAGAAAGCTCTGTGTGTGTGAATGTTTGTATATGATGTGTACGTGCGTGTGTTTACTTTGCTACAGTGGTTGAAGATGATATAGAAGAAGAGAACCATGAGAGACTATGGACTCTGGGAAACAAACTGAGGGCTTCAGAGGGGAGGGGGTGGGGGAATGAGATAGGCCGGTGATGGGTATTAAGGAGGGCACATATTGCATGGTGCACTGGGTGTTATACGCAAATAATGAATCGTGGAACATTGCATCAAAAACTGGGGATGTACTGTATGGTGACTAATAAAACAAAATAAAAATTATTAAAAAAAAAAAGAAAAAGAAGAAGAGTAGCGGAATGGTGGCTTTCTGCCTCTGAATATCCAGGTGGGGGATTTGATATCAGGAGGTACTGATACTCTAGCAAGGAGAAGATTGTTTGCTTAAGACCCTCGAGCAAGGCTTCCCACTAGGGACAAAGTCCATTTCTTATAGATACAGGTAGGATAGTATTCTTGGCAGGGCGCGTGAGTGATCTCTTTGCTGCAAAATGTATTACACCATAGGTTGTGATATAAAACAACAGTAAATATGTACAATATCCTGGTTTCTGGGGGTCAGGAATCTGAAAATAGCTAGCTGAGTGGTCCCGGCTCAGGGTCATGGGGTGGCAGTCAAGATGCTGGCTGGGGCTGTGATCATTTGAAGGCTCGACTGGGGCTGGAGGAAGTGCTTCAAGGTGGCTCACCCATGTGGCTGCCAAGGTGATGTGGGCTGTTGGCAGGAGACCTCAGGACCTTGCCACACGGACCCCTTCATAGTGCTGCCCGAGTATCTTCATGACATGGCAGCTGGCTTCCTTCAAAACAAATGATGCAGGAGAACACAAGGTAGAAGCTATGGTGTTGTCTATGGCCTCCTCTTGGGAGTCAAACTCCATCATTTCTGGAATATCCTCTTGGGTACACAGCCCACCCCTATTCAGTGAGGGAAAGGAACACCTCCTGGCGAATAGCCAGAGGCAGCGGTCATCAGGGGCCATCTTGGAGACTGGCTACTGCAAAGGGTAGAGACTCCATAATTGGCTTCAGCTTCTGGCCCGACATTGGCACCACAGCCTTTGGTTTTCCCCAGCCTTATGGTTTCTTTCTACCTCAGAGGAAAACGGTGACCATGGCTGTTCTCTGTGTTCTGAGAAGTGATCCTAGCAGGCACTAGAATCATTTTGCTAATTAAATCTGTTTTCCCGTGCTCCCTCCTCACTGGCGTTCTAGCCCACAGTGCCAAGAGGAAAATAAAATCAACTGGGATTCTGCAACAGCAGCTTTTTATCAGCTGGTACTCATCCCAAAATTTACGAGTCCCTGGCTCTGTGCAGGAAATTGGTATCAGGGAAGGCGGGATGTAATTGGCTACTAACATAGTCTCCTTCCCAAGGAGGATGGTCTGAGGGCCATACCCCGGGGTATCTGCCCTCCCCGGGTACGCAGCCCTCTGGGTATGAGTCTCCAAGATTTCTTGGCAGCCAGTTCAGAGCCTCTCTCTTGTGTAGCAAATAATAACTGCTGGAAATTTGTATTCTTGCCCCTCGTTCATCACGTTTCTGTGTGTTTGCCATTACGGCAGTGATATACTTGGGGAGGAGATGGGAAATGGTGCTTAAAGTCAGCCTTAGACTTGGTATGTGTTGACAGTGGAGAGGAGGCCAGGGAAGGGCTGAAAGGGGCTACGACTCAGGACAGGATGGTTTGAATGCTTAGTGTTTTGGGCTGATCGCACCTGCAGGGAAGTGGGGTCCTCAAAGTCACTGCTGTTCTGCCATTCATTCTTGCTATGCACCACGACTCCACTTGAACCCAGGAAGGGGTGGCCTCAATACAGGAGACGCCCCCTGGTGGCAGGGGACAGAGCCCTGCTCCTGCATCACAGGCTTACCTGAGTCACTAGAGCAGCCCTTTACTTTTTTTCTCCTTGACCTCCAGCACCGTGCAGAGCTGTTCTGCAGTGAGTTTGCAGACAGCATGTAAGGCGAGGATAGTGGCAAGGATCCTGGCATATCGAGCAGCTCTTGCAGCCCCAGGGTCCGGCCAACCCTTCTGCTAAACTCTTCTCCCTCTGAAGAAAGAGAGAGATGAGTCCTGCCTTGGCTGGGAGAGCTGAGATTTTTCTGTCTTATTGGAAGTACAGGTAAAACACCTAAGGCTCCTTCATTATCAGTTTTTTTATGTATCACAACCAAACCCGATGCATCAAGACTTCACTAGTTTAGACTTTCTGTCTTGAGAAATAAAACACATAAATATTTAAGCAGATGGATCGATTCACTGGATGCCGCTGGGTGTATGGGAACGCACCCGAGGCTGGAGGTCAAGAAACAGGAAACTCACAGGGGCTCCCTGGGTTTTGGGCATGCTCCAGAGTATTGCCTGAATGTCCTGAGCCTCGCTTGTCTACACATACGCAAGCTGGTCATTGTCATAGCTCGCTTATCTCACAACTGTGTGCAATGTCCAAGGCACTGAAAGTTATCCTCACATAAACATGCGTGGGACACCCGTCCCCAGATTTGGTCCAGATCAAGGGCTGCCACGCTGACTTCTCCAACCCCAGGCCTGCTCGGATTCCTTTCCAGCTGTCCACTCCTCCCCATCTGGTGGGACAATACACAGCAGATGTGGTAAAGTACCTGCAGCTGTTCCCCAGGAATCGCTCCAGGCTTGGCCTCCATCCCTCCATCCCAAATCCTTGCTCTGGTCTCAGACCTTCCCTGGCTTTCCATTTCTGCTGTGGTCCTAAACTCCTGCTGGCTGACCTGTGCTCTGATCCAAAGACCAGTCCTTCCCAGCCCAGGTTCCAGGCTTTTGCTTGGGACATTTATGGGCTGGCCCCAGGGCCGTGGCTGAGACGAGCAGGGAGCTGTGCTTAAAATTCTTGACTCATGGGCAATTGGGAGCACTCGATGTTCCATACGCACGACATATGAAAGGAGCACTCCGCAAAGCTGCATTATGATCCAGATCTGTTATGCATAAAATACGGGAAAGAAATGTATCAAAACATGAACAGTGATTTGTCATGTGTGGTAAGATGATGAGTGATCCCATCTTTGAGTATTTTCCCCAAATCTCGACAGTGGGCATGCATTAATTCTATCATCAGAAAATGAAAATTAAGGAAAGAAAATGTAGCTCCTAGCTAGTCAAGAATCTATTAAATGTCTACAATCTTTTCATCTGTAAAACTGGAGATTACCTGGCCCATGAGGTTGACTGTTGGTAAAACTTGCAGGACAAGCAAACCAAGAAACAGAAGAAATCATAGTCAGTCATATGAGGCCTTTGTTGCATGGGGCCAAGACCTAGAAAACACCAAGATCTTTACAGTTTTAATGTTAAGAATCAATTGCATTCCAGGAGGCTGAGTCTCTCCTCACATCCAGTCTGGCACCAACAGGATCATTCTCCCCCCAATATTTTGCCAACGTGCCACTCTATCAGAATTTTGGATCCCAAACTGCTGCTCCCCAGGTCTTCGTCATCGCACAGCACCTAAATAGCTTTCAGAAGCGGTGCCCATCATGAGGGCTGTTAGATTGACAGCAAGTGCTTGAATCCCCAAAGCGATTTTACTTGTGAAATACGGAGTATGGAAAACATTAACCTCCGCCGTGGGTCTTGAAGTGTGGTTCCTGAACCGGCAGCAATATGCAAGATTCTACCCTGCACCTGGAACTTGTTAGAAATGCAAATGTCTGCCCCTCCCCCCAGAAACACTAAATCAGAAACTCGGGGTGGGGGTGGATCCAGCAGCCTGGGTTGCAATAAGCCCTTTGGGTGACTGAGGCTCGCTCCGGGTTGAAAGCCCGTGAGCCACTGAGATTTCAGGGAGCCTGGCGTGTGGGACAGGCACCTGGTCCTGCTTACTGGTCTGAGCCCGACCTTGGTAGGTGGGGGTTTTCTTTTGTTTATCCATATTTATAGGTGTACTTGGTTGTTAGTCTATAAGTTTTAACTGTTTTTAAAAGGTGGAAAAAACACATGTCCATAGGTAACTAGTTTTGGAAGTAGGAAATGCCTTTCTAAGCATTAAAGCAATGGAAGAATCATACATAAAAGCATTAAACTGGGGCGCCTGGGTGGCTCAGTCAGTTAAGCATCCAACTCTTGATTTCGGCTCAGGTCTTGATCTCAGGGTTGTGAGATCGCGTCCAGCATGGAGTTTGCTTGAGATTCTCTCTCCCTCTGCCCCTTCCCCCGCTCACTCTCTCTCTCTCAAATAAACAAGTAAAATCTTTTTTTTTTTAAGTATTAAACTATTAAACTGAAAGAATATTTCAAAAACGACAGGAAAACTATGGCAGATGACAAAATAAAGCATATGTGAAGAGCATTGCTAAAGCAATATGAAAACCTCTTAACATGACAAGAGACCGATGGAAGAAGGAACAACAGTCAGTTGGTCAGTACTTTTGATAAACATATCAAAACAGTTCCACCTCACTAGAAATCTAAGAAATGTAAATTAAAAGAGTAATTGGATAATGGTTTTCACCTATCACATTGGAAAAGAATGAAACTAGGATAATACTCAGTGCTGTCAAGAATGGGATAAAATGGACAAACTCATTGGCTACTGGTAGAAATGTAAATTGGACAATTGTCCTACAAACTATCTGGTGATACTTAGCTACAGCTTTTCAAATGCTAAACCCTATAATTAAAAATAATTCTATGTCTAAGACTCCGTCATATGAAATTAGAGATGTGGAAAAGGCACTCACAAAGATGGAATATTGTACAATTATTTAAAATAATGTTTTCAGTCTACAGTCTGTGGAGATTGAACGCACACCCTAATTACACTGCTGTTTTACATCTGTTATTTATCCACTTATATTCATAGACAAACACTGGAGAACATGCAGTAATTCTGACGATGTTAATTATTATGGGTTGGACTAAAGGTGGATGTCATTTTTTCTCGATCCTTATTTCCCTTTCCTGAAATTTCTACATGAGACTGTATGATCTGTTGTCTTATGAGTCAGTGAAGTTAACAACACCTCGAGTTAACAAAATCATATATTTTTTTTAAGATTTTATTTATTTATTGGACAGAGATAGAGACAGCCAGCGAGAGAGGGAACACAAGCAGGGGGAGTGGGAGAGAAAGCAGCAGGCTCATAGCAGAAGAGCCCGATATGGGGCTCGATCCCACAACGCCGGGATCACGCCCCGAGCCGAAGGCAGACGCTTAACCGCGGTGCCACCCAGGCGCCCCAACAAAATCATATTCTAAAACAACTGTATTCAGTGGTTAAAAAAGAAAAGTGATTGGAGTTTCTAATACACAGGGCCCCGGTTTAGTAAACAAAGCACAAAGTTGGTACGAGAAATGCCTTTATACAAGAGTATAAAAGCATATAATCAGAATTGTAGCCATCAGCTGCCAGAAAGAAAGACTCACGGAGGTCTCTGAATGACGGCCTCCCACCAGATCTCCCATGTGGCCCTCTGCCGTGGAAGGCTCGGGAAGCTCAAGGCCAGCTGTTCCCCTCCTCCCCCCGCCCCTGCATGTCAGTCATCTCGTATCCAATTAGTATGCTGAAAACTCATGCTTGAGGAGAATGTCTAAATTGAATTTATAATCAGGAAAAAAAAATTGAAAATAATTTTTAAAACCCTTTCTAAATAAGTTCATGGCTGGTTCTTGAGTCCGTGGCTGGGGTGGGCTGACAGGCAACCTCAGCCGGGAAGAGGAGAACGTCCCTGGTCATATTCTCAGGAACGTGCTGGCACCAAACACTTCGTTCTTAGATCCAAATAGAATCTTTCCAAGTTTTGTTTGTTTGTGTTCAATAAGTGTTTAAACAAACCTGTTTAACAGGTTTTGCAGGTGTACAACATAGTGAGTCCACATCTCTGTACGTTAAGTGGTGCTCACCACAAGTGTAGTGTTGGAGCTTCTCTTAATTGTAATTTGGAACCCAACGCGGGGCTTGAGCTCACGATCCTGAGATCAAGACCTGAGCTGAGATCAAGAGTCAGGTGCTCAATTGACTGAGCCACCCAGGCACTCTGAATCTTCCCAAGTTTTTTTCCTTTTTTTTTTTTTTAAATATTTTATTTGTTTATTTGAGAGAGAGAGAGTGAGAGAGCACAAGTGGGTGGGGGGAGGGAGAAGCAGACTCCCTGCTGAGAAGGGAGCCCCACGCATGGCTCGATCCCAGGACCCTGAGATCATGACCTGAGCCGAAGGTAGACACTTAACCAACTGAGCCACCCAGGCATCCCAGATCTTCCCATGTTTTAGGCAAGGTTCTGTTCTTTTATTCCATGTACTTACCCTCAGAGGTCTATATGTAATTTGAACCCTATAGGCTCTTAGGGCAATATAGAATTCTCATTCACAGTTATCTAAATGCAGAGGACAGGAGGAAAGGAAAGATGGTAGGCTGGTTCTAGCAAGGGTAGAATCTTGCATGGAAATGCACAGGAAGCAGAGAAAGGAACAAGGCAGGCGTGAAAGCTGATGTGGACCTCCTGGGCCCGGGCACACAGATGTTCAAAAACCCGCAACAAGCAGCACCAACTGCAGGGGACAGGGGTCCCTGTGCTGCAGTGTCCTGGACACACTTCTTAAAAATAAAACACTTGATCAAATTATGATTGACACGTAAAGCTGTACTTATTTAATATACACAACTCAGAGTTTGGAGGTATGTATACATTTGTGAAACCATCACCACCATCAAGATAGATAAACAAATCTATCCTCTTCCGGCATTTCCTCCCCGCTCCTTATTGGTTCTGCTGCTCTTCTGTGTGTGTGATAAGAACTTATAACATAAGATCTACCCTCTTAGCACATTTTAAGTATACCGTATTGTTAGCTATAGGCACTATACCATATGGTAGATATCCAGACCTCCATGATCTCGCACAGCTGAAACCACGTCCCCTTTGACCATGACCTACCTGCTTCCCCTGCTCCCAGCCTTGGGCAACTACATTCTACTCTACTTCTGTGAGTTTGACTCAGATATCTTACGTGAGTGAGGTCGCACAGTGTTTGCTAGGGACACCTTCTGACCACAGCTCCAGTGATCTTGTTGCCCCAAGACAGAGTTTCTGAGGTTCACGGACTCAGCAGGGGAGGTGGGCTGCGTGGGCCCTTCTCACCGAGCTCCTGCCCTTCTCTCTGCCAGACTCGGGTTGTATGTTTTTCTATTTTGATGATTCTGAATAAGATTTTAATTTTGTCATTGTGTGTTTCTAACCACTTTCTGCCAGGACTAGCGTTCGGGAATTTTGACTTTTATCTGGCTTCCTTACTGAGTTTTCTTCTAACTGATCAGGTGCTTTTCAGTTGATTTCCTTCAGTTCTGTCTGTGACTTTGGCTACAAATTACACCGGTTTTGTTTCCTTCCCTCTGACACTATTTTAGTTCCACGTATATTGACTGAAACGTGCTTATTAGTTATAAATGAGAAGGGTGAGATTTGATGTTGATATTAGGAAATTAACATATTACTTACCAACAGTTTATTTACGATGAATATGTGATAGCTTTTAGCAAATGTCCTTTGAATCTCTCATAAGATCACATGATTACTCATGTTTAACTTACTGATATGATATAATGATTAATAAGCTTCATAGTATTAAACAATTTTTACATTCCTAAGATGAACACTAGTCATCATGGTAGGTCGTTTTCTTAGTGTAATTTGAATTTGTAATGCAATTTTTAAATTTGATTTGGCACTAATTTTGATTTCTTCATCCATATTTATAAATAAAAGCGACCTGTGGTTTATACAAAACGAGAAGTGTCATTGTTAGGTTTTGAAACATAATTATCCTACCCTGATGCAATTAATTTGTCAAGTTTCTATCATTTTTTGTTATCTACAATAAATTCTATACTGTATAGACTTATTTATGACCTTAAATTTGAGTGGGCTAGTTCGTAAAACTGCTGGATCTGGGTGATACAGTTTTGGTTTTGGTTTTGGGGTCTTTTTTTGAGGCATTTCTTTGATAATAACTTTTAATTGTTCTTTAGTCTTTTTTTAAATTTTTTTAAAGATTTTTAAAATTTGAATGTGGCAGAGAGAGAGTGCACAAGCAGGGGGAGGGGCAGGCAGAGGGAGAGGGAGAAGCAGGCTCCTCGCGGAGCAAGGAGCCCGATGTGGGGGCTCAATCCCAAGACCCCGGGACCATGACCTGAACTGAAGGCAGACGCTTAACCGACTGAACCACCCAGATGCCCTCTTTAGTCTGTTTTGAAAATTTATATTATCTTCAGGAAGTTTCCAATTCCTCAGAGTTATGTAATTTAGGAGCGTGCAGTTGTACACAGAACTGTTTAAAAATTTCTTTACAAGTATCTTTTTACCATTACTACATCGTCTCTCTTATTTTTCTAATTTTCTAGTTTTATTGAGAAATAATTGACATACAGCACTGTATCAATTTAAGGCATACGTCATAATGATTTGGCTTACATAAATTGTGAATTGATTGCCAAAGTATGTTTGACATCCGTCATCCGTCATATAGATACAAAAAAAGAAAAGTATTTTTTCTCTCTCATGAGAATGCTGAGAATCTACTCTTTTAACAACTTTCAAATACCCCTACAGCAGTTAACTATGTTATTAGGTTGTACCTTATATCCCTAATACTTATTTATCTTATAACTGGAAATTTGTACCTCTTTTTAAAAATTAAAAAAAGGATTCTTGATCTGAGTATATTTGACACACAATGTTAGTTTCAGGTGTACAAGATAGTGGGCCCACAGCTCTCTATGTTATGCTGTGCTCACCCCAATGTAGGGTTAGAGCTTCTCTTAATAGTAATTTTTGTTTTTCTTATTTTTTAATTAATATATGCCTTAAAGTTATTTATTTTATTGTTTTTTTAGAAAATCTTTTATTTAATTAATAGTTTTTTCCTGTTTCCTGTTACCTCTCTTCATTTCCTTTCTGCTTTCTTTCCTGTTATTATTTATAAATTTCTGTGTTAAAGGATTATTTTATTTAGTTTTTTTATGAATGAAAGAATTTAGTTATGACTTTCCTGTTAGTATAGCTCTATCACCATGCTGAGATTTTGATGGGTAGTGTTATTATTTACCCTATGATCTATCATTATAGCTAATATCTTTTTTCACTCGATAGTTACTTCAGAGAATATTACTGAATGCTTTGTTTAATCATTTGTTATTAATTTCTCATTTGATTATTACGTTGTAGTCGTAGAATGCCACTTATGTCGTCCCTTCTTCATACTATTTATTGTGCCCGTCTAACGGGTCTCAGTATATGTTCACTTTCTGCAAATGCAGTTTGGTAATTGGGTAAACTACCTCCACAGTTTGTAGGAATAGAACTATATGCTCCCTTTCCACTAATAGTTATATTACGATCGTGAATGTCCTGGTTTATTTTATATCTACTCAGCCTGTCTTAGATTGATAGTGGTGAGTGTCTCAATTCTGTTTCTTTCATTTTTCTCTGTGGGGTGTGTGTGTGTGTGTGTGTGTGTGTGTGTGTGTGTCTTTGATACTGTCATTCATTCTTTGGTCGATGGATTGACCCATTGAACAAATGCTTATTGGAAGGCTCTTGTTGGGCCAGCGTGGATATAGTTGTAAATAATGGGTTAAGTCTCTTGCTCTCATGAAATTTATATTCTAGTGTAGGGGGTAGGGGAGAGAGAGACATTAAATACACAGATATTAATCTCAGATCATATCCAGTTCTATGACATACATAAAATAGGATACTACAACAGAGGGCAGTCAGGGTGGAGACTAGACAACTTTAAGCAGAGAGTGAAGAGAAGGTGAGGAGGAAGTGACATTTGGACTCACCCTTAAATCATGAGAAAGCTCTCACTGCACAAGCTCTGGGGACAGTGCTCGCCAGGGAGAGGTAACGGCCAGTCCTAGGGCCCCGAGATGGGACAAGCTTGACTAGAGCTGGCAAGCAAGGGAACCAGCTCTGTGGGACATCCTAGCCTTGTGTTGGGACATAGGTTCAGTGGAAAGTGGCTGAGACAGTCTAACAGTGATGCGAACACTCCCGTTAAGTCTCTGTTGCTGTGTACTGCTGTTCTGCATGGTGCTCGGGTCTGGTGCAGTACCGCTCGGGCTCCAGCTGGTTCATTGCTCTGAAGCCCCAGGTGTTGCTCTATCCCTGTGGCTTATGTCCCCATGTGCATTCCAGCCATCAGAAAGAAAGGGAAGGAAAAGGGGAGCACAAGTCTTTGAACAAGATGCGAGGATCACTTCTACTTCTGTCGCATTGGCCAGAAGTTAGTCACACGGTTGGCCAGGAGTTAGTCCTCTCGCCACACCCAGCAGCAAGGGATGTCGGGAAATGTAGTCTTTCCTCTGGACAGCCATGTTCCCAGATTTTAAAATCGAGGGCATTGTTGCTATTAAAAAAGCATGAATTGATGCTTAGGGAAGAACTTTTTGTCTCAGGTCCCAGCAAGACAAGGAGTTTGGATATAATTTTATGTAGAAATAGTACTCGTTGGAGTGTTTTAAGCAATGTAGTGGCGTGATTTCCATGCAAACAGTATCAGTGCTGCTGTGTAGAAGGAGTGCCGGGGGCTAGAATGGAAATGGGCCCTCGGGAAGTTATTTCAGGAGTTGGAGAGACATGCTGATGGCTTGCCCTAGGGTGGCCCCAGTGAGGTAGTGAGAGGGGGATAGGCACAGGTGTTGATTTGAAGGTAGAGTTATTCACTAAATCGAATTGTAGCATTTTCATTATGTATCCATTATTACCATTTACACCTACGGATAGCCTTCTTGGCCCATCCACCATTTTTGTTTTAAATGCTCCTTTTCTGATATTAATACTAACTTCATCTCATTTTCATTTTATTGTTGCTACTGGGTATATCCTTATCCATCCTTTTCCTTTAAAAAATTCTACTTTTTAGATACCTTTCTCTTTAAAAGAATCATAGTGTCCGATTGGTTTTTATAAGGTAGTGGGAGACAATTTGTCTTTTAATAGACAAATTTAATAGAATTTGTCTTTAATCCCTTGGCAATCCTTTTATAACTAGTGTTGGTTCACAGTTCAATGGTCCTATATTATTCTTTTTGATTTTAAGCGGTATCCTTTGTTTTCTTTTGCTACACTGATTGTTTTATATGCTTTATCTTTTAAATTAAATAATGTTATAATCCTTTTACTGATTTTTACTTTTATGAAATATGTAGTTAAAATGATATTTGTCTGAATATTAAAGTCAAAAGAATAACTGCTGACTTTTCCTTAACACAAAATTTGGCTTCTATTTATTCTCTGCTTTCTCTTTCTACCTGTGTTAATCTGGCATTATATATTCTGTCTGCTTAAAACTTTTATTGAACTGGTTATAGATTCACATGTGGTTTTCAGAAATATTTTAAAAAGATGGCAAGTACACTTACCCAATTTTCCCCTAAATGGTAACATTTTGCAAAGTCATAGTACAATATCATAAATGGAATTTCGATACTGATAAAACTCACCAATATTCTTTAAATATCCTCAGTTTTACTTGTATCCATGTTTGTGTGTGTACATGTTTACTGCTGTACAATTTTGTCACATGTGTAGGTTTGTGTATCTACCTGCACAATCAAGATAGTGAACAGTTCCATCACAACCCACATCCCCAGCGCCATCCCTACCTGCTGCCAACCACTGATCTGTTTTTTGCTTCCCACATTTTGTCATTGTAAAATACTTTTTGTAAATGGGATCATACAGTGTGTAACCTTCTGGGATTGACTATTTTTTACTCAGTATAATATCCTTGAGATTCATTCAAGTTGTGTGTATCAGTCATTTGCTCTTTTCTACTCTGAATACTATATCACGGTATGGAAGTACCACAGTTTATTTAATCATTTACCTGTGAGGGACATCTGGCTGTTTCAAGTTCTTGGCTATTATGAATAAATCCACTGTTAACGTTGGTGTGAAGATTTTTGGGTAAGCATAAGTTCTCATTTCTGTAGAATAAATGCCCTTGAGTGCAGTTGCTGGGTCATAAAGTAATTGTGTGTTTGGTTTTATACAACACTGATGAATGGTTTCCAGTGTGAATGCCATATTTTACATTCTTACCGGCAATGGGTGAGTAGTTCAATGTCTCCATCTCCCCACCAGCTTTAGTATTGTTATTGTTTCCATCTTAGCCATTCTGTAGATATGTAGTGATAGCCCATTGTTTAATTTGCATTCCCATGATGGCTCATCTTTTCCAGTGCTTATTTATCATCTATATGTCCCCTTCTGTTCATGTCTGTTTATGTCTTTTTTTTTAATGTTTATTATATTATGTTAGTCACCATACAGTACATCCCCGGTTTCCGATATAAAGTTCGATGGTTCATTAGTTGCGTATAACACCCAGTGCATCATGCAATATGTGCCCTCCTTACTACCCACCACCAGTCTATCCCATTCCCCCACCCCCCTCCCCTCTGAGGCCCCCAGTTTGTTTATGTCTTTTGCCCATAGTCTCAGTAGATAGTTGTTTCTGTTTGGTTGGCTTTTACTGTTGAGATTTGAGAATTCTTTATATATTCTAGGTGCTATTCCTTTGTGAGATAGGTTGATTACAAGTGTGTTCTCCCAGCACACAACTTATCTTTTCATCCTCTTTGCATGGGCTTTGGCAGAGCAAAAGATTTTAATTTTGATAAAGTCCAGTCTAGCGACTTTTCCCATTATGGATCGTGCTTTTGGTGTCAAGTCTAAGAACTCTTGGCCTAGGCCTAGATTACAAAGATTTTCCATGTTTTTTTTTTCCCTAAAAGTTACATGGTTTTAAATTTTACATATTAAGGCTATGATTTATATTGAGGAAATTTGTATATACATATAGTCATATATATAGACATATGTAGTATATTTTATTTAGACATATATATATAGAGAGAGAGAGTGAGACATATGTAATATATTTTATCTAGAATTTCTGTTGTTCGTATTGAGTGAACTCATGATCTGTCCTCAAGTTCTCTTTTTCTAACCTGTCATCTCTACTATCCCAGCCAACAACTTTTTTATTTCTGCAGCTGTATTTTTCAGTTCTGTAATTTCCATTTGGTTCTTTTCAGTAACTTCTATTTCCTCATTACGATTTTCTCATTTTTCACTTGTTTCAAGAGAACGTGGGATCGGTTGTTGAAGGATTTTTATGATGCCTTCTTTAAAATCCTTGTCAGGTAATTCCAGTGTCTGATTGACATGTGTATTGGTGTCCATTACGTGACTTTTCGCATTCAAGTTGTGATTTTCTTGGTTCTTCGGATGATAGGAGATTTCCTGTTGTATCCTGGACATTTTGCCTAACATAGTAGTAGATGCTGGGTTCTATTTAAATCTTTTATTTGTAGGGGCAGCCGCCCTGTTTAGGATCAGTGTGCCAGTCGGGGCTTACTTTTGTGGGCCATGGTTCCAAATGACAGCTTCAATTCACAGCCTTTGTGGTGATATTTCAGTCTGCTTGGTTTATCTGGTGCTGCGGGGTCTCTCACTCATGCCTCCTCCTGCTGCTTGAGGGGTGGAAAGGGTTTTCTGGGACCATGATGATGGGTGTTTCTCTGTGGGGGCAGAGATCCTCAGGCAAGAGGCTTCCTAAGCCGTGTTTATTGAGCTCCACTTAATCCAGTGGCTCCGCGGTGAGATCCATTTCGCTGTTGACTTGTCTCTGGGTAGAAGTGGAGAGTCTCAGGCCCACAGGGTCAGAGGCTTTTTGGGCTGGGCCATTTGTTTGGGTGGAGCGCCCTCTTGCCGGGGCCACCCTATTATACTCCTGTGGGAATTTCAGGCCTGCCAAGGAAGGAGAGCACTTCCTTTAGTTGTTTATCATTAGTGGGGCTCCCAGTAGATCTTCATTGCCCATTGTGGGTTTGCCCCATGTTGTCTGAGGAGCTCCCATTCAAGATGGGGGAGGAATGAGCCTACCCGTGCTGCCTTCCATTGCTGTTTGTGGGACAGGAAACGTCAGATCTGGATTGTCTCCTTCCCTTGGGCGGGGGAATGTAAGATGTTCTGCCACTATGTTGTTCTCCGGTGCAGGGTCTCAAACTGGTGGTTCACCTTCCTCTTAGCACCATTGAGAGTTCTCCTTTGGTTATCTCCTATCTTGTTCCCATGGATTGTAGTGGTATCGGCAGACAAGTGGGGAGAAATGGGTCTATACCATGTTGTCCCAGCTAGAAGTCCGTTACTATTAAACTGCTCCTTTTAATCATTAAATATTCTTTTTCCAGAACATTTTTAGTGTTTGTGTTTGGTTTTGCATCCATATTTACAACAGTTCGTTTTACTTCTCTCTAAAATGTTTTTATTTACATTATCATTGCTTTATCCTCTAAATTTATTTTTTTAAGGTTTTATTTATTTATTTATTTATTTATTTATTTATTTATTTGAGAGGCAGGGGAGAGAGAGAGAGAGCATGCGAGCGGGGAGAGGGGCAGACAGAATCTCAAGCATACTCCTCGCTGAGCATGGGGCGACTTGGGGCTCGATCTCCTGACCATGAGATCATGAGCTGTGCCAAAACCAAGAGCTGGTGGTGGCTTAATACTCTAAATTTCTTATATTTGAATTGTTAATTATAGTTCTCTCAGTTGTCTGAAGAACATTTTTGTAATTTTTCGTAGTGGGGATCAGGGGATTTCTCAAGAGACATGTTCTTCAAGCCCTTTGCAGATTTGAAAAGATCCTTCTGTAACTTCGCTCAAAAAACAAGAATATGGTTGAATATATAGTTCTTGGGTCATGAAACGTTAAGCTCAGTGTCCTGTAATCATTTCTCACAGTATTTTACATAGAACCTTACTCTTCCACATGCTCCCTAGAGGGGAAACTAAAGTTCCGTGGTCAAATAAATTGTAGAAATGTTTCATATTTCATGCAGTTCATCTCGGAGTTCCGGAAAATACATCAACTTCATGAAAACTCCGGTGCAGCCTTCTTTTGGCATGCTTGTTCAATTTTGTTCGGCCCATTATTTCTCAAATGGTGCAGTGGTGATGATGGAATTTCTTTCTGTGCTTTGTTATTAATATTTATATCCTCAATACTCTCAGAAGTAAAAACAAACAAAAACCCTAACCATGGATTAAAGGACAGAGATCTAACTTAATGAGGTGTCTGGAGTGGGCCGTTGGAACAGAGGCTCGGTGATGTCATCCTATAGCTTGGTCTTCTGTGCCGCCATCTTCGGCCTGTTGGAGGTTCACCTTCCAACATGTTGCCATCTGGCTGAAGGATGGTTGCTACAACTTTAGGCATCAGAACTGTGTTTGCAGTGGGGTGACACAGCAGCAAAAGGCCTTCTTTGTGCTAATCGTTCTCTTTCTTATAAGGGAAACCTTTCTCTGAAGGCTCCTGCCTGTGTTCCCTTTAAATGTCATTGGCCCAGACAGAATCACATGTTTGCTCCCAGAAGCAGGGGGACTTGAGAAGGTGGATACCTGGCAAGGAGAGATGTGATCGCTTGCCTAGCTTAGATCTGTTCTGATCCACTCTTGAGGCTTGACTCATTGGTCTCCCAAATCAAATCAGGTTTCTTGAAGAAAGGGAAATGGGAGAGGAGTGGTTGCTGGGTATGTCACAAGTGGTGCCTGCCACAATCTTCCTCTAGGGAAAATGGCAGGCGGAATGTATCACCGGAAATTCTTCAAATATGTGTTCATTGATTTTTGTAGTTTGTAGAGAAGTAGGAAGACAGATTGATTATAATCCTTGTAGAGAACCTGTTTTGTTCTGCCTGATATTTATAATTTTTATTTACTTACAATCATATATTGGGCAGAATGGGTCTTTTTTTTTTTTTTTTTTATTACTTTGCCTGGATCTCAGGAGGATTTTCTGATGTCAACTTAGGACTTCCTTCCACCCGGCACAGCTTTCTAGCATTCTCTTTTTAATTATTGCTTTTGCTCTTGTTGTTTTGTTTTTCTCCTTGGCAACAGACAAAATCCTAAGTTGGACTTTTTCGGTCTTTCTTGCAATTTGTCAACTTCTGTTTTCTGTCTCATTCCTTTTCCATCCAAGTTCCAAGAACTTTTAACACTGTTCTGCTGCATATGACTCCTGATTCGTGGAGTGTATGTCCTGCTGCGTATGACCTTCAATGTAATTTTAATTTTGCTCTTGGCTTTTGAGTTCCTTAACATTCTCGTTTCTCTTATTGAAATCCTTTTCTTTAGTTCAACTTTTTTTCTCCTCCTGTGGCTTCCTACTTCTGTTCCATTGTGACCAAATCCTCTTGGATGTTTGAAGACTCTATTTTAAAGTATCATAATTTTTTTGTGAACAGTGATTTTTTTTCAGTGATTTTCCCCCCTTAATCAGGATAATGTTTATTTTCCCTTGTTTTGCGTTATCTTTTCAAAAGTACTATGCTAACATTTTTTCCCCCTAATTCACATTACCCCAGTGTCCTGAGATTTGTCACAGAGCACGGAGGTAACTTAGTGTGATTTTCCAACTTCTCTGGGCATGTGTTTTTCCTCTTGTGGCTCAGAGGGTATGGTTGGTGGTTTCTTTCTACATCTATCCCCAGGAACATGGCCCTTAGTGGAAATTCCTCCCAGATTTTGGCCTGTGTTCTTCTCTTATCTTCATTTCACAGTTGGTACTGACTGTCTTTCCTTTTTATTTATTTCTGCATGTATTCTTTGGGGAAATTAGTGAGGAAACCTAGTCTGACTCTGGGCCAGCACTCATATCCAGTTGGTGGGTACTTGGGAAATCCCCCGAGAGGCAGTGTGCAGTAATACGGAAAAGCACAGGGCTTCCAAGCAAGTAGTCTTACCCCAATTCTGCCTCCTGCATGCTGTGTGACTGTCAGCCCATCACTGTACCCCTCAGAGCATCAGCTTCCTCAGCTAATAGGAAGAGCCACGTGACAAGGTCTCTGAGAAGATAAAATGGGATACTACATCTGAAGTGCATGACACACTGTCACACTCACTGTGTGTTCAGCCCCCTCCCTCCTGTTCTCAATGCTCTACATAGAAATAGCAAGCTTCGAGTCGAACTTCTGGTCAACCCGCTCTGCTTTCATGACCCAGATTCTGTCCGTGCCTGGACCGTGTTCTCGCAGCCAGGGCATACTTCATATTTAGAGATACTTTTCACATGGACTGTGGTCTTGGGATGCTCAGTACCCACCCCTCCCTACCACCTCTTCTCTGCCTGGCAGGACACCCTCGATGTTCCCTTTTGAGAGGCAGCCTAGTGTAAAGTTAGGATCCTAGGCTGTCCGTAATTTCCAGATCTGTTCCTTATGACCTGTGGGACCACAGTCCGACTCCCTCTCCTTCTCTCTGCTTCCTTTGCCTCATCTTTAAGATGAGGATAATGATTTACCTGCTTCATAGCGTTAACTGAACTGTGTAAACCCCTTAGAATGGTTCCCAACACGTGGAAAGCACAGTATCAGTGTTTGCTGTGATAGTGCTGATGATGACGACAATGGTGATGATAACGGTCATGATGATGGTGACGGTGATCATGAAGGTGATGATGATGGCAGCCATCATCATTAGACTCTTGTGGTGTAGACTGCCACACCTGGGCACACAGTATTCTGCCGGCCTGATGCAGCCTTCCACTGCCACCCCCCACCCCGCCCCCACTGCCTGCACCCTTGTGCCTTTTGGGCCCCATGGGTTGGGTCTGATTCCCTTCCCATCTGTCCCTCCCTACGGCAGTCACCTTCTCCACGCCCAGCTGTATTCACCCAGCACTGCGGCAGATGAAGGATGGAGACTTCAGAGTCCCTGTCTTTGGAGACACTGAATAAGAGACAAGCCCACCATCCAGGAAGATTTAGACATTTATCTGCCCAAAGGCAAGAAACTGAACCCGATGATCCTTCAAGGTCGTGCTTCTGTTCAGAATCTTTCAAAGACTCCACTTCTCCCTCAGGACAGAGTCTGAATTCCAGAATGCTGTTCCATCTGCCCTGCTTTCCTCTTCGGCCCAGTCCATGGCAACCCCCTCACAAGCCTACCCAGCAAGCCTCCAAAATTACCCACGGTCCTGACCATACCACGCTTCCCCGCACCTCCAAACCTTCTCACTGGCGCACACCTTCTCCAGGACAGCTCCTCCCTTCACGACCTCCTCCCTAGACCCCGGGAAACCCTTGTGCCCCCTGCCCTGTGGCACAGCTTCTATATTGGTCAGTCCTCACCGAGGAGGCACACCCTCTGCCCTGCCCCCGGCGCCCTGCCCCCATGTCCTTACAGTGTCCTGTGTCAGCTTATGTAACAGCACATGGGCCATCCGCCGGAAACCAGAGATTTCTTGTGGTACCAAGATGCTGAGTAAGCCCCACTCATGACATCAACAAAGCACAATTTTATTTTTGTCCCCTTTTGCTCCTTTAAAACAAATCTGGTTGTAGCCATGTCACTCTGCTCCCAGATGAAAACCTTGGGGGTTCCGTGACTTTTTTTTTTTTTTTTTGTCCACAGGACTTTTAAGAATTAAATATTTGATTCATACAGGAAAGTACAGAGCAAATATACCAAGGTGTTATATAACAAGTCACCCATATTGAACAAATAGTAACAATATTTGCCTCATAATTTAAGAAATTAAGTATTATAGACTTGGCTTCTCTTATTATGTTAAAGTTGCTTTTTATCGTCTCATATTTTTGTACTTTTGCTATGTGCATATGTTCTGTAAACAATAAATTTGTTTTACAGCTTTACCTAAAAGGTCCCAAACGGGAGGTGACACCTGGCGGGCTCAGTCGGTGGAGTGTGCGACTCTTGATCTCAGGATTGTGAGTTCGAGCCCTACATTGGGTGTAGAGACTTCTGGAAAATAAATAAATAAATAAACAAATAAATAAATAAATAAAAACAAAAAAAAAACAACTAAAAAAAAAAAAAGGTATCAACAGGAGGTGATACCTGCAGCCCCCTTAAACTGATGTAGCCTTGCAACCAAGACTTTCATTTCCATGTTACCAAATTCCCACCCACTGTGTATCTACAACAAGATCTCATCTTAAAATTTCATCTAAATGGAGGAATACTGCAACTAGCTGGGTGTATATTTTTACTCAAGAGCCTTTTTATGATTTATCCGTGTTGCTGTGTGTAGATTTAGATTCTCTTAAATGCTGAAAAGTTGTCCACTGTACTATTACTCATAGATTCGATGTCATGTCATTGGTCATTTAAGATTGTCTGCAAGTTTTTTTTTTAAGATTTTATTTATTTATTTGACAAAGAGAGAGAGAGCCAGCGAGAGAGGGAACACAAGCAGGGGGAGTGGGAGAGGAAGAAGCAGGCTCCCAGCAGAGGAGCCTGATGCGGGACTCGATCCCAGGACCCTGGGATCACGCCCTGAGCCGAAGGCAGACGCTTAACGACTGAGCCACCCAGGCGCCCCTGTGTGCAGGTTTTTATTATTCCAAGTAGTGCTGCTGTGGCAGCCTCCTTAAGTCTCTGTGCGTGAGTATCTGCAGGGCAGATGCCTGGAAATGGAACTGCCCCCATGGCAAATGGGGGTGCCCATCTTCAGCTCCATTAAGAATTGCCAGAATGTTTCCTAAAGAGCGAGTTTCAATTTAGAACCCCACCAGGACTTTATGTGAGCTCGCACTTACTGCATCCTTGGGAACTAAATCTTTGCAAGATGCAGAATGGGAAATGGTATTGTGTGGTCATTTTGGTTTGTTCTGCCTAATACTGGAGACGGTGACCATTTCCCCCACGTGCGTTGGCCATTTGGTTTTTCTCTTTGGTGATTTGCCTGTTTATATTCTTTGCCAAATTTTCAATTTGGTGGTGCATCTTTTTCTCTTGATCTGTTTGACTCACTGTTCTACTCCTACCTCTGGGTGACTCAGTGCTTCTGGGTAATAACAAAGGTAGAGAGAATAATTTAAGCCTATATTGCTGCAAACTCCAGCCAAATGACCACAATTCCAGGAGAGAGAGCGCTTCCATCTTTCCCCAGGAGAAGAATCTAGATGAAATGAGTAAAATACAGTGTGGCTGTCTGACTGCAGGGTTTGCAACTCCACGATTTATTTCTTCACCTGGCTCAACCAGCATCATTGGGTGCTGAGACCCAGTAGCTTTACTCAGATACTCGTCTGAATTCTCAGGGGCAAGTGAATCCTACTATACGTAACTCAAATTATTCCCCTTCATAACATCATTCTTGCTGTTTTGGTTATGGTAACACTTGAGTGGAGCTCACTAAATCTCTCTTCATATTACCGTTTATTTCATGGGGTGAGTGGGTCCCAGTGCTAGGGCAACCCAGAGTGGATTACGTACCTTGCAGCCTTCAACAAGCATTTAACTCTTCTTGGTAGGATTCTTACTATTTTCTCAGCCTCCTCATTTCTGTGGTCACATTTCTGCCTGTTCTCTCTTGCTGTCTCCTGCACTTTCCAGTAAGATCCAACTCTTTCTGCAAGGCCTGACCGACCTATTCTGTTCTACCTGAATGCGCTTTGCTGGCTAGGGAGCCAGGTCGTTTATCTTGACCTCCTTGCAAGAGATTGTTCCTTTGATTCATTGTTTATTCTTTTTTTTTTTTTAAGATTTTATTTATTTATTTGACAGAGAGAGAGACAGCCAGCGAGAGAGGGAACACAAGCAGGGGGAGTGGGAGAGGAAAAAGCAGGCTTCCAGCGGAGGAGCCTGATGTGGGGCTCGATCCCATATCGCCGGGATCACGCCCTGAGCCGAAGGCAGACGCTTAACGACTGAGCCACCCAGGCGCCCCCATTGTTTATTCTTAATAATTTATAGGAAATTTTTGAGATTAGCTAGAGATCCATCTATGTCGTTAATCTTTTCAAACTAATATTTTTTGGGTTGGTTTTATTATCTTCCCTACCTTGTAGATCATAATTTATTCATGTCTGCTCTTTGACATACTTCTGCTTCTTTTCAGCATTTCGGTGAATTTTTTTCTTGGGTCTGTCTTTATAAGCAGCAGAGAGCTGAATTTTTAAAAATTCAACCAGTAGTCTGTCTTTAAATAGATAAATTTAATCCCCTTTATGTGTAGGGGTCCAGGAGATTAGAGACACCTTTAGAATCATTGTTCTATCTGTATTTTGTGTTGTCTGTTTACAGACAATAATTGGAAAGATTGCATTCTCTAACCTGTAGAATAGATTACCTGCCCCCCCACACCCTTTTTTCTTTCCTGAGTCGGAAGCTCTAAATTTCTATTATTTTACATTTTAAAATAGGTGTTTTAATATTCTTTTACAAAGTTCAGAATTATTCAGTGTCTCTATGATCTTTGTCAGTAAGACAGTGACTGCCACTTCCATGTCCTTGATGATTGTTGTCTGGAATTTGGTGATCCTGATGCTATGGGAGACACAGTATGACCCCCAGGGCATCCTGGCCTGTGCCCTGGTGTGAGATTTGTTGGCTTCCTCTGGTCTCCCTGGGCTTAGCTCTGTGTGAGCCCGGGGGGTTGTGGGAACCTGATGGCCTTTCCTGAGTCAGCGCCCAGTCTCAGCTGGGAGCCCCACTCAGGCTTCCCATTTCATGTGGGGCAGGTTCAGTCTTCTTTTCCCAGCAGGGCAGGAGCTCCCTGCTACCTGTGTCCACCACCATGGCCGAAGCCAGCAGGCTCTCGCAGTCAGCGCAGTTTCCTGCCTTAAATTTTGGTTCAGTTTTTTGACCGTAGGAATGATGACTTTGTTCTTTAATGGAACCGTGCCTTTCCTTTTCCTTACTTAGACTGGATTGGGGTCGGGAGTGGTGCTCAAAGCATACTTCTAGTGCTAACTTAACTGGTGCATCCCTGCCCGATATGTAGCTTCCTGAGGATAAGAACTACTTCTTTCATTTCTTTTTATTTTTTTAAGATTTTATTTATTCATTTATTTTAGAGAGAGAGAGTGGGAGAGAGAGCAGGAGTGGGAGGGGCAGAAGGAGAGAGCGAGAATCCCAAGCAGACTCCATGCTGAGCACAGAGCCCGACACGGGACTCCATCCCAGGACCCCAAGATGATGACCTGAGCCGAAACCAAGAGTCAGATGCTCAACCGACCATGCCACCAGGGTGCCTCTCATTTCTATGTCCCTATTAGGAACCCCATGCTGGGTTCATAAAGTAGCATCGAGAATGTGACAGGTCTGAGAATTTATATGACTTGCATGCTAGCAGTGAGTTCCATGAATGCTGGCAGAAGCTACAAGACTCCTGGTTGGAGACAAGGACTATTGCTGACAGCAATAGCAATGGTCAGAGTATCATCACCTTTAACTGGTTCTCCAAGCCCCAGTTTCCACAAGGGGACACTAGGAGGGCCTGGTGTCACCCGCATACAATTACAGCAAGGGACCCTGAGCTTAAGGAACCCAAATCTTTTATAATGGGCAGTAAGCCTACCTGCCTTGGTCCTGGAGAGACATGCCATCTTTATCATGTTGGACCATGATCAGACTTGCCCTTTGGAGGGAGACATTATATCTTCGAAGGCTATTCTCTACAAATGTCCTTGAGAAGATAGTCCCGAGCAAAGGCAGTCAGTGCCCATGTTGTAAGACATGCAGAAATGTGAAAGGCCCAGGGAAAATTGTCCCCCAGCAGGTGGCTGTCCAATAAAGTCTTCTCTGCAACGCCATTACGTTCATGATGCGTTATGATAACACTGGTGTGGTGAAAGCAGAGTCGTCATAGAAATGAGGGTGGATCTTTAGTGTTGCCTGTGTCTCTACGAGCCAATAGCAATGAATGCAGGGAGAATTTGGTCTCCATTTATGTGCATTGAGAGGATAGTCTGGTTGGCAAAGGCCTGTCAAGAATGGGTCCAGAGGACCCCACAGCCTCTGCTGCTCATCCCTGGAGGCATAGCTGGTGCTCCCTCCAACCCTCAGGACTCAGGCCATGGCTCCTCCTCTGCCAGCTCCATGAAGAACTCTCTAGAGTCCCTGATTTTTTGCAGCATTGGCTCAAGAGTCAAGATCCTGGGTGAATACATCCAGTTGGGCAGAGAAGTGGGCTCAGATTCCCACCAAGACACTTACGCTGGGGAAGTTTCCAGACAGACCCTGAGCCTGTACTTTGCTTTAACGCACATTTTTTGGTAGCAGCTAATATATGTATTCATTGGCTTTGCTGTGATTTGTGAGCTGATAGGCATGAAGACGGATGATTTTGTTTTCTTTGCATTGCTTTTTGTAAGCACTGTGTCACATGTGTCTATCAGGGAAGCCCCTGCAGGTGTCTGTCACCCATGTGACAGGCCTGTCAGGCTGAGTGCCATATACCAGCCCCTCTGACTATAAAATCGGGTGGGAGGAAGCAGGTTTACCTGGTTGTAAGTCCTCCCTCATCAAGCGCACAGATTTTCAAATAGGATAAGTGTCAAAGGCGGGATCAGCTTCCCTTCCCATTTCTGGGAGCACCTCAGCCCTTCCACTGGCTGGCCCTCTTTTCCCAGCTGACGTGAACGCGGGCCAGTTACCCTGTAGGAATCCGCAGAGGCAACCAGCGCTCAAAGACAAAATCCTCTGATATTCCTGCATTTGGGGAGGGGGCAACTTTGGAAGAAAGAGCCGAGCTCAGCACTGGGAGTGTGTAATCCCAGACCATCCCCTTCACTTACGTCTCTGAAGTAAGGGCTTCCAGGATGACTTGTCCAGCTGCCAAATTTGCCTTTTCCTCTGCGTCCTTGGCCAGCCCTGCTCAGAGACAGTGTGGTGTCCATGCCCTTTTCATCCTCACCTTGACCCCGTGGGCAACCTTACTCTCTACCCTCATCCTCACCTTGACCCCGTGGGCAACCTTACTCTCTACCCTCATCCTCACCTTGACCCCGTGGGCAACCTTACTCTTTACCCTCATACATGCCACAGCACTTTATCCTGTGATGTTTTTGTTGTTGTTGTGCTTGTCTGAAATCACTGTCCAAAGTCACCAGTTGACCGAGGGCCAAATACCACCCACCCCCAAAAGAGGTTTATGTTCAGAATCCTCTAAATCAGTTGTGCATAGTTGGAAATTGTCTCTCATGGAATGCTAAGTCTGGCATAATTGGGGTTGTACTGAAGATTTCAAATAGAAACACCTTCATGTAGCGGATAATACTGTGTTTCATACTGGAGTTGATATCATAAAGAGAAGATAAAGGAGCAAGAGGGTGTAAAAGTTAGTGCATGGAAGAGCGACCAAGAGGCACAGAGCCTTCGAGAGCACAGGTGTTTCTCATGAAGCACACGGTAGATGTTGGGTGTTGATCATGTCAGGAAAATCAAGGGATGATGGACAGGAGAGAGGATATAAATATTGGTTCTGACCTTGGACTTAAACTTCATCTTTTTTTCGATTTTTTAAATTGAGGTATAACTGACATATGACATTTTATTAGTTTCAGACGTACGACATAATGATTCAATATTTGTCTGTATTGCAAAATGATCACCACAATAAGTCTAGTTAATTTCCATCACCGCACAGTTACAATTTTATTTTCTTGTGATGAGAACTTTGAAGATCGATTCTCTTAACAACTTTCAAGTATATAATACAGTATCATTGACTATAGTCACCTTTCTGCACATTACATCCCATGACTTATTTATCTTACAACTGGAAGTTTGTACCTTTTGACCCGCAATTCCCCCATCCTCCCCCCACCTCTGGCAACCACCAATCTGTTTTCTGCATCTACAAGTTTGGGTTTTTGTTTGTTTGTTTGGTTGGTTTTAGATTCCACATTTAAGTGAGATCATGCAGTGTTCGTCTTTCTCTAATTCACTTAGTGTAATGCCCTCAAGGTCCATCCATGTTGTTGCAAATAGCAAGATCTCATTCTTTTTTATGGCTGAATAATATACACACACACACACACACACACACACACACACACACACACACACATTTTCTTTATTCCCTCATCCATCAGTGGACACTTCGGTTGCTTGCGTGTCTTCGCTATTATAAATAATGGTGCCTTGAACATGGGGGTGCAAATGTCTCTTCCAGTTAGCGTTTAAACTTCATTCTTTTTAATGACCTAGAACACAGAATGCCATTGACCAGAGGAGTCGATGTCAGATAGGTGGCAACAGTCTAAAACGTGGCTCAAATCCCCTCCGAAGTGTTGCCTCTGCAATGATGCTCTCTCTGGGCCTGCTTGTTTGGGGTGGGTCTGTCCAGAAACACACGTCCATAGACCTTCTTTCTGATGAGAGGAAATTGAGCCAGAGAGTAATTGGATTCAATGGAAGGCCGAGTTGATGTGAAGCCCTACTGTGGGTTCGTGGCTGGAGGACGGGACCTTCCTCCCCCCAGACAGAAGGTTAATGGGAACAGAGCACAGCATGTCTCAGGAGCCTTGGTCCCAGCTTCTGGAACTGCTCCCCCAATGTAGCCTGTGCTGGCTTCCAACCTAATTGCTCTTCTAGGCAGAAGTACCCCCATCCAGGCAGGGGCTGCAGAGCTAAGACCAGGTTATAACCCACTTCTCTCCCCCCGGTGCTGGGCAAGTTTCTTCCAACTGGCAGCAGGGCTGGGGAAAGAACATCTGCTCCTACATTTTCCAGCTCTCTGCTGATGGCTCATTCCTTAGAACTTGCTGGTATGTGCCCACTGATTCTTGCCAACTCATCCAGGTCCCAGGGTATCCCACGTCCCTGTTGTCCACCAAATCCGGTCCTAGAGCCTTTAGGGATAGAATGATCGGTGAGAATAGTAGCAGAAGAAAACATCCTAAGAAAAATCAGTGGAGCAAGTGCCCCCCAGCCTGGGAGAGCTGGCCATTCCTTCCTTCCCAGGAGCCGAGAAAATAGCACTCGTTTTGCCCTTACTGCAAGGATGATCCAATCAATAGAGACCATGACCGTGTTGACTGCGTATTTGGTTGAACTGCCTCTCTTCCAACTACACGGGCAAGGTCAGCCTGAATTAGAGAGCTCCCATTACATAAGCATTTTCAAGAAATGGGGTTTTATCACTGGATTTCACCATATTTTTGTATATCTAGGTAATTGGAATTAACTGCTACTTTTAAGAAGTGTTTTTAAATGGAAGCTCTGAGACACATTGATAATTAGCCTCCTTTTATACCCTCAATTAAACTGCCAAAGTCCCTAGCACTTTTCTTTCTTCTTAAGTTACTTAAATATAGCTCTGTCATTTTATTTACCCAATTTGTTTGCTCCAGCTCTTCAATAATAATGAAGACGACGACTTAGGCCGCACTCACATCACATCATCATAAATTCTAAAAACTTGCCAAGTCCGAAATTCTTAATGTGGGCTTTCAGTTTACAAATGCATCTTTGGTTTCGAAAGCCTGCATCTTGAACAGGGAAAGGACGCATTTCTGCTCAAACTGCACAGTGAGTTTGCTGGATACTGGCTCACAGACCCGTATCTCCTAGTTTATCCATTTTTTCCCCCTTCGGTGCAACCATCAGAAACAGGAAGCACTTGAAGCAGAATTCAGATTTCAGGAAATGCACCTGTTAAGTAGTGTGGGATCATTTTTTTTCAAAAATGCATCGAGCACCTACTTGTGCTGGGTGCTGTGGGATCACCAAGCATTGGCTCTTAAAGGGCCCACCTCCCAGTTTGGGGCTGATGTGAGGGGTGTGAAGGGCAAGCGCGGCTGTGACCTGCGGGGTGTCCCTTGGGGCTTAGTGCTGGCAGCATGGTCGGTTCTTTCATGAGCTAGCATCAGATGACCGTCTGAGCCGCAAAATCTGGGGAACAAACAAGAGATCACCAGAGACCACACTCGGGCCATGGGCTTTGCACGTCTGCAAACGAGCCTCTCCTGACTGCAGCTGAGACAGCCAATGACACTTGATTGCTTCACCGGAATCAAATTAGGCGAGTAAAAATGCTTGTCAATCACTGCCAAGCACACGTGCCAGTGAAGTTCAAAATCAAAAGCTGCCCGGTAATCAAGGAAGAGGAGCTGATTAAAACCTATTACATTCCCAACTTGGAAATCGATGGCTCCCTCCCTGCATACCTTCTAAATTTCTTCTGACAGCTTTGTCTGACATCATTTATCACTTGTGACACAATGCCAGCAGAGAAGTGGACACACCTTTGACCAAATTATCACACTTTGGCTGTTTTTCTCTGCATGTGTAGAAGTGCCGGAACTTTCTCCCAGCAGACATAAACAGACGAGAAGGTAAAAATGTTCTCCTTTCAAGTATCAACTCAAACAATAAAAAGAAAACCTTCCATGTAATGATTCCCCCAAAAGGCCACGTAACTCGAAGTCTGTTGGGCAAACCACTTGGAAGTCAGATACGCACGAAATTGGTTTTCGTCCAGGCATGCAACAAAATGCAAAGACCCACTACCGAAGCATCCTGTAGGGAAGTTCAGAACTAGCTGAATGTCGGTGTTAAGGGTTGGACCTGTGTATCCATGGAAGGCTGAAGGTTTCAGAGAGAGAGGAAAATTCCAATATATCAGGGTTCAGATGTCCGGAGGCCATTTTGTGTCCATTTGTTGGGTTCCCTTGTGGGTATTAAATCTCCATTCACCAATTTTTAGTTAGATTGAACTTGGACAGGTAGCTTAAACATCAGAACCTGTTTCTACACCCTGTCCAGTGAGAATAATGATCTGACACCACTTCTTGCCATCATGTGGATCATGCAAAATGTGCATAAAATGCCTAGTTTGGTACTTAGCACATAGTAGGCACTCAATAAATATTTGCTGTTTTGGGGCACCTGGGTGGCTCAATCGGTTAAGCATCTGCCTTCGGCTCAGGTCATGATCGCAGGGTCCTGGGATCGAGCCCCACGTAGGGCTCCCTGCTCAGCGGGGATTCTGTTTCTCCCTCTCCCTCTGATCTTCTTCCCCGCTTGGGCTCTCTCTCTGCCCCAAATAAATAAATAAAATCTTAAAAAAAATATTTTATATTTTGATGTCCTCGAAAATATGAATCCTGCAGTGGAACCTTTTAAGGTCTGTGAAATTACTGACATGAATTATCTTTGCTGTGGAGAATTGTCTCTGCGGTTTGGGGAGAATGTTAATACCTGGTAAGGTGGCTAGTGCATTCTGACATCATCTGTCTCCTCTTATTGGTGACTTCCCCCCCCCCAGTTTTATTGAGATATAATTGACACATAACATTGTCTAAGTCATTTATATATATATATATATATATATATATAAATATATATATATATATATGGCAAAATAATGACCACCATAGGGTTAGTTAACACTCCATCACCTCAGAGAGTTAACATTTTTTTATTGTTGTTGAGACCATTTAAGGAATACTCTCTTAGCAACTTTCAAGTATACGATACAATATCGTGAATCTTGGCGTGTGTTAGATCCCCAGGACTTATTCATCTTCTAACTGGAAGTTTGTACCTTTTGACCACCTTCACCCATTTCTGTCACCCCCAGCCCTTGGCAACCACCAGTCTACTCTGTGAGTTCAGCTTTCTTAGATTCCATATATAAGTGACATCATACAGTATTTGTCTTTTTTGGTCTGACTTCTCTTTGCATCATGCCCTTCAGGTTCATCCGTGTTGAAAATGGCAAGGTTTCCTTCTTTTTTATGACTGAAAAATATTCCAATATATGTCACGTTTTCTCCATCCATACATCCATGGAAAGATACTTCCATTGTTTCCATGTCTTGGCTATTGTGGATAATGCTGCAGTGAACATGGGGGTGCACATGTCTCTTTAAGACATGATTTTCTTTCCTTTGGGTAGATACCCAGAAGTGGGATTTTTAATGGTATTTCTATTTTTAATTCTTTGAGGAACCTCCATACTGTTTTCCATAGTGGTGGTACCAGTTTGCATTCACACCAACAGGGTTCCCTTTTCTCTGCTTCCTCTCCAACTCTTGTGATGTCTCGTGTTTTTGGTAGTAGCCATTCTAACATGCGTGCAGTGATATCTCATTGTGGTTTTGACCCAATGTGGCATTTCCCAATGATAAGTGATGTTGAGCACCTTTGCGTGTACCCATTGGCCATTTGTATGTCTTCTTTGGAAAAAAAAAATGTCTCTTCAGGTCCTTGGTTTTTAACCTCTCTTATACTGTACCTTCAGTAAACACACTCATTATTCCCTGACTTTCCAGTCTTCTTCCATAGTTACATGTCTATAATTCCCAGTCATACTACAGTATCGGTTTTACTCTCCTTTGCTCAGTTCCTGGTTTGATTATCAGACCTAAAATGCCTTCCGGGTGTTTCTCACCAGTTATTTGTGTCTCTTGGGAATTCTGGGTGAACTGACACAGCCTTGGAACTTAGGCGTTCAAGCCAGCTTGAAATTAGCTCTCAATTTTGCAGAAGCAATTACCCTCAGGTCCCTCACACTGATGGAAGTGGGTTTTAAATCGTAGGTCTGGCTGCTTAGCAAAGACTAGGCTTTGTCAAATGGGAGAATGCCCGGGGTGATGCTGGCTTGAGCTCTTCCGTGACTAAGGAGCACTTCTCCTTCTCTGCTTTTTATTGAAAATGTCATGAGCTTTATTGCCTAAGTGTTAACGCACAAGGACAAAGTGGGAAATTACCTTAACTTCCATTCAGAGTGCTATATTGCCTGCCTATTTCCAGAGGGCACAAAAGGGCAGTTGGCCGTGCAAGAAAAGGATGTATTTTGCAAATAAGTGTCCCTAAAACTCTAGTTACGATTCTGTGTCTCATTTTTTAAGGGCCTGATCCCAGAATAGCTGTAAGAATGTTTGCTTGCTACAAACTTTTTACTTGTTCTAACGTATTGGGATTATGATACAACTTAATATTATAAAGCAAATTGATAAGTAAAGAAATAATGGTGTTTGCATGGTCAAAATAAACTTGTTTCATATTGGAAGGATACTGTTTTCTCATAGAATCAAATAACTATTAAATCTTGGCATCAGAAGGAAGCAACCATTCATCTAAATGAATCTTTGTGTGAGATCCCAACAAAGTCATTATCTAACCCATGTTTGGTTTTATCTACTGCCAGAAACTCTTTCCTTGGACAATACATCGTGTCTTTACTGTGCTCCATTAGAAATCTGTTCTTTGTATTATGCCCCAGTAGGTCCTGGTATAGCCTGCACCCATTGATTCCACTCCCAATAATAGAACAAATCAGAATTAATCCACCTCTCTTCTCCCCAACAAGCTATAAAATATTTGAAGGCAGTTTTTACATCTGCTCTGTCTTTTCTCTTCTCCAAGATAAACTTCCCTAGTCCTCTCTTTCCTATATACCCCCCTGTTGACTTTGTCCCAATAAGGCTGTGTTTGATCCTTGTTCCTTGTAAAGGGAAGCATCCAAAAATGAAAAAAAAAAAAACAAACAAACAACAACAAGTTAGGTCTTACATGATAGTATGCTTTCATGAGTAAGGATTTTATGGCATGCACTTTTATGGCACGTGTCGGGAGGAAACACTTCTGTGATTTATTACATATCCCGTGATGTATTTATTTATTTGGTTGTGTATACTGTACCTTGATAAAGAAAATATTTAGCCTCAGAAAAGTACATAGATCACATTAAGATAAAAAATTTGTTAGGAAGAAGCCAGGTCAAAAGGCAAATGACAGTAGGGGAAATAAAATGATGTCAAAGGTAAGATTAATACCCAATACGTGTCAGACACCCAGCTCCCCGCTTTCACAGCTGAAGCGAGGAGGTAATTCTAATGAGTTATATGATTCAGTCTCCAAAAGATAAGAGTAACCCCAGTCCACAAGAGAAATATAACCATTTTTGGTATTGAGACATTTCTTCTGTGGCTCTACGTGGAAAAGCCACTGGATGGAATATTTAGAGATATAATTTCCAAAATGCCTTTTCGATGTTCAGTTCTATGAATTTTGATAGGCTTATACATGTGTGTAACCACCACCACAAGAAAGATATAAAATACTTCCATCACCCTCAGAATTTCCTCATGCCCCTTTGGACTCGGTTCCCCCAGCCTCAGCACCTGGCAACTACTGATCTGATCTTACTGTCTACAGTTTTGCCGTTTCTGTCATATAAATAGTCATATAGTATGCCACCATTTTGTCTTCTTTCGTTTGGCAAAATGCTTTTGAGGTTCACCTGTATCGTGTCTATCTATAGTCCATTCCTTTTTATTGCTTCATTGTACCCCAGTGCCCTACTCTAGCTCGCACCCAGGTTGTTTATCCCTTCACCAGTTAGTGGACATTTGTGCTGTTCCCAGTTTGGAGTGTGTCTTAGCCCCTTTGGGCTGCTATAACAAAAATACCATAGCCGGGGTGGCTTAAAAACAACAAGAATTTATTGCTCACAGTTCTGGAGGCTGGGAAGTCCAAGACCAGGCACCAGCAGATTTGGTTCTGATAGGGCCTGCCTCTTGGTTCGTAGCCAGCCATATTTTCAATGTGTTCTCACATGGCAGAAGGGACAAGGGAGCTCCTGGGGGTCTCTTTTGTGAGGGCACTAGTCCCATTCACAAGGACTCCATCCTCATGACCTAATCACCTCCCAAAGGCCCCACCTCCTAACACCACCACTTTGAGGGTTAGGATTTCAACATAGAGATTGGGGGGGGGGACCCACACATTCAGTCCAGTGCAGAGTGATTATGAATACAGTTGCTGTCAACATTCATCTACAAGTCTTTATGTGGATGTATGTGGATGTATGTTTTTATTTCTCTTGAGTGGATACCTAGACGGAATGCTATATCATATGGGAAGTATATGTTTACCTTGATGAGAACCTGCCAAAAGGTTTTCCAAAATGGCTGTGCCCTTTATAATTCCCACTAGGGATGTATGAGCGTCTCCATCCTTGCCAGCACTTGATAATATCAGCTTTCCTTTCCTTGTATATGTTAGAGATACTCTAATACATGTATAGTGGTATCTTGTCATGACTTTTATTTTAGCTTTCTTTACATTTGCTTGATGTTCTTTAGTGATATATATGTTTATATCTGTTGCCCATCTTTACCGTATTGATTTTTTCCTTATTGAGTTTGAAGGTTTTTAGGTATTCTACGCGCAAATTTTTATAAGCATGTATTTGTTTTGCAAATATTTATGACAGATGGTGGCTTGCATTTTCATTGTCTTAATAGTACTTTTTGAAAAAAGAAGTCTTTGATTTTTGTGAAGGCCCTTTTGTCGTATTTTTCTTTTATGATTCATGTTTTTTGTGTCCTACCTAGAGATCTTCGCCTAACTCAGGCAGGACCTCCTGTGTTTTCTTCTATGTGTTTTATCATTTTAGGTTTAATATTTAGGTTTTGAACAGTTTGTCCATTGTATTATTGGACTAACATTTGAATCAGTTTCAAAGATACTGTTCTGAAACAGTTCTTAAAGATTATTTATTTATTTGAGAGAGAGAGAGCGAGCACATGTTCCCATGCACAAGTGGGGTGAGGGGCAGAGGGAGAAGGAGAAAATCTTTTTTTTTAAATTATGTTCAATTAGCCACCATACAGTACATCATTAGTTTTTGATGTAGTGTTCAATGATTCATTAGTTGCGTATAACACCCAGTGCTCATCACCACACGTACCCTCCTTAATACCCATCACGTGGTTACCCACCCCCCAACCCCCTCCCCTCTGAAACCCTCAGTTTGGTTCCCAGAGTCCAGAGTCTCATGGTTTGTCTCCCTCTCTGATTTCTTCCCATTCGGTTTTCCCTCCCTTCCCCTGTTGTCCTCCTCACTATTCCTTATGTTCCACATATGAGTGAAACCATATTCTCTACTTGACTTACTTCACTTAGCATAATCCCCCTGGCCAGTTCCATCCATGTCGATGCAAATGGTGGGTATTCATCCTTTCTGATGGCTGAGTAATATTCCACTGTATATATGAACCACATCCTTTTTATCCATTCATCTGTTGAAGGGCATCTCAGCTCAGAAGGAGAGAATCTTAAGCAGATTCTGTGATGAGCGCAGAGCCCAATGCAGGGCTCACTTTCATGATCCTGAGATCATGACCTGAGCCGAAACCAAGAGTCAGACACTCAACCAGCTGAGCCACCCAGGCACTCCTGTTCTTAAACAGTTCTTAATAAAAGTCAATGACATTGTGTCAAAGAATATTCCAGAAACAACGTCCATTCGGGAAGCTGAACCAAGGACATATCTCTCTGTTGTTCTGACATAATCCAGTGGTGGATTATATGCATTTAGCATTTGTTAATTGTTATTGTTTTTTTTTAATTTTTACTTACTTTTAAAATTCAAGTATACTTAACATGCAGTGCCGCATGAGTTTCAGGTATACAATGTAACGATTCAGCAACTCCGCACACCACTCAGTGCTCATCATGATGACCATGGTCTTAGTACCGTTCACCTATGTCACCCATCCCCTCACCCACCTCTGGCAACCACCAGTTTGTTCTCTGTATTTAAGAGTCTGTTTTTCATTTGTCGCTTTTTTTCTTTGTTAGTTTATTGTTTCTTAATAGTAACTCAGAAGCCCTTCTTTTTTGAATGAATTAGATATCTGGTAAATACACTCCTGACTCATGACAGTAAAATCATGTTATCTGCAAACGGGAGGAAGTTTTAGTATTGTTTTATAGAAGGTTGGAGGAGAGACTATGGACTCTGGGAAACAAACTGAGGGCTTCGGGGGTGGGGGAATGGGATAGGCTGGTGATGGGTATGAAGGAGGGCACGTACTGCACGGAGCACTGGGTGTTATATGCAAGTAATGAATCATGGAACACTACATCAAGAACTAGGGATGTACTGTATGGTGACTAACATAATATAATAAAAAATATTATTAAAAAAAAAAGGAAGGTTGGAGGAAAGAGCACACATAAAGGATTGAACTTTTCCAAAAGTAGTATCTAAGCTTTTAAAGACACACTTTTAAAAAACGTGAGCCAGTAGGCATTTCTATTTTTCCCTGAACCCTCAAAAACTATTTCTACCAACATATACCCTGGTGGTATTTTTAAGGTGCTGATTTTGAGGTCAACCCAAGTCAATAAAACCATCTTATCCCCTACAGATTACTTTCCAGCTAATAGAATATTGCCTTGGCCAATATTGGAAGAGCCGTATCTAAAGACCACCTCATTTAGAATATTGCCTGAGAAGCTCAGACTTATGATTTATATAGAGGAAAACAGGCATACACATTCAATGAAATGTTCCGTAAAGTAAATATATCTATCCTTTGGAAGGGAATGAAGAGTTATCCTTTTGAAAGTGATTTAATGATCACAGGATAAAACTAGATAGGGTCATACTTATGGAGTTCATGGAAACCCCCCCCTTTTTTTTTAACCTTTTAACCACCTTTACCCATTTCACTCACCCACCGCCCCCACCTCTGACAACTACCAATCTGTTCTGTGTATCTATGAGTTCCAGGTTTTTTGAGATTCCACATATAAGTGAGATCATGCAGTATTTGTCTTTCTCAGTCTGATGGAAACAGTTTTAAGTTCACAAGGAGCTAGACCTTAAGCTCAGTGTGAATAGGGTCCACATCTGTCTTGTTCATGCTTATGTCCTCAGTTTCTAGCTCTAGGGCCTGTCGCATAGTAGGCAATGAATGACTGACTGACTGAATGAATGAATGAATGAATGAATATTTCCTGGACTCAGTTCAAAACTCACTTGGGCAATCTGTAAGTATTTAATGATATTAAGTAGGCATATGCCCAGAAATCACAGGCTGGGTATTCTTCCTAGATACGTTCTCACACAGGACTGTAAAAGAGCATATGTAGGAGGATGCTGATATGATCTGTTTGTGGGACTGAGTTGGAGGTAGCCTAAGGGTCCATAGCTAGGGGCATGGATAGGTATGAATACTATTAAATACTTTATAGATGTGCATATACATCAATGTGGGTAAATCATAAAAATGGATTCTTTCCTCAAAAAAGTAAGAAACACAGTGAGATTCATAGCACGATACATTTGTGTCGTTTAAAACACACGGACATTTGAAACAACACATATTTTGAGACAGTGGATCAGAGGGGATAAGAACATGGATTCTGGAGCCAGAACTCATGGGTCCAAATTCCAGTTCCACTTCTTACTTCTTATCTTAGGTGAGCCACTTAGTTTCTTTGTGCCTCAGTTTTCTCATTTGTAAAATGGTGACACCTCATTGCATTGTTATCCAGATTAAGTGAGTTAATGAATCTGAAGCATTTAGGACATATAATAAGTGCCCCAAGAGTATTATCTATCATAACTGTAAATACAAAAGAATATGCCAAAAATCATATATCAGACACATTAGAGTGGGTGACCAAGGAGGTAAAGGAAAAGGAGTAGGATTTGCAGATGAAGAAGGGTGGAAGAGAAAAAAAGGGAAAAAGAAAGTTATTTAGAGCTTACTGTTGGGCAGGGGACCTTAATTGGTGACACTGGGGAGAGTAAACTTTCCAGGTTTCCCGGGTATCTGAGATTCCAAAACTTCAAAACCACTTTCAAGTCTTAGACACCTATGTCTAGACCTGTCATCGTTACAGTGTTTGAAAGCCAACCTTAGATCCTTGTATAAGAATGGATTGTAGCCGAATCTTTCAAGGTTCCTAGCATTTTGAATAAGTGTTGAATCGATGAGAACTCTGATGATCTCTTCTGATTTCACTTTTCCTTATCACTTTGTTATTCTCATCAGGATTTGCTTTATTTGTTTCTTTTACTTACTTTTTTTTTTTTTTTGGTTTGGCAATCTCTCACAAGTCAGGCACAAGAAGGGAGAGACCCACATCTGCTGTGGCACGCTCTAGATAAAACTGGTTTTAAGTGGTCAGCAATTTGTAGAGAAGATACGGGAGAAACGTCTTTTCCTCCAGGCAGCCAAGATGGAATTTTGAAAGTCACTGGATAATGAAATGTTACTAATGGAATTTGAACTCTCTCTAGTCAGTCTCATTGTTTTGAGCCCCCCAATCTCACCATTGTAAAGGGTTAATATGAGGGGGCACGTTCAGTCTTTATACAGTCCAAAACGTCCGTCCAAATGTTGGTGGCAAGCACATAGGGACCCAAAATGACTTGGTCTTGGTCAGCAGTTCCCCAGCATGGAGGCAATGTTGGTAGTGAGGTCTGTCACAAGTGATTTGCTTTTACTAGTATTAGTTTTTTTGTGCATGTGTGAGTAGATTCGGGTTATTCCTATAATAACTTCCTTCTTTGTCATTTGCATTTTGTATCAGAATTTCACGATGAAACAGAATGCACCCAGATACAAATGAGGAGGCGTTAATGAAGAGACTGTTTACATAGTGTAGGCAGGTTAAGGAACAAACGAGATTGCGAGGCTCCCTGAGATTCACACAGATGGACGAGGTTCCCACTCACCAAGGGCTGGAAGCAAAGGGTTACAGGAACTCCACTGGAGCTGGGAGACGAGCCACCCAGTGGCAAGTGCCTCTGCTAGAGCAGCGGAGCCCTTCCAGAAAGTGAACAGGGGAGAGATACCCTGACCTCTCTCTTCAGGTGCCCTCAGATTGCCTGCCATTGTCTCCCATTGGCTTCACCCAAGTGGAAGCCAGTTGCAAGGTTGTCTAGGAAATGTGACCCCCAGGTATCAGCTTCCCAGAGCCCAGAACAGAGAGGGCAGAGACCAGATTAGGCAATGGAAAATGGAGAATTGTCAACATACATTTTTCTTTCTTTCTTTCTTTCTTTCTTTCTTTCTTTCTTTCTTTCTTTCTTTCTTTCTTTCTTTCTTTCTTTCTTTAATTTTATTTAACAGTACCCGTGGGAGGGTGGTGACCACTAATGTGAACATAATCTGCTAAATATTTTATGGCAGGAAAGAGATGCAAATTACTGGTCCACGAGGCTGATTCCCAGGGTAGAACGATAGGTAATGTTTTCCTCACTTATGTCTCATATACTATCATTGAGCACAACTAGGTTCTATTTATAAATACATCTGGTAGGCAAATTTCTATTAAGATTTAAATATCTGTCTTTAGAAGAAAGGTCCCCAGGGAATGTAAGCTCCAGTTCCAATTCTTTGTCTTGTTTGCTGTTGTATACCCAGTATCTCCCACAGTGCCTCCTGGCATTGTGAATGAATGAATGAATGAATGGGAAGTGATCTTCGTACACCTTAAATAGTCTAGGTATGGATTCACTGGATCCACATCCAGTTCCGAGAATATGATAGTGACTTTGCCAATTATGTAAAATTCTTTGAAAACAAATGATCTTACAGGGTGATGGGTGTTAAGGAGGGCACGTGTGGTGATGAGCACTGGGTGTTATACACAACTAATGAATCGTTGAACACCACATCAAAAGCTAATGATGTATTATATGTTGGCTAATTGAACATAACAAAAACAAAAAAAAGCAAAAAGCAAATGATCTTAATATTGGGACCAGATAGCTATGTAGGTGCTTGCACCTTGATGGTAAAGTCAAGGGTTATAACTGAGACACATCACGTTCAGTTTGCCAAGGAATGGAAAAGAATCAGGATTAGAAATAGATTCTGGTACTATGAGCCGTGGCATTTGACTGTGGTCCTCTTGTGCTCCTAGAGATGGGGGTGGAGTGGCATTTGCCCCTTATCTTTGCTGTAAGTATTCGCTCCACATACCCCTCCCCCACAAACAATCAGAAATGTAAAAAGTCAAAAACCTAGAATATACAGAAATGTCCTAAATTCCAAATCTGTTGTACACATATAGTATTAAAACTTATCAGAAAGTCTGGTATGCTTATATTCTTTGTGTTTTGGGAGAAGATTCTTAGGCATTTTGATGGACATTCTGAGGATGCCACTAAACCTGTTTAAAAAAGGAGGGTAAATCATCAGGTTGCTGTTTGTCGTCGCCTCTGATAAGGCCACAGCTTCCTGCAGAATGGGTTACTTTGGGGTGGGCAGCATGTACTCAACTTTTATGGCTTACGAGCTCCCCAAAGAAGCATCATCTGAGGGCTTAACATTCCAGGTCACCCATCACAGGGAAAACCAATCTGAGAGATCAGGCAATGTGTAGGGAAGTGATCTGAGGATCCAATCTCTCAGTCAAGAAAATGCTGTGGCCAATATCTATGATGAGATTGGGTGGGAGATAGAACCTGTCAAGGTACATGGTGATGGGTCACGTCTCCTACTGCGGAAGAAGTTCCCTTTTGCTACATTTCACAGATAAGCTAACATGAAGTCTAATGACAGGAACTCTGTCATGAGCCTGTTGCCATTATAATTGGTTCTAAAGGTTGAGCACGTTGTCCCAAAGTGTGTTCTGCCCTTTCTTGGGGACCGTAGACATAGTCTTGGAGAATCGAGACTGTTGTTTTCAGTGATCTGGACAACATTCCTAAGATGGGTGGGAGAGTCAAGCCCTTCTGAGAAGAAGTAAAAGGGTCTCCCTTTCTCTCCAGGATTGTATATTCCAGGTGTTGCTGGGCCAACTAATAAGGCCCCTGGCAAATGGGAAGATTATCCACAGGGGCCTTACTGAGTCGTTTTCAGATAGGCCAAGATGAGAGCAGGGTGAGAAGCCCAACTCCCAGTCTACTAATGTCTACCAGGAGGTATAGGACTCTTCTCTATTGACCTCATTCCCACTCTCTGCTGCTGGCCAGTGGCCCCTGAGAATGGATTGCCCCCAATCCAGTGATCCATGCATTAGAAACCAGATGATAGAAGAAGCAACTCTCCATGGAAGGCCTGATATGAAAAGCTACACGGTTCTGATGGAGTTAGGTGTCATCTGCACGGAAAGGATGGTTATTGCCTAGGCGAGAATTAACCTGTTAGCCAAGTCAAAAGGACTGGGTGTTTTTATTTATTTTTTATTTTTTTAAAGATTTTATTTATTTGTTTGACACACAGAGAGAGCGAGAGAGCACACAAGCAGGGGGGATGGCAGGCAGAGGGAGAGGGAGAAGCAGAGAACCTGACGTGGGGCTCGATCACAGGACCCCAGGATCATGACCTGAGCCAAAGACAGACACTTAACCGACTGAGCCACCCAGGTGCCCCGACTAGGTGTTTTTAAGTAAGTGCCCATGGAGGAGAGAGTGGAGCAGAAAGGAAGGAACTGGGTTGGAGCACCAGTCATCTGGGAGTAAGGTGCCTTCATTGACCCTTGCGTATGGTGTGGCTTCTCCAGCACTTCTATCTCATGGCCGGGCTTGGTTTTCAGGTCAAGTATAAAACAAAGCATATGGCACGAAATGGAAGATGCGGAAACAGATCCACATGAGGTCTACAATTAGTTCATTTATGGCAACGGTGAAACTACAACGCAGTGAAGGAAAGATGGCCTTTCCAAAGGTGTCAGTTGGTTCAATCTGGACCCCAATCTTATACTATGAACAAGTATCAATTCCAAGTACATTGTAAATCTCAATGCAAAACATGAAAAATGATAAAGCTACTACAGCTTTGTCTACTGGCCGTATCTCAGCCAATGAGGTTTATCCAATGCACAATTATGGCTAATTGAAAAATAATAAGGCTTTTTAAAAAGAATATGGGAGATAACTTCATGACCTTGGAGAGGCAAAGAGTTTTCAAACAGGATACAAAAAGCATTAATCATAAAGGAAAAGATTGATGATGAGGACTATATTTAAAATAAACTCAGTTTGGGACACCTGGGTGGCACCATCAGTGAAGCGTCCGACTCTTGATATCAACTCAGTTTTGACCTCAGGCTTGTGAGTTCAAGCTTCACATTGGGCTCCATGCTGGGTGTGGAGCCTACTTAAAAAGTAAAAATAAAAAAATAATAAAGTCAGTTCATGCAAAGACACCATTAAGGCAAGTAAAAAACAAGTCACAGATTGGGAGAACACACATACATGCATACACACACATGTGCATACATACAGAGGTGAAAGGACAACTCCAAAATATATGAAGAATAATCAAGAAACCAAGAACCCAAATATAGGTGGCCTGATAGAAAAATAGGCAAAGACTTGAGTAAGCACCTCACAAAGGAGTAGATTCAAATGACCAACTTGTAGGAAGGTCATCAGGCAAATGAGAGTTAAATTCACAATGAGAGGGGCTCTAGTCCTGAGCTAGGAGTGAGCACTCACAGAATGTAACGGAATAATGTGCCTGGTGCAGCTGTCTGTGATCTCAGAGAAGTAAACAGTAGCAGGTGGATTGGGGAACTCAAAGTTCCACTGAACTGACAGTGACTTGTCTCATTTTTATTCTCTGATGTCCCCCAGGCCCAGACTCAAAGATAGCTCCAAACCCCCAAAGTGCACACAAGGTGCAGAAAGAGAGACCTCTGGAGAACCCTTCTTTTCTTTTGGTCTGTGGGATTGAGATCAGGCCCCTACAAGACAGAGAGAATGGGGGATGCTCCACTTTTATGTTTTCCATTGTCTTCTGTCCCTGAAGCCGAGGAGGCTGTGACGGTGCCAGCATCGCGGTACCTAAGCCTTTGTGCCAGGACCCTGGGAGGAATCATTATTTTTCCTACTTCCTCTACCGTCCAGCTGGTTGCATTTTTCCCCCTCTCTGTATCTCCTCTGTCCTTCCTTGCAGACCCAGCTGTGGAAAGTATATAGTAGAGGGAGGAAGTTAAAGCTCCACTTTCTAGCCAGAAGGCTAGGGAGGGAGACCCTGAGAACGCACAGAGGAGGGCCTTGAAAAAGCAACAACATAAAGTCATATGAACTTCTGGGCTCACTCCCAGGTTGCACATGCATGGATCTGATTCTGAACAGCATAATAAAGGCTTTGAGGACTGATTCATAGTATAGATAACCTCCCAGGTTGCAGACCGGCCAGCGGATTGCACACCCCCAGGACAGATCTGAATAGCACTGCAGAGGCATTGTAAACTGAGCTGGTTTTGGAACCGCAGGGAGTAAAACAGAACTTGTGGCCTTAGTATTAAGCAAAGACCTCCATGACCTTGGGTTGAGCAAGGTTCTTAGATATGACACCAAAGCACAGCCCGTGAAGGGAAAAAAATGAATTGGACCTCATAAAAATAAAACTTTTAATGCAAACCAATGAGATATCAACTCACACCAGTCAGATTGGCTATTTTCAAAAAGACAAAAATAGCAAGTGTTGGTGCAGCTGTGGAGAAAAGGAACCCATGTGCACTGTTGATGGGAATGAAGTGGAAAACAGTACAGAGGTTCCTCAAAAAATTAAAAATAGAGCCACCATATGATTCAGCAGTTCCACTTCTGGGTATTTACCTGAGAAAAGCAAAAAACAACAATTCAAAGAAATATATGCACGCCTGTGTTCATTGCAATATTATTTACAATAGCCAAGATATGGAAGCTAAGTGTCCATCAATAGGCAAATGGATAAAGATGTGGTGTGCAAGCATGCTCACACACACACACACACACACACACACACACACACACACTGGAATATTATTCAGCCATGAAAAGAATGAAATCCTGCCACTTGTGACACATGGACAGAACTAGAGGGTATAATGCTAAGTGAAATAAGTCAGACACAGAAAGATGAGTACCGTATGATTTCACTCATATGTAGAATTTCAAAAAAACAAGACAAACAAATGAATAAAAACAGAAATGGACTCATGGGTACAGAGAACAAAGTGGTGGTTAGCAGAGGGGAGGGCGTTGGCAGAATATGGATGCAGTAGGTAAAGGGGATTGAGAGGTACAAACTTCCCAGTATAAAATGAGTAAGTCTCCAGGATGTAAAGTACATGGGGAATATGATCTATAATATTGCAGTAACTTTGTATATAAGCAACAGATGGTAATTAGACTTTTTGTGGGGATCATTTCATAATGTATAAAAATATTGAATCAGTATGATGGACACCTGAAACTAATAGAAAATTGTATGCCAATTATCCTTCAATAGGAAAAAAATAATGAAAATAAATAATCAGAAGTTCTTGCTTTGTAAAAAATAATAATAATAACAACACTAATAAGAGAATGAAAGGAGTACCAGAGTGGGAGAAAATATCTATAAATTACACATCAAAAAGGGACTCATATGCAGAATATACAAAGAACTCTCACAAATCAACAGTGAGTAAACTAACAGCCTGGTATAAAAATGGGCAAAATATATGAACAGACACTTCACCAGAGAAGATATTTGAAAGCATAGAGAAGAATAAGCACATGAAAAGACACTCAACATCATTAATCATTAGAAGGGAATGCCATTAAAACCACAGGCAGATAGACCTGTCCAGATTGCCTACACTAAAACAAGAAAACAAATGAAACAAAGTAATAAAAAACCTGATAACACTAAATGTGGGTGAGGATACAGAGCGACTGGAACTCTTACACATTGCTCTAGCCACTCTAGAAAACAATTTGGCAGTTTCTTACACAGTTGAACATATGATTAACATATGACCCCCACAACCCCACTAAGTATTTACCCTAGTTGAGTTAGAAACCTGTGCACACACATGCATTGACTTGCGCAAGAACGTGAATAGCAGCTCTTTTCACAATTACCAAAAACTGGAAATGACCTACATTATTTATCAGCTCGTAAACAGATCAGCTGTGGTATTTTTGTAATGGAATATTGCTCAGCAACAAAAAAACTGAGTAAACTATTAATATATGCAGGAATGTCAGTGATTCTCAAAGGCCTTTAGGCTGAGTGAAAAAACTTGTCTTAAAAAATGATATATATTGTATGATTCTATTTATAGGGCACTCTGGGAAAGATAGGAATGTAGGGACAGCAGACAGAGGAGTGATTGTCAGGATTTGGGGGTAAGGGAGGGTTTGACCACAAAAAGATCCACAAAACTATTTGGGGGGATAAGGGAACTTTTCAGTATCCTGATTATGGTGGTGGCTATCATAGTCTATCAGGCCTTAAGAAAAGACCCTGAGTTGGGGCACCTGGGTGGCTCAGTTAAACATCTGACTTCAGTTCAGGTCATGATTTCAGGGTCCTGGAATCGAGCCCCGCATCGGGCTCCCAGCTCAGCGGGGAACCTGCTTGTCCGCCCCCCCCGCCCCTCCCTCTGTTCACTCTCTCTCTCAAATAAAAACATAAAATCTTAAAAGACCATGAATCAATATCAGGTTTATAGAATTGTACATAACACCACGAAAACACCCCATAGAACCATGTATGTGTGTGTGCATGTGTGTGTGATAGGGTGGTAGTCACACAGGTATATGCGTTCATCTGAACTTACTGAACACTTAAAATTTATGACTTTTGTGGCATGTCAAATATACCTCAACAAAGTTGAATAAAAATACTGGTAAATCCAACAAATCATAATGAAACGCCACTGTGCCCTTATCTGCATGGTTAACGTGAAAAAGGATGGCAATACCAAATGTTGGCAAAGACAAGGAGCGGCCGCCAGCTTCATTCCCTACAAGCGGGGTATGCATTTTTGGAAAACTCGTAGCACTCGGTCCTAATGCTGTGTATTCCTGTGCCTGAGAACACCTCTCATTGTGTACCTTATGGAGGAGAGCACACCATGAGTGCCAGTATTCAAAACAGTACCATCCTAGCTCTAACCAGCGACAACCCAGATAGCCATCAAAAAGAGTGAAGAATAAATCGTGGTGTGCTCATTCTCTGGAATGCTCTATAGCAATGAAAGGAAACACACGGGGGCTGTGGAGGTGCAATGACATGAACAGCTGCCCAAGCAACCTCATCAACTTCCCAAACAACAAACGTAGCACATGAGTTCAAGGAAAAATGTCCCAGGCTTTTTTTTTTTTTTTTAAGATTTCTTTATTTATTATTTGAGAGAGAGACAGACAGACCACGTGAATGAGGGGAGGAGGAGAGGGAAAGAATTTCAAGCAGACTCCCCGCTGAGTGCGGAGCCCAACGCGGGGCTCGATCTCACGACCCCGGGATCATGACCTGAGCCGAAATCAAGAGTCCAACATTTAACCAACTGAGCCACCCAGGCATACTCCAAATTTCCCAGTCTTAAAATGAAAACACTTCTATATTCCCTCCCCAACTCAAATAATCAAAAACAGTAGCAACAACCAAAGTCCAAAGAATCGACCAGCTCATTTCTATCTAAATCACCCCCTGGAAATTGCATTCATACGTCTGAGAACTGAAGTTACTTCATCAGGGGCTTAAGATTGGTAAGCCGAGGAAAGCCTCTGCAGTTTTCTGTGATCAGTACAGGTGACAGTAAGATGAGGGGGAATGTCGAGGTCGGGGAGTAGTGTCTTTGTGGGGGATTGAGCTTTTGGAGGGTGAAATATTTCATTCTTGACTTCCCTCCTGCAAAAGACTTGGTTTTCTTTTTCAACCCTTTTTGCTTTTACTTTTATGCTTTTATATCAGATTGCCTCATGTTTTCATCATTCCAGAATCAATAGTGATAAATTTCTTGCAGTCAAGGAAAATCTTAGCGTTAACCATGAATCAAAGAGTCACAGTCCCACCTACCTCCTATCAACCTCACTAAAAAAGAGTAAATCAAAATTCTTTCACAGAAAATGAAAGAGGACTGTCAATCAGAGCTGAGGGGCTGCTAGATTATTCCAGTGTCCTAACCACGACTTTCACTAAGATAAAAACAAGATGATTAATTGCAGATTCTTTTCCGGTGTCTCATGTAGCTTCCCTCACCCTCGACCAATTCATAAAGCTCCCTGGGAAGGGAGATGAAGGGAGCAACTGTCATAAGCAAAATAAAAATGCTCCTGGCTCACCGTATCTGCGTTGCTAAGTTCAATCAAGTCTCGGCGTTGGAATAACACAGAAGCATTAAATTTTCGCACACCCGTGTCTGCAGTCTTTCTGGTTGCAGTCCCTCCCCTGCAGTATCCACCTGTGTTCCAATCATCCCCTCCGTCACAAAAGGAGTTCTTTTCTGCTGTTAGAATTCCAGAGATGGGCACCACTCAGTCTGCACTCCCTAGGCTGGGGGCTTTCGGCGAAACCATGTGCTCTGGGCTCCCCTGGCTGCCAGACTGCACGGTGGTTTTCAGTCTTGAGCCCCCAGACCCACCTGAAAGATGTTGTTTCTAACCCTCCTCCCAGGGGTGGCCGTGCACTCATTTGCCATTACGTACATCACAGTCAGGTTATGCTAGAATCTGTCTCCAGCCTGGGTGGCTCTTTGGAGTCCCAAAGCAACCTGGGCCCATTGAGCCTGGGCACCCTCAAGCCTTCAGGTCCATCATATATGCTGGCCCCATGTTAACTGGTTTTTGAATCTAAAGAAACCAGTGTGCCATGTTCCATGTCCCACAGAGAGCAGTGGGAAAAGCACTCATGTTGAGGTCCAGCAGACCTGGGTTCGAACCCCAACTGTACCATTTACTGTGTAATCTCTAAATTCACTAACTTACAGTCCTCACTTATAAAGTAGGAATTGTGGCCACCTCATTGACCATTTTGAGGCTTAAGGAGAGAACATATATTAAAAGTTCATCAGCTTCTCTCTCTCCATAGATACAAACCTTCTAAGACAACTCTCACCCTAAAAACAACAAATGAAACTCTGTTCACACCCCTGCCCCCTCCAGCTTGTAACTCGTATCTCTTCTTCCCTCCATGGATAACCCTTTCGAAGAGTAGTCTGCAGTCACTCACTGCCATTGATTGTCTTCACATTGACTCCTGAATCCACTCTGATCAGCCAGATTTCCATACCTGCTACTCCATAAAAACTCTAGTCAAGGTCGCTGATGACCTCCATGTTGCTAAATCCAATGATCCATTTTCAATCCATCTCTTCTTGGCCTCCCGGCAGCCCTGGCATGGTTGGTCATGGTCCCTTCTTTGAAACACTCCTTCCGCTGGGTTTTCAGGATGGCACATGCTTCTTTTCTCCCTCTCATCTCCTTCTCCAGCTCCTTTACTGAGTTTCCTCATCCCTTGGCCCTAAACCCCAGAGGATCCTGACTGTCCTTGGACTCATTTCATTGTAGACCTCATCCATGCCTGTGCATTTAAATACCTCTATATGCGAAAGTTTCCCAGATTCATACATTTAGACATCTCCTCTGAACTCCAGACTCTTATGACATCCTCTCTTGGATATCGTCACTTAGTCACATCCTCTCTTAGATACCGCCCCTTTGTCACGTACCGCATATCAGCAAGTCCTATTGAAACAAATCCAGCAACTGGCTACTTCTCCCCATCTCCTGCTGCAAGCCACCATATTCTTTTGCCTGGATTAGTGCAGTAGCCTCTTCACTGATCTTCCTGTTTCTGCCCTTGTGTGCCCCCCATTTACTAACACAATCAGACTTAAGTTACAATGTGAGACAGCTCATGTCGCTCTTTTACTCCCCTTTTGTCTTTTTTTAAAGTTGAAATCCTCCATGGTGTGCTTCTGCTACCTTTGCTTCCGCTCTCATTCTGCTGTAACTGCACTGGCTTCTTGGCAACTCCTCAAACACATTGATCAGGTACCTGCCTCAGGGCCTTTGCACTTATGATTTCTTCTAGTTGGAAAGCTGTCCCCCAGACACCTCAGGGTTCATTTCCTTGTTCTCTTTAGATCCCTGCCCACATGTTAGAGAAGACTTTGTTGGCCACACTGTATTAAGCAACCACTCCTTCCCTCCTTACCCTCTCCTGGCTTTCCTTATCCCTCTGTCCTGCCTTAATTTTCTCCATGGCAGTTTTCATATTCTTTCATAAAATATCACTTTTTATTAATTTATTGTCTGCCTTCCCTCATTAAAAAATAAGCTCATTATGCAAGTTATGCTCTGTTTCAGTTTCTTCATTTAACCAAATGGTTTAAAAAGTCCCATTTTTTAGTCACCTCCCAAGGACATTGTGAGGACATGATAATACATATAGAAATGCATTGAGGGGTGCCTGGGTGGCACAGCGGTTAAGCGTCTGCCTTCGGCTCAGGGCGTGATCCCGGCGTTCTGGGATCAAGCCCCACATCAGGCTCCTCCCTGTGAGCCTGCTTCTTCCTCTCCCACTCCCCCTGCTTGTGTTCTCTTGCTGGCTGTCTCTATCTCTGTCGAATAAATAAATAAAATCTTAAAAAAAAAAAAAAGAAATGCATTGAAAATAATTAAAAGTGCTACTGCATGTAAGGCATTAATTCTGTCATCACCGTTATCAATAAAGAGGATTCCAGGGGGTTCCTGCTTCTACCCTCCTTGGGGACCTGCCTCTAGGAAGGCTTCTCTTCTTCTTACAACTGGAGAAAAAGCCGAAATGTCTCCTCCTATACCAACAGACAGGGTAGCCGAGGCTGCTGAGGGGCCCTGGAGGCCAGGAAATGGGATGAGTGGCTGTGGGCAAACCACAGTGTGTGTCAGAACCTCAATTTCCAAAATATACCAAAAATGAGGTATTCATAATATTTCTCTGCCGTGACTCTCAGAGTTCATAAGATCAGGGGGAAAAAAAAAACCAATAGGCAAATGCTTGGTCTACACAGAAGATCTAGCAAAGTGACGAGGTGCGGATGGCTGATGCCAGCACCTTTTGTGCATACCCTATGACCTTGGGTGAGTTATCTTACTCCTCTGTGCCTTTGCTTCCTCCAAGTGTAAAGAAGGGTGCTGACAGAACCCATCTCTTGGGGTTGTAGTGCGGTTAACTGCAGAGCACTTAGAACAGTAACTGGCTGTCCTAATAAATGTGACGTATCTTTATTATTATCGTGTTATTATTTGTAGAGTATGAAGCACCATACAATTTTTTTTTTTTTGCATTATCAGGTGTTCTTTTTAGCTGGGGCCAATGAGAAGTGGTGAAAAGATTAGGGGCATCTCATTGACACACATTTATTGAACCATAACTACCCTCTAAAAGCATTTTAAAGAGATGTTTAATGACCAAAGTCAAACTATATATATATATATAAATTTAAAGACTCCCCTCTCAGTCTTTCAGAATTCTTTTGATGCCCTTTGATAATTCTCTTAGGGAAGAATAAGGGGCAGAAATCAGAAGATTCAAGAACTCTCTGATGTAAAGTAAGAGATAATAGGAAAGTTGTGTCAGCGTGAGCTTGGTTTGCCCCCAGACTGTGATTAGAATTGTAGATTCTACAGGGGTCTCCCCAAAAGGATTCGGAGTGTGCCTTAGATCTTTATAAGTGACTTCCTTTCTTTGAGTCTGAGGTTCCACATTGTAAATTTGAGAGTATTAATAACTGCCCTAAAAATAACGGCAGTCACTCTCCATTCCCACCCCATCGTGGGTTCTCTAGCAATAATGATCAATTGCAGTTGTTCCAATAAGCTAAGTTCCCTCTCACCTCTGAGCCTAAGCTGTGTCTTTTTTCTGCACTCTCAACCTCAACCCCCAACTTGCCTTTCAAGACTGTCCCTAGCTTTCAGTTCGTCTGGGAGAGGGGTCCCTTCTCTGTGCCCCTATAGAAACATATGCCCACTGCCATCAAAGCACGTACCACAGGAAACGGAACTTGCTGCCTGGCATAAGCTTGCAAGCCCTGCTAAGCATTTGGCCCCTGGTCCCCAGCACAATGCCTAGCACATAAACAGCACTCAGTATATATTTCTTCCTCGGGAAATTTTATTTACGATTATTCAGTGTTCTTTCACACACATTTTGGAAGACTTAGCAGATAAAATGCCATAACACCTTAGAAAGCTAAAAGCACTATGAAAAGAATATATATGAAAAATGGAGACAGGCCTTTCAGAAAAACTTGGGTGATGTATCAAAGACAAAAGAGGCAATGGCATCTTTCCTCCCTCCAATGATACAGCTGTTTTATTAACCTGGAGTGCTCATTTAATCTCTTTAAAATAAGAAAACCTGTTCTCTTAACACAAGTGTGTGTTGATAGCTTGGATTTAAACAGTGCAGGGCACAAGGCTGTCGAGAACACAGAGGTGAACCACGAGGTGTAGGAGGTCAGCCATGGGCACTGACAAGTCAAAGCAGGAAGTACAGAGGACTGGGGCACCTGGGCGGTGCAGTCGGTTGAGCCTCTGACTCTTGGGTTTTGGCTCAGATCGTGATCTCATGGTCATGGGATCAAGCCCCACATGGGGCTCTGCGTTGTGTGGAGTCTGCTTCAGGTTCTCTCTCCCTCTCGCTCTGCCCCTCCTGCTTGTGCGTGCACACTTGCGCTCTCTCTCAAATAAATATATAAATAAGTAAGTACGTAAATAAATAAATAATAAATAAAATCTTTTTTAAAAAAGTATAGAGTATTGAGACACAAAAGAAGTGCCCAGACATTTATGAAAATGTATAGGGGGAAGCACCTCTACCCCTAGAGGAATCGAAGATTTTATGGAGATGACTTGAAGGGTGAGTAGAAGCTGGGCAGGTTCTGATGGACTTGGCGTGTGAAGGTGAGAAGGACGCAGGGAGCCCACAGTGCCGAGCTGACAAAAGCATGGTGGGACCTTGGTTTTAGAAAGGGTAATCTAGCTGGTTGCACAAGGTGGACCAGCCCAGGCCTGGAGTGTAATAAGGGCTGTGGGGTCTCGTGTAGACTGAGGGCACAGACATCATAGAAGGGGAAAAGATTTCTGTGGAAGGCCACTGGGAGGATGTGGAGGCCACAGGGGTGGAGCCAAGAATGGGAGGGCACTGAGCATGAGGATTTCATGGCTCGGGAAAGTGCCACCACGTTGCTTCTGATTTCTGCAATTTAGCATTTGCAGTCGGTGTATCCGATTCAACAGATCAGTGACTTGATTGAGATGCAGGGAGGAAGCTACTGCAAGGGCTAGGCTAGTTCATTGTTCATGCCTCAGCGAGCAATTGTTTCCCTCCGAGATGCCCCAGAAAGCAGACTCGGTTCTGGGGTGGTCCTGCCCTGGTTCTCACTCTGCAATCGGCAGCTGCATCTGTTAGTTTGGGCAAGTGATTGATGGGTTGAGCCTGCCTCCCAGCAGGGGAGTTTGGGGGGAGGCCGCAGCAGTTTGAGAAACTGGAACAGAGAAAAAGCTGGAGAAGGAAGAAGATCCACGATTGTTCAGGTCCTTGAGTGCGTTGTAAAGTCAAGTGCTTTGGCTCAGGGTGAGACGAAGCTGCTGGCTTTTCTGGTTATCATCTGTGTGGTCTAAGTGTGGAATGTGACACCTGCAAGTCCAAAGAGTATATTTTGAGATGCTGTAACAAACCAAGCTGCCGAGTTCTGGAAAGCCTTGTTTCTGGTATTTACTTCTTCACTGGAAGTGAAGAGTTTTCCTAAGGCTACCTGGTGCCAGAGTGCTTTGATCAAATTCCAGTACGGATCCAAAAAAGCCGTGTAGTGCCCTAAGGGCAGCCATGGTATCATCCCTGAGTTAAGAGCCTACTATGTGCGGGGCAGGTTTTAGGCATTTGCAGTGAATGGAACAGAGGGAGAGACAGATCATAAACAGAGAGCTGTCATTTCCTGATAAGTGCTATGGTGAAAATAAAGCAGAGTGATAGCAGAGAGACTGGGGGCTAATTGGGCATGGCTGGTGAGGGCAGGCTTCCTGGAGGAGGTGACATGGCTTGGAAGGGAATGAGAAGGTGGAGCTGGCTTTATCAAGAATTGAGGGAATGGCATTCTTGGCAGAAGGAATAGCAGGTTCAAAGTCCTAAGGTGGGAAAACTTGGCTTATGCCTAGAAGAGCAAGATAGCTGGTCTGGCTACAGTACAGTGAGGCAGGGAGGTGGGCTGGGGCAGACTAGTGAGAGCATGCAGCCCACCCTAAGGAGAGGGGAAGTCTTTGTGAGTTTGAACAAGCGTGTCCTGATTGGAATCATGGTTTCGAAAGCTGACTCCAGTTGTCTGTGCGTATCGGAGGTGTGAGGGATGGAGCGAGAACAGGAAGTAGATTCGTTCAGCAAGAAATAGTCTGGAATATCAAAAAGCGTGGTAGTGGGAGTCAGAAACCTAGATCCTATTCTCAACCCTTCCACCCTTCCAGGCATGACCTTGGACTAGCCCCTCTGCCTCAGCTTTCCCATCTGTAAAATGGTGGAGTTGGAGCGGGTCCCACGCAGGACCCTTTTCCCCTTGCCCAGGCCTGAACTGTGGGACGAAACAGGTGCTTCTTTTCCCGATGGTGAAGGAACAGCATCCTTCCTCTGAATGTCCATCATATTTACGGCTAGCCCTTCAGTCCAGACCGTGTAGAAAACAAATTCTAGTGGATCCTTGAGTAGCATCAGTGAGGCCTTCCTCAGATAGTCCAGGCTCCCTTGTGTCACCGGAGTGACAGAGCTTGAGCATTTTAAAGGCCTGTCAGGGCAGCTCTTACCTGCCCCATGGAGGAGCCTTGGCTACCCAGCCGGGGGAAGAGACTGCCCCGCTTCTGCCTACCCAGAGCCGAGTCCGTGAAGGAGAACAGCCCCCTCTCTGCAGACATTCACACCTTGGCCCAGACCCACTGCATCACCATGATGCCTACCGACTCCCTAAGGGGTGCTTTTCCGGTGTACCCCTCCTGTCAGGCTCCACGGCCCTATCTTTTTGTGAGTCTGGCAGACATGTGATCACCTGAACAAAATCTGGGCGTCAGTCCCCTCAGGGAATATACCAACCAATACGGATCTGCCCTTATCTCTACCTCCCCGGAACGGGGAAAAGGAAAGCACACCCATGGGCTCTCTAAGAGATGCCTATTTCGTGAAGTTTCGTCTTCACTGCTCATGACTCCTTTGGCCTTCTTCTTATCAGTCTCGGTGTCTTGCTTTGGGACTAGATAACTCGAATTCATCCACACACCTATCCATTTCTGTCTTCGTTCTAAATTAGACCTAACTAGAGGGAAAGGCAAGCATCCTACGGCTGGCCTGGAAGTTTCCCTGGAAGACTTGAGCCCAACCCCGAGGATGGCTAGATTCAGAGGTATTGGGGGGGATAAGGAGGGCCCACGGTCCATACGACTACAGCAGTGGGCTTTAGAAACTGCCAGGAATCCTGGAGAAAAGCTAGCTTAATCCGTTCCAACAGTAGCCCTTAGAACAAGTCACATGTCAACAGCAAGAGGTGAGTAATACCAAAAAAGAGGTGAATTTGAATGGTTAGCGGCCATTTACTCCTGCTGATTTTTCTGATCCCAGCTGTATTATGGGAACAGTATTATAAAGCAGCTCAATTTATGTGGATTTTTTTTTTTTTAGGGAAAAAATAGTTTCAGTACAATCTTTTATTCTCCTTTATAAGTCAAATAATATTTTCAGAAATTCCCAAACAGCCTGTGGCCCAGGGAAAGTGCGTGGTGAGTGGGGGGCTTAAGTTCCTGCTCTAATTTTTATCGTCAGTACTGCAGCTTAAACAAGTTGCTCGAACCTTCTGATTCGTAGTCTAGTCTGTAAAATTGCTTCAGCTCGCAGTGTGGTCACAACACCTGAGATCAGGACCAGAAAACTCCCCACAAAAGCTGGTACCTTGTAGGTACTCAGTGAGCGGTGGTTATCATTTGTGATGGTGGCCTCTCCCCTCGGGTTTCAGATATTACAAACTTCCTTCCTTGCCATCGCGCACCTGCCCTGGAGTCAAAAGCAGGAGGCCTGGTTCTAGTCTGTGGAAGGTGCTGCCCTATGCCTAAAGCCTATTTTCCATGTCAGGGGGGAGGAAAAAAAGGCCTTGCCGTGCTCGCCTCGCTAAGACAAGTGTGGAAAAATTATGTGTCATATAAAAAGTTCTTGGAGCCCTCTGGATGTAAGAGAATACATAAATTCAGACTACCTTTATCATCGCCACTATTTTTATAGGAATTGGATCTTGTTACTCAAGGTCTTTGGAAAGAGACAAAAATAGAAGTGTGTGAAGATACCCTGATTCCCCTCCCTGGGAGGGACTTTTTCCTCGTGATGTTATTCAGCTAATTAAATGAAAATGAACCCAGAGCCTGCCATTTCCCGAGGGTCTGCTATTTCCAGAAATGCTCCGGGACCCGCACTGCCTAACTGATCTACGGAGCTGGCACGCAGGCTTCCTCCAGGGGCAGTCCCCAAAGCAGCCTTTACCCGAGCCTGTCCTACGCAGAACCCCATTGAGTGGAGAGTGCCCCCAGAAGCTTCACTCTGTTTCCTCGTCTGAACTCCTGGAGCACCGCTGATCGGCCCTTGTTTTCATACTGTGTTCAGTCTTGCCTCGGTACTTAAGTGTGTCATTTGTGTATCTTGTTTACTTTGCTAGATTTCAGTGTGGTCACTTCAAAGAGAAGCCATTAATGTGTTTTTTTTTCCTCCCCTCATTTCCAAGGATGCTGGGAGGCAGGTACCAGATTGGCACCCAAATTTCTTCATCAACACAGGTCAGAGATCAGAGGGAGGGGAGCAAGTGTTTGTTAACATAACAGATTGTCAACCTGGGATGTTTCCAGTAATTGACTGATTCGTAATTAATTAATAACTAAACAGAAATTAGTTGTTTTAAAAATAATTTAGGACTGCCTGGGTGGCTCAGTCTGTTTAGCGACCGATTCTTGGTTTCGGCTCAGGTGATCTCAGGGTTGTGGAACGGGGCCCTACATCAGGCATTGTGCTCAGAGTGGAGTCGCTTGAAATCCTCTCCCTTGCCCTCTGCCCCTCCTCCCACTCACACACGCTCTCTTCCTCTCTCTCTCTCTTTAGAATAAATAAATGAAATCTTTAAAAAGGGAATAACTTAATCAGACACAATAGGCAAATTATTACATATATTTACTCAGCAGGCTTGTTCCACACCACAGACATGTTGTACAAGCAAGATACTAGTTTAGGGGGTTTCTGGGTGGCTCAGTCATTAAGTGTCTGCCTTCCGCTCGTGTCATGACCCCAGGGTCCTGGGATCAAGCCCCGCATCGGGCTTCCTGCTCAGCGGGAAGCCTGCTTCTCCCTCTCCCACTCCCCCTGCTTATATTCCCTCTCTCGCTGTCTTTCTCTGTCAAATAACTAAATAACGTCTTTATTTATTTATTTATTTATTTATTTATTTATTTATTTATTTTTATGGGGTTTTTTTTCTTTTTTTTTATCTTAATGTTTTTTTTATTATATTATGTTAGTCACCATACAGTACATCCCTGGTTTCTGATGTAAAGTCCGATGATTCATTAGTTGTGTATAACACCCAGTGCATAGCCCTATCAATAGACTAGTTAAGAAAATTATTTCTGTGTGCTGTGTATTTTGTACCTGTTTATACTTCTAATACTGATATAACTGATATTTTGAAAAACAAATGAAGAGGAAACATCCTATTAAAACCTAACAAGCACCAAAACAAACAAACAAACAAACAAACTCATCCGTTTTGGATAAAACTTCTGTATGAAGAACTGTACAAGCTAGATAAAGCAAAAAATCAGATGTTTGAAGACATTGGAAAGTAACCAAGGCAACTTAAGGCTTGAGGGTCCAGAAACTCAGAAAAGGAGGGTGGAACACTAACGTGAGCCTGACGTTTGCCATAGCATTTTATCTCTAGGGAATTTTCTATAACCGTATAAAGGTAGAATGGAAAGCAATGGCTTTGAGCTTGTGGTATTCCCCCAAGGATGAGTATACAAAGTTGGAGTTGAGGACCACTAAGTCAGCCTGAACTTGAAGGGCCACCCTCCCAGGAAAAAGGACTGCATGAAATTTTACTTCAGGGCATTTGCCAACTTTTAAGTAATAAATAGGCCAGCTCAAGATATCTTTCTAAGTTCTAAGATGATAAATGTTAATCAGAGATTTTGTCAGTCTCACAGTGCCAGGGAGAGAAAAATAGGAGTTCAGGGTCGGTAGAGAAGGAGAAGGCCCAGTGAACATCCCAGGCTTCCAGATAGACCCTTAAAAGGACCTGCCCTAGAAGTAAGGAAAAAACTGGAGAAAAGCATGAAACTCATCTTGACTGGCTTAAGACATCAGCCTGTGCTCTGTCTATCTGACAGAATGAAATCAAATCTTCCATGAATCAAGGATAACTAGACATGCCAAGAGATGGGGCCATATGACCAAAATCAGTAGAAAATATAGTCAGTGGAAACAGACCCAAAAGTCAATTACATTTGAGTTATCAGACATGGCTTCAAAACAACTATGATTAATATATTCAAGGAAATAGAAAGATACAAAAACTTACCAAAGGCCTGGAATCATTGTTTCTGTTTGTTTTTAAAGAAATGTCCAAATTAAAATTCTGGAAATGAGGAACATCATCACTGAAATTAATAACTCAGTAGATTTAACAGCAAATCAGACACAGCAGAGAATAGGATAAATGAACCAGAAGACAAATGACAGAAATTATCCAGATTAGGGGCGCCTGGGTGGCTCAGTCGTTAAGCGTCTGCCTTCAGCTCAGGACGTGACCCCAGAGTCCTGGGATCGAGCCCCACATCAGGCTCCTCTGCTGGGAGCCTGCTTCTTCCTCTCCCACTCCCCCTGCTTGTGTTCCCTCTCTCACTGGCTGTCTCTTTCTCTGTCAAATAAATAAATAAAATCTTAAAAAAAAAAAAAAGAAAAATTATCCAGATTAAAGCAAAAGAAAAATGATGATAAATATGGAAACATGTAATTAAAAAGTCTATAACATATGTGTCATTGGAGTATCCAAAGGAGAATTGGGAGAGGACTGGGCAGAAGCAATATCTGAAGAGCTACCAACTGAAAATTTTCCAAAACTGATGAAATAATATCAAGCCACTTGTGCACTTTACAGCATAGGAGTTGGCCAGTGCCTTGAGGTGAAATTCACATAGTCCTTTTTTCTCAGAAGCTCTATGAACCTTGATGAAGACAAATACAAAGACTATCATATTTACGTACATAACAGTAAAACTCAAGAAACATAAAGACAAAAAAATCTTAGCAGAGAAAAAACCTTCTCTTCTAAGGAGTGACAGCACTGACAGCTGACTTTTCCATAGAAATGATAAAAGTCAGAAGCCAATAAATGGGCTTTATAAAGTGCTGCAAGAAAAAATAAAACACTATGGCAAAAATCTATACCCATAAAAAATATCATTCAGAAATGAAACCAAAATGAAGACATTTACAGACACAAAAAATGAGGAGAATGTGTTGCCAGCAGATCCGAACTAAAAGGAATGCCGTGGAGAATTCTTCAGGTAGAGGAGAATGGTCTCAGATGGAAATGTGATGATTTAAGAAGGAATAAAGAGAACTAGAAAGGATAAAAATGTGGTGGATATGTGGGTAAAACTAATGAACACTGAGTGTTTTAAACTATTGATAATATACACGGAGTTTTAAATATGCTGATTAAAAGCATGGTAACAATAGGACAAAAAGGAAAGGAAGTAGATTGGGTTACAGTGCTATAGGGTCCTTGCATTTTCTCAGAAGTGCTGAGTATGCGAATTCAAGGTCATGTTTGTAGCTCAAGGGTGCAATTAACATGGTGTCTTTAAGCCCCAATCTATCAGTCATGACATTAGCTCTCAATGGACTAAATAGTCTCATCAAAGGCAGCTTTTTCAAACAGAAAAGTCCAAGAGCCTGTAGCTTACAAGAGACACATGCTGACTATAAAGGTGCAGAAACATTGTCAATATAAAGGCAAAAAATATGACCCAGCAAACATGAGCCAAAACAAAAGTGGCATAGTTTTATCAGTATCAAAGTGCGCTTTAAGACAAGAAGCATAACTGGAGATAAAAAGGTTGATTCAAATGAGGAGGGCCCGTGTCGTGATGAGCACGGGGTGTTACATGTAACTAATGAATCATGGAACACTACATCAAAAACTAATGACGTACTATACAGCGGCTAACAGAACATAATAAAAAAGTCTTTAAAAAGGTCAATTCAACAGGAATATGTAGCAAGCCTACATTTCTGTGCACCTAATAGCATTGTTTCAAAATTTATAAAATAAAAACTGGCTCAACTAAAAGGAGAAACCAATCCACAGTTCATTTTCTCAATCTCAGTAAACTTTTTAGTAATTGCTGGAACAAGCAGGCAGTTCGTCGGTGAGGATGTGGGGGTTTTGAGCATCGTGAATAACAAATATGTCTTAATGGATAATAAAAAATTCACCCAACAACTGCATTTCGTGTATTGCCTTCAAGTGCATATGGAACATTCACCAATATAGACCACGTGGGGGACTTTAACACAAGTCTCAACAAATTTCAAAAGTGAGATGATGAAGTATGGTCTTTGATCACAATGGAATCAAGCTAGAAAACAATAGCTGAAAGAGGAACTACTTTATCAAATATTAGTTGCCCAAAGAGCGAGGGTCCATTTCTGGGCTCTCTATTCTGTTCCATTGATCTATGTGTCTGTTTTTGTGCCAGTACCATGCTGTCTTTGTGATCACAGCTTTGTAGTACAGCTCGAAATCCGGCATTGTGATGCCCCCAGCTTTGTTTTTCCTTTTCAACAGTTCCTTGGAGATTCGGGGTCTTTTCTGGTTCCATACAAATTTAAGGACTATTTGTTCCAGTTCTTTGAAAAATGTCCTCGGTATTTTGATCGGGATAGCATTGAAAGTGTAGATTGCTCTGGGTAGCATGGACATTTTAATTATGTTAATTCTTCCGATCCATGAGCATGGAATATCTTTCCATCTTTTTATGTCTTCCTCAATGTCTTTTAAGAGTGATTTATAGTTTCTAGAATAAAGGTCCTTTATGTCTCTGGTTAAGTTAATTCCAAGGTAACATATGGTTTTTGGTGCTATTGTAAATGGGATGGATTCCCTAATTTCTCTTTCTTCATTCTCATTATTCGTGTACAGAAATGCAACTGATTTCTGAGCATTGATTTTGTATCCCGCCACGTTACTGAATTGCTCTATAACTTCTAATAGTTTGGGAGTGGCTTCTTTTGGGTTTTCCATATAGAGTATCATGTCATCTGTGAAGAGAGACATTTTGACTTCTTCTTTGCCGATTTGAATACCTTTGATCCCTTTTTGTCGTCTGATTGCTGTTGCAAGAACTTCTAGTACTATGTTGAATAATAGTGGCGAGAGTGGGCATCCTTGTCGTGTTCCTGATCTTAAGGGAAAGGCTTCCAGATTTTCCCCATTGAGAATAATATTTGCAGTAGGCTTTTCATAGATGGCTTTTATGAGATTGAGAAATGTACCTTCTATTCCTACACTCTGAAGCGTTTTAATCAGGAAAGGATGCTGTATTTTGTCAAATGCTTTTTCGGCATCGATTGAGAGGATCATATGGTTCCTGAGTCTTTTCTTGTTGATATGATGTATCACGCTGATTGATTTGCGAATACTGAACCACGCTTGCATCCCAGGTATGAATCCCACTTGATCGTGGTGGATAATCTTTTTAATGAACTGTTGGATTCTATTAGCAAGTATCTTGTTGAGGATTTTGGCGTCCATATTCATTAGGGAAATCGGTCTGTAATTCTCCTTTTTGAGGGGGTCTTTGCCTGGTTTGGGGATCAAGGTAATATTGGCCTCATAGAATGAGTTTGGTAGCTTTCCTTCTGTTTCTATTTTTTGAAATAGCTTTAGGAGAATAGGTATTATTTCTTCTTTGAATGTTTGGTAGAATTCCCCAGGAAAACTGTCCGGGCCTGGAGTTTTGTTATTTGGAAGGTTGTTTATCACTGACTCAACATCCGGTGGGAAAAAGACAGTCTCTTCAATAAATGGTGCTGGGAAAATTGGACAGCCTCATGCAAAAGAATGAAACTTGACCACTATCTCACACCATACACAAAAATAAACTCCAAATGGATGAAAGACCTCGATGTGAGACAGGAATCCATCAAAATTCTAGAGGAGAACATAGGCAGCAACCTCTACGACATCGGCCAAAGCAACCTTCTTCATGATACATCCCCAAAGGCAAGAGAAACAAAAGATAAAATGAATTTATGGGACTTCATCAAGATTAAAAGTTTCTGCACAGCCAAGGAAACAGTCAGAAAAACTAAGAGGCAGCCCACGGAATGGGAGAAGATATTTGCAAATGACACTACAGATAAAGGACTGGTATCCAAGATCTACAAAGAACTTCTCAAACTCAATACACGAGAAACAAATAAACAAATCAAAAAATGGGCAGAAGATATGAACAGACACTTTTCCAATGAAGACATACAAATGGCTAACAGACACATGAAAAAATGTTCAAAATCATTAGCCATCAAGGAAATTCAAATCAAAACCACACTGAGATACCACCTTACACCAGTTAGAATGGCAAAAATAGACAAGGCAAGAAACAACAATTGTTGGAGAGGATGTGGAGAAAGGGGATCCCTCCTACATTGTTGGTGGGAATGCAAGTTGGTACAGCCACTCTGAAAAACCGTGTGGAGGTCCCTTAAAAAGTTAAAAATTGAGCTACCCTATGATCCAGCCATTGCACTACTGGGTGTTTACCCCAAAGATACAGACGTAGTGAAGAGAAGGGCCATATGCACCCCAATGTTCATAGCAGCAGTGTCCACAATAGCTAAATCGTGGAAGGAGCCGAGATGCCCTTCAACAGATGACTGGATTAAGAAGTTGTGGTCCATATATACAATGGAATATTACTCAGCTATCAGAAAGAACAAGTTCTCAACATTTGCTACAACATGGACGGCACTGGAGGAGATAATGCTAAGTGAAATAAGTCAAGCAGAGAAAGACAACTATCATATGATTTCTCTCATCTATGGAACATAAGAACTAGAATGATCAGTAGGGGAAGAAAGGGATAAAGAAAGGGGGGGGTAATCAGAAGGGGGAATGAAACTATGAGAAACAAACTGAGGACTACAGGGGGGAGGGGGGGTGGGGGAGTGGGATGGGCTGGTGATGGGTAGTGGGGAGGGCACATATTGCATGGTGCACTGGGTGTTATGCGCAACTAATGAATCATCGAGCCTTGCATCGAGAACCGGGGATGTACTGTATGGTGACTAACATAATGTAATAAAAATTCATTATAATAAAAAAAAAAAAAGAAAGAAAGAGGAACTAAATATTTTCAGGACGCTCCAAAGTAAGTCAAAAAGAAACAACAATAAAAAACTAAGGATATACTGTATTGTGACTACCATAACATAATAAAAAATTATTATAAAAAAAGAAACGATAGAGTGATTATGTGGAATCCATATATTTAAAGGACACTTGTATTTTTTGTTCTGTGAACTGTGAGTTTATCTCTTTCTGTTGATCATTGGTCTTACGAATTTGTGGGAGCGTTTAATATAATAAATAAATTAGTGTTTTTTCTGTAATTTAAGTTGCTCTTTTTTGGTATGTCAGTTGGCTTTTGCCTTTTTAAGTACATAGCGAAAGTTTCTATCAAAAATTCTTAAATAATCAGATTTGTAAATCTTTCTTTCATGACTTATGGGTTTCGTGTCATAGTTAGGAAATCCAGCCGCACTCCATGTTTTTCTAGTACTTTTATGTATTTTTTTACATTTAAATATGCACCCATTTGGAATTGATGCTAGCATATGGTGTGAGATGTGGATTCAATATTTTTTCTCTAGATAACCCTTCTATCCCATTACCATTCATCTATTATGGTCATAAAAATGATTTCCAGGATTTTGCTATTATAAACCCTTGGAAATAACCTTGTAGTTTTGACAATTATATATGTATAGGCATAACTGAGGGATACATTTGTTGAGGTGAATTTGCTGGATGAGAAGATTTAAATTAATCATTTAAATCCAGTGTTGCTGGAGCACCTGGGTGGTTCAGTCAGTTAAGTGTCTGCCTTCGGCTCAAGTCATGGTCCCAGGGTCCTGGGATTGAGTCCCGCATTGGGCACCCTGCTCAGCGGGGAGCCTCCTTCTCCCTCTCCCCTCTGCCTGCTGCTCCCCCTGCTTGTGCTCTCTCTCCTCTCTCGCTTGTTGTCTCTCTCTGTCAAATAAATAGATAAAATCTAAGAATAAATAAATAAATCCAGTGTTGCCCTCGTGAAGTATGATGCACTGGGAGACACAGGCGTCCAGTTACGATGTGAATAAGTCATGGGAATAAAAGATACTGCATAAGGGATAGAGTCAATGACATTGTCGTAGTGATGTATCAGGACAGATGGGACCTACACTCGTGGTGAACATAGCACAGTGTATAAACTTGTTGAATCACTATGTTGTACACCTGAAACTAAAGTAACATTGTGTGTCAACTATACTCAAAGAAGAAGAAGAAGAAGAAGAAGAAGAAGAAGAAGAAGAAGAAGAAGAAGAAGAAGAGGAGGAGGAGGAAGAGGAAGAAGAAGAGGAGGAGGAAGAGGAAGAGGAAGAAGAAGAAGAGGAGGAAAGAGGAAGAAGAAGAGGAGGAGGAGGAAGAGGAGGAAGAAGAAGAAGTCATAGTATAATGCCAATGCCATCCTTGCTCCTGGGAAATCTCCAGGGTAGGTTCAGGAAGGAAGCCAGCAGCCCAGCTTGGATTTCCACCTTAGCAACAATCAGAACCCCACCCTTCGATCTCGGTGGTTGTTTTCTAGAGGTATATAGCATAGCACACAGGGTGAGATCCCGAACTGTGAATCCAGATGACTGGAGGTGAACCACAATCCCAGCTCCACCACTTCTAAGCACTGTGACCTGGGCAAGTTCCTTCCTTCTCCTGCCTCATCTTCCTTATGGATGAAACGGGGAATTATCATGGCTGTTGTAACTGCCATCTATAAACCTGTGGCCATTACTGTATTGCTAGCACCTCGCACCACATCTGGCGTATGGCAAGCACAGAATAGATAGTATCTAGTATCACGAAAGATATTACCTAATACTAGCCATCCCTGACATGACTTGCCCTTGTCTGTCATTTGTGTAGCAAGAAGCTTAACATTTATACCTGCCTTTATTCAGTCCTCTTACTCTTTTGTAAGAACTTTGCTGGGGCACTTGGGTGGCTCGGTCAGTGAAGTGCCCAACTCTTGATTTCAGCTCAGGTCATGAGCTCTCAGGGTCGTGGGGTCGAGCCCCGTGTCAGGCTCCGTGCTCGGTGGGGTTCTGCTTGAGATTCTCTCTCTCTCCCTCTGCCCTCGCCCCCTGCTCATCTTCGTGTACTCTCTCTCTCTCATATAAATAAATAAATCTTTAAAAAAGAACTTTGCAGATAATTTTTTTTCTTTTGTATTTTTTGTTTCCTTCCAGCATTCCACTTTAGGTTTAATCCTTCAATTATTCTTTCATCCCGAAAGCGTGGATTCACTGCAAAATGTGGCTATCTCTTGCTCCTGTAAGCCTTGTGCTATCCTGATGGGATCCCACCATGCCTCCCTCAATTCTTGGAGGATCTGTGGTCCAGCTCTTCCTGAGAGTGTTCCTCTCCCTCACATTCTCCTCTGTCCACCTGCCCTAGACACGCACACATGATGGCTGTCATGCCCCTAATGAGAAGCTCTTGGAAGCACCAATAAATGAGACCTTGCCCTGATTCCTGCTCTTTCTGTCCAGCTGTTTATTGAGCACCTTCTTTGCTGTAGGCACTGAGCATATAGCCCTGAACAAGCAACGAACATTCCAGTCCTTACTGCGCATCTTTCTCAGCAGGATAGGAACAACTACTTATCTCTCTCTCTGCAAATTGTGGATATAGAACAAAGGTCCAGTATTCCTGGTGGAGGGTAAGGAGGAGGCCCGCTGTGGCTTGTGGCACCAGGAGAGAATGCAACCCTCATCCCTATGATATGCTTTGATTTTATCTCTTGGAAACATTATTCATTTTTTTGTCTGCTTAACTATTTCTTATTGTGCAAGCCTCAACTCAGATGTTGCCTAAAATGTCAAATGTCCTCTGACTACGTCAGTCTATGTTGAATAAATACAGACGTGGATAAAATAAGTGTTCTTCTGGAAAAGGACAACCAGGTTGATGGAAGCATAGACTCTGTCTCACTTGAGTAGTGGTTGATGGGACCTGGATTTTTTTTTGCCCCGAAGATAATAAGACATGGATGCAGCTTTCAAATACTTAAGGAGCTGCCCAGTAGATGTTGGGATTGGGGAACAAGATTGGCAAAAGCTTTCAGGTAGAGGACAGGGGCAGAATACCTTAGGAACAAGAGCAGCTTGGCAAACAAGAAGCGAACACCCCCACTGAGCCTTTGTCACAGTCTCCATCGGACATGGAGAGTCCTGGTGCCCTGGAGGCCAGGGTCTAGTTGACCTCCTACCAGAACTTTCCAAAGACCCAGAGGACTCAGAAGTGGTATCACTGGCCCTTCTGGCTTGGCGTTTAGTGCCAGGGGAGTGAAGCAAAGCTTGGTACACATCTATTTTTAAGCAGTCGGATTTATGCAGCCATGCCTAAGAGGCCCTGGGTACTGTTTATTGTTAGATTAGACCTGTGGTTTCTGGAAGCCTTTTTCTAACTCAGCAGGCTATGCCATTAGAGGGCTGGCATGGTTTCTAGTCATGCAGAGAAGAACTTCCAGGGTATTATTTTAAGAACATCCCAGTCCTCTGCACAACTTCACCCAGCACACCTGGGAGTCCCTACTACGCTGACAGGTCAACACTCCCCACTTGTCTGCATTGTCAAACTGAGGTTAAAGGAACAGGTTCGGGAAGAGCAGAAACTACAGAAGAAACATGTAACTGGTAGCCTGCATTTTGTGTCTGAGTGTCCCCAAACCTTCATTACTACTGGGCAGCTGGGTATCTTCCCTTCAGTCACAGCTTAAAGGGGAGAGAAGGGAAAAGCAGTGGCCTCGTGCTGCGATGGGAGGGGTATGTCTTCATTCATTCCTTGACAGCTGCTGATTCATTCTCCAGACAGCCTTGCTCCTGGCAGACAGGCCTCCCCATTCCTCAGTAAGGCCATGACTGCCTTGTCTTTTTTGCACTCTCAGGAGTCATTTCTATTCTCCCTGCACTCTGTTCCTCATTACAGCCCTCTCCCGTCTAGGAATAGCTGAAACAACTCCTTTGCCAGGTGGACGTAAATGTTAGCAGCCCTCTGTCCAGTTGTTCTCCAGAAAATTCCCTACCACTGCCTTGTCTGGGACCACACAAGCCTTTGCGTCTACAGATCCAGAGACGACAACATCTACACTGGGGACATCAACTTGACATATCCCATGAGTACTGACAACCCTCCCCAGGGTGTCCATCTATTCTGGTCAATAGAACCTTCTTAGATATTAGATGCGAGCAAAGTTCTCACTGAATATGATCTGTCTTTGATAATTCAAGGGTTTTTTTAGTGGGGGGGGTTGTCATGAGAACCATTGGAGATAGAGTTTGCAAACTGCTGACCCATGAGCCGGATCCAGCCTACAGCCCTGTTTTCTCTGGCAAATACAAGTTAAAATTTTTGGAATTGGTTGGCAACATTTTAAAAGGGAGTTGTTTCTTTTTTTTTTTTTAAAGATTTTATTTATTTATTCGACAGAGATAGAGACAGCCAGCGAGAGAGGGAACACAAGCAGGGGGAGTGGGAAAGGAAGAAGCAGGCTCATAGTGGAGGAGCCTGATGTGGGGCTCGATCCCAGAATGCCGGGATCACGCCCTGAGCCGAAGGCAGACGCTTAACCGCTGTGCCACCCAGGCGCCCCTAAAAGGGAGTTGTTTCTACATAAAAACTCAGAGGAGCTGTTCTGACAGTGTAGGTCTGCGTTTCCCCCTGGTAACCCTGGCGAAGCTGAGCATAGCTGCTGCCTTTGGACAGGCACACATTTCCTCTGTCCCTGCCAGCCCAACCGCTCTGCACCCACCCCATTTTACCACGTACATTACCTGCCTGGCCCTGGGGTTGACGCTCCTTGATTCCTCCAAGGCCAGTAGCTATCAATACTGCTGTGAGCCTAGCACCATGACTTAGAATATTTTACTTTAAAAAGTCTCTCAGCATAAAGGAGCTTACATTCTCACTGGGAAATAACTTCATATATTTAGATAGAGGAATTAATTAGAGCACATTTAAAACTTAGAAATGCTTATATGTGCATTCATTTAAGACACTTTTTCTCAGTTTTACTGAGATGTAATTGACTACAGCACTGTATCAGTTGAAGGTATACAGCCTAATGATCTGACTTACATATACTGTGAAACGATGAGCGCAATAAGTTTTTTTTAATCATTCAACCTCTCATATAGATACCAAAAAAAGATAATTTTTCCCCTCGTGTTGACAATTCTTAGTATTTACTCTCTCAACTTTCAAGTACACCACCAGCAGCGTTAACTATAGCCATCCTGTCGTACATTAAATCCCTAGTACTTATCTTGTAACTGGGACTTTGAACCTTTTGACCACATTCCGCAAAAACCCAGTCTCCCTATCCCCTATTTCTGGTAACCACAAATCTGATCTCTTTTTTTATGATGTTGGTTTTATTTTGTTTTGTTTTGTTTTATTCCACATAGAAGTGGAAAATCTCACTTAAGATCATACAATATTTGGGGCACCGGGGTGGCTCAGTTGGTTAAGCATCTGCCTTTGGGTCAGGTCATGATCCCAGGGTCCTGTATTGGGCTCTCTGCTCAGCGGGGAGCCTCCTTCTTCCTCTCCCCCTGCCCCTCCCCGCCCCCACTCAGTGCTCTCTAAATAAATAAATAAATAAAATCTTTAAAAAAATTTTTTTAAAAATCATACACTATTTGTCTTTCTCTGTCCGACTTATCTCACTTAGTGCAATGCCCTCAAGGTCTATCAGTGTTGTCACAAATGGCAGGATTTCCTTCTTTTTTTATGGCTGAAAGATTTTCCATTGCATAGACATACCACAACTTCTTTATTCATTCATCCACTAATGGACCCTTAGGTTGTTTCCATATCTTGGCTGTTGTACATAATGCTGCTGTGAACATGGCGCTGCAGTTACCTCTTAACATGCTGTTTCATTTGGGGGGAAAATACATTTCCAGAAGTGGAATGACTGAATCAAATAGTAGGAAGCTCCATACTACTTGCAGCTGTGCCTGCACCTTTGGTTTCATGTTGTTTTTGTTTTTCTGCATTTCCCCAATGATGACTGATGTGGAGCACCTTTGCATGTATCTGTCGGTCATCCATATTTCTTTTTCGGGAAAATGTCTATTTGGGTCATTTGTTCATTTAAAAAAATGTATATTCAATTTAATTAACATATAGTGTATTATTAGTTTCAGAGGTAGAGTTCAGTGATTCATCCGTTGCATATAACACCCAGTGCTCATTATATCACGTGCCCTCCTTAATGCCCATCAGCCAGTTACCCCCTCCCCCCACCCACCTCCCCACCAGCAACCCTCAGTTTTTTTCCTACAGTTAAGGGTCTCTTATGATTTGCCTCCCTCTCTGTTTTCATCTTATTTTGTTTTTCCTTCCCTTCCCCTGTGTTCATCTGTTTTGTTTCCTAAATTCCACAGATGAGTGAAATCATATGATATTTGTCTTTTTCTGACTATTCTTTTTTTATTGGATTATTTGTGGGTTTTGTGCTATTGAATTCTTTGAAAGCTATGAGTTCTGTATATGTTTTGGAGATTCACCCTTATCAAATACATGGTTTGCAAATATTTTCTCCATAGCTTGTCTTTTCATCTTGTTGATTGTTTCTTGTTCTGTGCAGAGGCTTTTTAGTTTGATGTAGTCCCACTTGTTTATTTTTTATTTTGTGGATTATGTTTTCGATGTTTCACTGAGCTTTTACTGACTGCCAGGCACCAGTGATTCAGAATTAAATAAGACAAAGTGCTTGCGCACAAAATTCTTGCAAGCTAATGGAGGAAATACATAAAACCAACCATTTCTTTATGATATGATAAGTGCACTATCTGGAATTAGGTAAAGTAGGGACTATGAAGGGGCAGACGCTTAAGAATCATTTTCCATGCCTCTTTGTATTCTGTGTACCTGTTGTGGTCAGGTTATAGACAAAAGATTCTACTTTATGTAGTTTTTTTTTCATAATAATATTTTTATTGTATTATGTTAGTCACCATACAGTACATCCCTGGTTTCTGATGCAAAGTTCGATGATTCATTAGTTGTGTATAACACCCAGTGCACCATGCAATACGTGCCCTCCTTACTACCCATCACCAGTCTATCCCATTCCCCCACCCCCTCCCCTCTGAAGCCCTCAGTTTGTTTCTCAGAGTCCATAGTCTCTCATGCTTCATTCCCCCCTCTGATTACCCCCCTTTTCTTTATCTCTACTTTACGTAGTTTTAAAAATCTTATCTGGGGATGTAGAGAGCTCACAGGTTTGTTAGAAAGACTCAGCTTCCAAGAACCACTTCTTGTATCACACTACAGATGTGGGCCTCCAAGGAACGTACTGCCTTTAGCATGACAGGGAAGCTGGTGATTCAAGGGGCCATTTGATGAATCAAGCTCCCAGCACAACTTCTAGCTCTAGAATCATACTCCCAGGTTCATAATCCACACCAGCGGATTGCATGCCCCTTGCATCTGTCTCTCTTCCAAATCAACAGGTCATATAAGTACATTAGGTTAGTAGACCCCTAGCTGCAAGACAGACTGAGAAATAAGTTTTAGCTCTCCAGACTCTATAATCTACAACATGGGAGGACATAACAGTAGAGCATTGGCAAGGCTACTGGTTGAGCTGGTCTATACCTCCTGCCACTGCAAACCTCCCCTCATCACCCTCCTTGAGGAGGATGCCTGTCTAGCCTTCCACAATTATGGCTGGGATTGCACTCCATCCATCAGTTATGTCAGGTCTGAAAAGGCGCTGGAACTTTTGGTCTCTAACAAAGCCAGGAAATTATGGTCAATCAGCCAAATCCAGTGTACCACCTGTTTTCGTATGGCCCAAAGCTAAGAATGGTTTTCACAGATGAACATGTGCCATTAATTGGATGATAAGGATACTAAATTTGAAACCCAAGTAAGCAAGATGTTATTTCCTCTCAAAAAAGAGTTTTTCTCATTCATAAATCTGTATTGCCAAAAATGTACTCTATTATTATTACATGTTTAATTTCATTATTTTATTTTATTTTTGGTAAATTGTTTTCTCCCTTGCCATGGAAGTACTTACATAATTTCCTTGATTTTTGCCTCTTTGCACACAAAGCTTAAAATATTTACTATCCGGCCCTTTACGGAAAAGGTGTACAGACCCCTGATTTAAGAAGAATGCACAATGTAATAGAAGCACCAAAAAGCGACATCTTAATTAGACTGGGAAGTCAGAGAAGTCTCTGGCTTAAGTTATGCTTAACCTGGAATGCAAGTAAAAATTTTTAAAGTGGAAAAGGGAAGGGAAGGAGTTTAGGGCAGTTGGACTCCTTCATTATACCAAACACAGCAGTGATCTCAAAATGGATCATAGACCTAAATACAAGAGCTGAAAAATAGAAAACCCTTAGGAGAAAATTAAGGGGCAAAATCTTCATAATCTTGGGTTGGGTGAAAACTTCTTAGATGTGTCGCCAAAAGCACAAGTGACAAAAGATAGATAAATTGGACTTCATTAAAATGAAAAACTTCATTTAAAAAAATGTCAGAAGATGACACTGTCAAGAAAGTGAAAAGACAGCCCTCACAATGAAATGATACAGTCATAAGTCATACAGCTTATAAAGGACTCGTATCTAGACTAGGTAAAGAAGTCTTTCAACTCAAAAATAAGAAGACAAACAATATGATGAAAAATGGGGCAAAGTATCTGAAAAGACAGTTTTCCAAAGAAGACGTATAAAAGGCCAGTGATCACATGAAAAAATGCTCAACATCATGTCATTAGGGAAATGCTCGTCAAAACCACAATGAGACCGCTCCACGCTCCCTAGGATGGCTGTGATAACAATTTTAAACAAATAGATAATAATGAGCACTGGCAAGGACCAGCGGAAATTGGAACTCTCAGATGCTCCCGCATGAATGCAAATCGTGCTGCCAGCTCCACAAACAGTCCGCCAGTTCCCCAAACAGGTAAATGTAGTTTAACTATATAATCCAACAATTCCACTCCTAGGTAATATCCAACAGGAATCAAAACACACATCCACCCAAAATCATATCTATAGGGGTGGCCAAAGCACGATTATTCGTAACAGCTCCAATTTGGAAGCAACCCAAATATTCATCAATGGATGAATGGACAAACAATGCAGTATGAAGAACGTCCATACGATGGATATTATTGAGCAATAAAAAAAATGTAATGTGATCCATGCTATGATCTGAATGAACGTTGACAACATCATGCCAAGTGAAAGAAGCCAGACAAAAAAAGATAACATATTGCATGATCCCTTTAGTGGGAAACATCAAGAATTGGCAGGTCAATAGAATCGGAAAGGAGACTAGTGGTCGCCGAGGGCAGGGAGCGTGCAGGTGGGAATGAGAGGGGATGGCTACAAGGAGCGTGTCTTCTTGCGGTGGTGAATATATTCTAAAGTTATAGAATTATATGATCGCACAACCTTGTAAATTGGCTGAAATCCTTGAGTTGTATATTTTAAATATGTGAGTTGTATGGTATGTGAATTATATTTCAACAAAGCTGTTTCAAAAAAATAAAATGAGTTCATGGAAGTGTAGAGATTTGCTGATGGGGGAAAGCAAAACAAAACAAAGACAACAATGCAGCAGAAAAAGAGGCAGAATAGAGACGTAGGTAGCGTCCAGATAACACAGAATACCATATGCTCTCAATGCGATCCCAGTTTTATTGATGCAGGGTAAGCAAGGCAGTGACCTGATCATATTTGAGTCTTAGGTCACTGTGCAACAGTGTGGAGGATGCATTACAGGGGGAGTGAGTGGAGGTAAAGAGAAGAGGGAGGACACCATTGCCATCTTGGCTGGGAATGATCAAGCCAGAGGGAACTTAGAACCAAGATTCTAGAACCAAGGGACTAGAGGTCTTGATGTTACCAAAAGGACAATATATTGGGAGTAGCACATATGAGCTCTAGACATGAGAAAATAAATTCAGAGAACTATTTTAATTAACAGTTGCAGAGGTGGAGAAGTTATGGGTAATAACACAGGTCGGTGTGGAGTTATAGGTTTGCATTTCTGAATTGTACTCAGTGGCAGGAAGATTAATGACATGACAATTAGCCAGTTCTAAAGCCTTCAATAATTGTGGAAAAAGAGCGTATCAGATTGTTTTATTTTTAAATAGATCAGTTAAATGCTACTTTAGTGACACATCTAAAATATATGAACATAGAAAAACAAAATAAGAGGAATTCTTAAAAATTCTATGCACATATTATCATACCTTCAACATATATAAAGCAAAATATTGGTAAAGTATGCACAGGAATTGGCCGATTATAGGAGGGCATTTTTATTTTATTTATTTATTTTTTAAAGATTTTATTTATTTATTCGATAGAGATAGAGACAGCTAGCGAGAGAGGGAACACAAGCAGGGGGAGTGGGAGAGGAAGAAGCAGGCTCATAGCAGAAGAGCCTGATGTGGGGCTCGATCCCAGATCGCTGGGATCACGCCCTGAACCGAAGGCAGACGCTTAACCGCTGTGCCACCCAGGCGCCCCAGGAGGGCATTTTTAACTCGCTTCTCTAAATGATTAATAGTTTACAAAAATTAGTAAAGATTCAGAGGATTTACCTCAAACCTAAGAGGTAGATTAAAGGGAGAGAATGAAATATTTTGCATTACAGTTGAACTTCTTCATCTGCCTGGAATGTGGGAAATAGGAAAGAGCTTTGCTCCCATTGTAATAACTAGAAAAAACTAGAAAAATCTAGAAAAACTACAAAAAAAAAATCACAGTTTTTCTTGAACCCACCAGAGAACTGAAGCCCCAGAACAACCACATAGCCTGAAATGTATGGAAAGACATGCACCCCCAAGGACAGACGGACACAAGCACTGAGTCACCACTGGGAGGTCAAGGAGGAAGAAAGGTCTGGTGCCATATTAGTGAGAAAGAAGAATTCAGCAAAAACTTCTAACAAACTTCTGAGTGTGGGCTAGCATGAGAATATAGGTTTGCAAGCACCCCCAGGTCCTTCTCCATGGACTTCCATTGTGCTCACATGAAAGCAGAAATGCTCAAAGGAATTCCATTGTTTATCACAGAACACATATTGGAGGGTTCCAACTCCAAGCAGGAAAAATACACACGGAGTAACACTCATACACACACACACACACACACACACACCCCTAAATGTATCACCTAAACATAAGAATCACACTACTGAATGGAAGAAGATATTTGCAAATGGCAAATAAAGGGCTTGTATCCAAAATATATAAAGAACTTAGATAACTCAACACCAATAAACCCCACAAATAATCCAATTAAAAAGTGAGCAGAAGACATGAACAGACATTTCTCCATGGCACACATACATGTGTGTGTCTGGCCAACGGACACGTGAAAAGATGCTCAACATCTCATCACTGGGGAGATGCAAATCAGAACCACAATGAGAGATCACCTCACACCAGTCAGAATGGCTAAAATCAAAAATACAAGAAACAACAGTGTCGGCAAGGATGAGGAGAAAAGGGAACCCTCGTGCACTGTTGCGGGGCGGGGGGGGCACAAACTGGTGCAGTCACTATGGAAAACAGTATGGAATTTCCTCAAAAAATTAAAGATAGAATTACCATGTGATCCAGTAATTCCAGTACTGGGTATTTACCTGAAGAATACAAAAACACTAATTCGAAAAGATATATGCACCCCTACGTTTTTTGCAGCATTACTTACAACAGCCAAGATCTGGAAGCAACCCAAGTGTTCGTCAACAGATGACTGGATAAAGAAGATGCAGTCTACATATATACACAATAGAATATTACTCAGCCATAAAAAAGAATGAACTCTCGCTATTTGCAACGACATGGATGGATCTAGAAGCAGAATGCTAAACAAAATAAACCAGTCAGAGAAAGACAAATATCATATGATTTCACTCATGTGGAATTTAAGAAACAAACAAAAACAAATAAAAATAAGGAGAAAAAAGAGAGAGAGACAAACCAAAAAACAGACTCTTAACTGTAGAGAAGAACAGATGGCTACCAGAGGGGAGGTGGATGGGGGGATGGGTGAACTAGGTGATGGGATGGAGGAGCGCACTTGCCATGAGCCCTGGGTGAAGTATGGAAGCGTTGGATCACTGTATTGTACACCTGAAATTAGTATAACGCTATAGGTTACCTACGTTGGAATTAAATAAATACTTAAAAAGCAGTTTAAAAAGAGATGGGAATCACAACAGTCCTCTTCTCAGAAACTCTGTAGATCAGAAAACAAGAAGTGACATCTTTCAAATGCTCACAGAAAAGAATTTGTCAATCCAGACTTCTATGCCCTATGAAAATTGTTGTTGGAATTCAAGGCAAAATAATGACTTTTTCAGCCAAAAAAGGGCCTTCAGGATTCATTACCAGCAGACCTATACTATAAAAATGGCCAAGGACAGTCTTGAAGCAGAATAAGATGGTGAGAGAAATTTGGGTTTATTACATAAAGAAATGAAGATTCCTGGGAATAGTTGAAGTGCAGGGCAATATAAATTTAATATTGAATCCCTTTTAAAAAATTGACCTTTTAGGGCAAATATAGTTCTAAGGTATTGTGTTTGTAGCCCATGTGAAGTTAAATGTATGACAACAATAGAAGAAAAGATAGGAGAGAACAGTTGGGCGAATACTGTCTTCAAGTTGTTATATGTAATGTACCATGGTATTATTTGAAGGTAAATATGTTGTCACCAAATTGCTGAAAATCCAAGGTAAAGAGCAGTCATGAAGGCAGACAGAGAAAAAAGGAAACAGTATAGAGAGAGAAACAAAAGAAGATAGAGCTATTTAAAAGCAGGAATTAGAAACATAGACTTCACATACAGTTTTGTCTGTATTGGTGGGACCATAAAGACCCCATAGAAAAATGCACCAGTATTGGTCTTATTCTAGAACATTCTAGATGTTCTAGAGATGGATAGTGGCTTCATAAGTGTTGGTACACAGGTGTTTGGCCTATTATGCTTCATAGCTTTGCAAGAAACGTACATACATTCTTTTGTATGTATTAAATATTCTATTAAAAGTTTCGAAATTATTTAATGTTATGTCTTCCACCAAGAAAATGTAGCCTATATCTGGAAAAATAGGTTCTGGGCTGAGGGGTGCGTTCTGTCTGGTGCTATAGGAAACAAACAAACAAACAAATAACCAAAAACCAAAACCTGAATTCCCCCTCTTGGGCTGCAAGCTTCGGGTTCCAGCCTCATTAAAGGCAGTGCTAACAGTGGTGACTTTTAGAAATTAAGTGCCCTTGGGAGCGGGAGTGGCGTTGTCTTTTGTGATGCTCTAAAAAGATGTTTGCCTCTCTGTCGGTTTCTCTCCAGGAAGGATGTGAGCGTCCTTATGAGGACTTCCTAATTTTTTTTATTGAATCTGAAAATTATATGAGAATATTATCCCTGAGCCATGTTATTGCTCTAAATCTTCTTGGCATCTAGGAAAAAAAAAAAAAAGCAATGAGCTAGCTCTCTATATAAATTAGGTAATCACACTGTCTGCCCCACAGAATCACAAGGAAGGCAGGCAAATGTGGGCTGCAAATGGAATCCGTTTAATGAAGGGTTTGGAATAATGGAGTGAGTCTTCTGTCTGGACCTCGCTTGAGTGACACACTGTTGAGGTTAATTGGATGAATCGCACATGCTTCCTTCCTGTTTTAATCACAAGTGCACGGGGAGCTCCCACTTCCCAAATAAAATGCATTCTTCCTTCCAGCTAGCTCTAGTTTGAAGCCATTGATTAGGTTTGCAATTTTACAAGGCCCGGGAGAGCCAAAGAGCCACATAAAACCAAGTATCAACAGAACACAGAAGTAATTGTTCTGAGGTTGGCTGTGGGCTTTTTCTGTCCCAGAGAACAGATGTGCAGAGAGAGTGTTGTCTCTGCATCGCGCAGCACAGAAGCCCACTGTGCGGCTACTCGCTCGTTTATCCGCGGGAGACAGTGGCCAGAGCTTGGGCCGGAAATCAAGAAAGGGCTCCCAACAATTACCCGTCTCTTAGGTCTGGAATTCAAGTGGTAAATATGCTAAGTCTATACTGTCAAAAAAAAAAAAAAATATATATATATATATATGTATATGTCTACTAGTGTTCTCCCACTTTAAACAAAGGCAGTACTCAAAATTGTAACTAATTAGTTAGGCAAACCTGTGTGTCTCAAGTTTAACTCCTTGAATTCATTCAGTCACGCATTCATTCAGTAGGTAATGCACGCCAAGTTTGATGTCCTGTGTCGTAGGACTATGCAAAGTCGCACACATGTGAACCAGATATTACACTCCAGCGCATCACAGCCAGCGGAGCAGAGAGCGAGGTAAATCATTAAAACACAACCCCTTGATGCTCTTAATATGTCTTCTGTTGCCCCATAGTACTCACTCAGTTTGCAGTCCCTTTCTTGTCTGTTTACCTGCTTGGTGTCTGCTGTCCTATCAGACCATAAGCTCCATGAGGGCAGGGCCACCTCTCTTTGGCCATCAATTACGTCTGCAGTGTCGTGGTCAGAGCAGCCATTCAGTAAGAATTCAGTTAAGTGTCGCCTAATGGGAGTGTTCACGTGATCCTCCAAGATCCAAGGGAGTTTTACCTAACCCAAGTTGGGGAGTCAACGATGACTTTACAAAGGAAGCGATGCTTGGGTTGAATCTTCAAGGTTGTGTGAGAGTTTCTAAGGGGCCAAAATAAAGAGTTTTCAAGGCCAAGGATAGAGCATGTGTCCCAGGCCACACATGGAAGAGCGTTTCTTCACCCTCTTTTAAAAGCCTGTGTATTAAAATTCCTACCAACTCTAAGATGACATCATCTTAGTCTTAACATGGCAAATATTTCTCTTTTTAGGACTGTATTTTATATAGCTTATTTTTCAGTCACTACAGGGCATTGAGTTTCTCTGAACATTACTGTACGTCACTTAAGAAAACCAGTCAGTTCCTAATAATGTGTGTAATTCGCTTGTTTTTTTCGTCTTTTTATTGCAGTTTTTCTAATTGCAGTATTTCAGAGAATCCTTTTGTGCTGAGGTTCGAGTATCAGTAAATAAGAATCTTTTGAGGGGCACTGGGGGTGCTCAGTCGGTTGAGCGTCTGCCTTTGGCTCAGGGCATGATCCCAGGGTCCTGGGATCAAGTCCCACATCGGGCTCCCAGATCAGTAGGGAGTCTGCTTCTCCCTCTACCCCTCCCCCCACACGTGATCTGTCTCTCTCTCATATAAATAAATAAAATCTTCAAAAAAAAAAAAAGAATCTTTTGAGAGACTCTGTAAAAAAGTTGTGCCCGAATGCATAGGAAAGAACAAAGCTATGTACCTCGGAAGGTTCTTACAGTGATTTCAGCTGGTGGATAGGTTGGTAACTGTCAACCAATGGTAAATGACAGGAAATTCTTTGAGCACCTATTACATGTCAGGCAGATGTGCTCAATGAAGCCACACAGTGGAGAAGGTATTTCTATGTCCATTTTACAGACGAGGAAATGGTCCATCAAAGGTGTTCAGTAACTTGTCCAAGGTCGAACAGAAAGGGAGTGCTGGAAACAAGATTCAAAGCCATATGCGTCCATAGCTGAAGCCAGTGCCTTCGATTTGGGGGCTAATACAGGTGTGCCTGATGAGAGGGGTAGAGATATAGACCAGTGTTTCCGAAACTGCTAGTCATCCTTGGATTCCGTCCTGCAGGACGCACATGGCGGTGTCATTTTCCTTGGATAATAGATTTGGGACACTTTCAAAAGCTTGTTTTATTGCAAGGCTTAGCAGAACCTTCAATGTGCTTATGAACATGATAACTTTCCAAGGTGGGGGAAAGCGTGTATTTACTTCGCAAACTTCTTCAACCACGGAACACCTAAAATGTTCCTGTCCTCTAGTGATCTGCTTCATGTCTCTCAGAACCAGGCTCAAGAGCCCAAGTTGACAAATACTGACCTGGATAATAAATACCACATCACACACCTTGGACATCCCTTTTTATTTGAGTTCAGCTTTGGCTAGGTCTTCCTGAGACACTTGTGAGTTTATACTATATTCTCATGACGTCCTTAATTTTTCTGCATATTCTTTTCTCTCTGTCTCAAATGCCCTCTCTTTACCCAGCATGGCGGGTCTTTTTGGAAAACCATTCTGCTTTGGTCCCTTCTCTGCTAATGCTCCCCTGATTCCCTCGGGCCAATCTGGGCACTGGCTCTTCCGTACCGCCAGTATGTCTTATCACTTACAATTGTAGTGGGCTCTTTCCTTTCTGTCAACCCACTGGAAGGCAACTGCACTGAGATCAGGGATGATGTCTTTGTATGTAGATCCCTATCATCTAACACAATGGCTAGCACATAGTAGGCACTCAACCCATGCTTGAATAAATGAATGAATGAATGGTCAGCCTCACTAGTTTGGGAATGCGTGGGTTAAATGAGTTTAAATAGCTGGATTGGAGCCAGGTGGTGGAGAGTCTTACCTTCAAGGCTTTCAAGTTTTTACCTTACCTTGCAAGCAGTGCAAAGCCTTTAAAAGATTTTGAGTGGGAAATTTGAATAAGGTGTTTTAAAATGGCATTTCAAGAGGATGAATTGGGGAGGCCGGTTTGAAGACGAGAGGTCTGTTAAGTGCAGCAGCGTCCAAGGCTTAGGTGATGATGGCAAAGACAGCTCTTATTGCTTATTTACAGGATTGGCTTTCGATGGATGATGAAGTAAGAGCTGGAAGGATATTTTATTCAAAAAGCAGATATCATTATGGAGCAGTGTAAGGGATACAAAGATGAAAATACGTATTCCTTGTTCTCCAAAATCTCGTAGGTTGATCGGATCGATCCAAGTTGCACACAAAAAAATAAACTATGGCCAACTCTAAGTATGTTATATAGTGGAGCAAAAAAAGGTGAGAGAACTAGAGAAACCATGGAAATTCCAATTGAGGAGGTCTGAGACTATCTCACAGAGGAGGGAGGACCTGGCCTTAGGAGATGGATGGCATTCCAAGGGGTTGGGGTCTGGACTGAGAATCAAGCAGACAACAAGAATGATGAATGGTGACTCTCAGCCAGTGTCCTTGATCGAAGCTGGATCAGGTTGGCCCTCTCCCTTTGGGGCACATGCATTTTCTGCCTGGAGAGATGAGGAGGTCTTTGTCCCCCATACCCTCTTTGAGAATTTCAGGCGTAGGGCCAACTATCTATTCTTCCAGGTTTTTCTATTCCCATGCTTGAATGCAAAACAAAGGAACAAAAGCCTTGACATGCCTGAGTTGTTCTGGTGAGAAAGCAGTCTACATTCACCATCTCCACCATCTCCTTTAATCCTTGGAAACCCCGTGAGCCCTGAGTTATTGTTGCCGTTTTACAGATGAGGAAACTTGGGGCTCAGAGATGTTACATATTTGCTCAATTTCAGTCTTGGATCAGCTCAATTTCGACAAGTCCTTTGATACATCTTTATTAGTAAGCTGTCTTACAGTGGGACAGTCTCTGAGAGTCTTCAGTTGGACAAAGATGACAAGAGATGCTTTTTTCCTCAGGTCTTCATAAAAATAACTCATCCAGGTAGCACACGGGGACATCTCCGGTGTTTTAACATTGGTGAGGACGGTGGTGAGAGCCTATATTTGTATATGTTACAAAACACTTGTCCATGCACGGGTTGGTTTGATCCTTACCCTATCCCTATCTTCTAGGTAAGTCCGAGATTATTATCCACAGTGTATAGGTGAGGGATCCGGAGCGAAACGAGGAACCAAAGAGTATTATTTTGCCAATGTGTGCCGTCAACCCTAAATGCATTACTCCTAAGTCTGGATTTTGGGATCCTGGGGTACTTAAAGTTCCCCAGCTCTCCGTCCCAGTCCCAACTGTACTGTCAGGTCCTGGGATCATTCCAGTGGCTTCGGCTGCTCTGGGCTCTAGGTCTCCCAATCTCTGGGAAGCATTTTCTGAGCAAGCTCAGTTCTCTCTTGTAGGCTGTGATGTCCATCTTCTTTAGAGTGAGTGTGTTGGATTTTGCCTTCTCTGCTGGGTAGAAGGTGGGAAGAGGACCTTTTGTCTGTGACTCCCTGGGTAAGGAACTCAGCTGTCCTTAGACATCAGGATGTTACCACTTTCGGAGGCTGCCCGGGGCCCAGGAAAAGAACCTTAATGGTTGTTCAGCACTCATACTGCTGTCCCCCCTGAGTCTTTCTTTGGTTCTCTGCCTTCTCTGTGTCTGACCCCCATCTTCGATGCTTAAAAAAAAACTCTTGTATTGCAACCGTATCCGTTGGCTGCAGGCGATTCACCGTCTCCTCTGGAGAAGCAGTCTGTACCTCCCAGGCCATCTCTCCTTTCCTGGACTGAGAATGCTTGACTCACCACCAGCTACATTTGCCTCCCTAGTCCAGACTCAGGATGCTCTCTCTTAGATGGCCGTCCTAGGCAACCTTAATGAGCCCAAGCCTCTGGGCTCCTGAAATCCCCCTCCAACCTTCGCTCAGCTGTCATAGCCCATGTTCAGAAAATAGCCCTTCCTTAGCATTGATTTCCAGGGAAGTTCACTATGGAGACACCTTGAGATCTGCGGGGCTGAGGGTGGGGGTGGAGGGAGAGGGCTAGGAGGAAAGATGCTATTGCCCTATTGCTTTAATTCATCCCCAGAATTGGTGGAACTTGGGTCATGTCTTTTTAGCTAGGGGTTGGGAAGATGGGTCTGGAAATGGCTGCATCCCTAGAAATCTCAAGCACGGTCTCTTAAAGGTAATATCTTGGCCTCAGGACCTTGCTCCTCCTCTCGGTCAGATTGGTGTTTCTTATCTATGCTTTTTTTTTTTTTTTATAGCTGCTTGACATCCACCAGGCTGTGTCCCTGTTCCTAGACATTTGGTTTCAAAGCCTTATGTGATTATTCTGAGAGGAAGAAGTGAACAGGGAGATAGAAACTGTCACAAGCCTAATTGGCTCCCCTCTCTTCAAAAGGCAGAGCTATTAAGGTGGCTCATTTCTTGTCTCCTTTTGAAGGAAGGAGATATAAGTGGTGGTTAGAGTTCATCTTTGCTCGATCTCTTGCTCTGACGAGCTTGAACCGATCAGAGGGTGAGATTTAGGCCCTTCACAGAGATTTAAGGTTCCAAAGAGGAGGAAACAGGCTTTCTTGAAAGTTAGCCTGCAGAGGCCCTAAGCCCTCTGTGATTTTGCCTTAAACAACACACAGAAGTGGTCATGTACCCACGTCCCGCTGCCACCACGCTCAGTATATCGAATATATATCCCTCGGTAAGAGCTGGAGGCATTTTATAAACTTAATTGTAGCGAAACAGTGGAGGAAATTGAAGAATTCCAGTTTTCCCCTTTACCACCTTGTTACCTTGGCTCCTCGCCTCGGCTCTCCCGTTCTATCATCTGAACCAGAGACCGCGATTCCTGGCCTGCCCCCTCACAAGCTTGTGATGAGGACCTGATGGACAGTGTGTGTTGAAACCATTTGCAGCTCACGTGGTACGGAAGGGACAGGAGCGACTCAGCCACCATCAGCCTGCGCTCTTGTGTGAGAGAGAAGCCAGCCCCTGACTTCTGTAACTAGTCCCTGGGCAGTGGGCACTGTTGAACTCCTCAGCTGACTCATTGTCCCCAGTGGGCCATGGACCCTCCAGTCTTCTGAATAATTCCCTGCTAGAGGAGCTTCCAGAAGCTAGGCTGCAGAATCCTAAGGGTTACCATAGGGCTTTGCCTAGCAAGGCAGTGAGAGCTCCCCTGATGCTGGAATATGTGGGATCAATAGAAGCCAGCCTCCAAGCGGGGCCTGGCCAACTTCCCACAGCTCTTTCCACCTCACCCCTCACCTCTCCCTTTTCCTGGTGGGCAGCTGTCAGCAGCAGCCACGGGGGACGGAGGGAGCCCTGGGGGAGGGAGCACATCTGGTCTCCGCATCAGCCTGTGATGGGAAGTATTCCTCAGTTCATCTGCACATGTTTGTGCTGGATGCTGCCCCCAGCTCAGCACCCCAGTCCTTCGCCCCAAGGAATCCTGGCTCAGTCACAGCCCTGGCTCAGCTCCCCGGGCCAGTCTGAGCCGAAACTGCTGAGTCTGTGAGAATCCCGTGTGCCGACTGTTTTTTACAAGGTGATGTCCTGAAACCCAACACCGAAAAACACATCTCAGAGCAGCCAGATCCATCGTTAAGGCCCGAATGGAATCACTGGACACCGGATTCCCGGATCCAGAGGATAATCCCCACCCCAAGCCCCCCAAGCCCCTCACACCCCAAGTCAGACGTGTGGCTTCTCGGGTTGCGCGGACATAGCTTCCGTTCTGCCAAATTCTTGGGTTCGCCGTCTCCTGCCAAGGTCAGCAGGAACTCAGTTAATCTGCTGGGTGAGTCCTAGCCGAGAAACAGCCAAAACTGGGGCAAAGTAACTCATTTTACAAAACTCCCTACCTTGCATTAAAGAGGGAAGCGTGTCAAGCCGCATTTCCGACATCAATCACCAAGAGGCACCCCTTTGTGCGTGGCTGGTCTCTCGGCTTTTCAGCGGCTGCAAGTGGAAAAGTTGCAACTGTAGTAAAAAGGCGAACTGCATTGGAAACACTTGAGGACCTGGAGTGAGAGCGAGGGTACCCTCAACTTGCCAGGCGCTTTGCTTTGACAGGGCACGCTGTCTGTTGTCCTGGCCGAGGCTGGTTCCGAGGAGCATTTTCTGGGCACATTCTGCGAGGCCTTTGTTGCCAGCACAAAGCCTCAGGTTTCACAGGAAGGGGCCCTGGCTTGTTGGGACCTTCTGGAATCTCTGAGCAACCAATCTCTCTTTTGCTCAGCGACTCAAGCCTTTTTTTCTCCCCGCCCTCCCCTTCCCCCTCTTCTCACTTCATCCAGATTAACACGCACGGAAATCCACTTTAAAATGTCTACTTGTTCAGTCTTGGAGCAAAGAGGCCAAGATCTTAGATTAAGCCCTTTGCACTCAGGTAGCTTGCAGAGAGGAAGTAAAAAAAAAAAAAAAACCAAAACCAAAAGACAGCGACCAGAGGTTGCCCTCTGACCACAGCTTGTGGAACCAAAGGCCCCCGAGGGTCCCTTGACCGTGGTCTTCTGTGATCCGGTGAAGCCCCTCCCTGTGTGCACAAGACAGAATGTCACCATTGTCCCCTGATCTTCATCCCAACTCTGCCAGGACAGGGTACCCTGAAAAATCCTTTTTTTTTTCTAATGTAAGAGTGCAAAGAGAGCCTACTTTGGCTAAAGGCAAGGAGAATAATCTGTATAGAGAGGCCCTTCTGATTTAGTGAGTCATTCATACCTCAATACATCACCCTTTTATCCTAGGCAGAATTTTAATCAGAAGTGAATCTTATTCACAGGCAAAGTCAAACCGTTTTTCCATCCGTGCACGCACCTGCTGAGAAATGCTTAGGATTTTCTCTCTGCCCAGCTCCTGGGGTTCTTCTAATCAGAGGCAGAGAGCTGAGGGGGTTGCAATCATTACTTTTATTGATGTTAATATATCACAGTGTTCTGGAAATGTCAGGTTCTTCTGCCTCTTGGGTACTAAGTTGACAAAAGTGAAGGAACCCAACCCATCTCAAAAAATGGTAGTACATGATAAATAGCAATGAGATGAGTAAGAAGTCTGATCACCAAGCACTGAGTTCCCCCCTTGCTGCTGCCCCAAAGTCCCCAGGTGGATGGCTGGTCCGCAGATAGATGCCAGGATCTCTGTGCATTTGCAATGGGAAACACAAGCAACCCGTGATGTCCTAGGCTAATGCAATTCCTAGTCAATGGAGAGAGTTGTCAGGTTATTTATCAAAGTGGGGGGCCTGGTTTTGGTTTCAATCAGGGACCGAAATCCAGGGTTTGTGCTTGTTTCAGCAATCCCAAAATGACACAGTCATGGTCCAGTGGAGCCAGAAAGGACTTTGAAGATAAACTTGTCCCAGACCTTCCTTTCACAGATGAGTTTCTGGGTTTGCTCAAGTTCGCACAGCAAAACGAGTGACAGAGCTGAGGCCGGAATGTGGTTTTCGTGGCTTCAAGCCAGGGGCTCTTCCCCATCTCCCCCTGCAAGTACGTACCTGGAGATAAACCTTATAGCAGCTGGCAAATCACCGCAGCAGGGCATTTTGTTTTCTGTTTGGAAAAACTGGGGGCGCAAGTAACAAAAACTGACACTTGCGAAGCAGAAAAAGGAGTATATCGGGAGAGTATTGGTAGCCCTCAAAATTCATAGGAATGCTGAAGACACAGGCTAGACAGAAAGGAGCAGACACTAAGGGTCGTTTCAGGGGGACCGGATTTCAGGAAATGATTAGCAGGGGGAGGCTGCTAGAATGAATGGGTCCTTTTCTCTGCTCTTGCGTGACTCCACTCAAGAGTGAAGGTCCCTGGAGAGACCCTGATCTCTGGCTAGTTCACTGATATTGCAGGTTAAATAAATGTTATTCAAGGTTGTGCAGCTCAGGCATTCAGTGGAGAAGAGATCCTGGAGACAGGGTCTGGTCACTAATCCAGCGTGGATTACCCGACCCATTAGGTGTGGGTGCTGAACAGCCAGGACTACCACATGCCCTGTATGCAGACATGGCTAGTGTTCACCAACATTTCTTGATCTCCTTTCCCAAGGAAAGTTAGACATAACCATGTGGCTTGATTAAATTATGCAATGAGCAGAAGTGCTCTGGATCGTGTCTAGAATGGAAACATTTAAGAGCTGGTATGTGACTCGGCCTGTTTTCCCCTCACTATGTCCCAGCCTTGGGCCTCGTGCCAACGTGGCAGCCGCAGAAGCTCATGGAACCTCTGTCACCTGGGTCTCTGGGGGACGGTCATCAACAGAGTTTTTAGGGGTTGTTACAACACCATATCCTAGACCCTCAACACCAGTGCACCCGCTTACAAAATGCTCTCCAGGGTGTTGATGTAAAGGGCACGCAGGGATGTGAAACATCCCGCCATATAACTTGGCGAGAAATCTGCTTGCAACTTAAAGCACCATGACTATGACAAAAACATGGGGGTAGCCTCTCAGTTTACTCCAATCCTGTTCAGATGAGCTTCTGCCTAATTCTACATCCTCAATCGGACATGCACCGATTTACAGGAGGATTCTTGGCTAAAAAGCCAATGTGTCTAGGACGTCAGGCACAAAATGCCTCCTTTAGCTGCCAACTTGTTTTCTTGTGTTGTGTTGTGTTGTTTTTTTAAACCAGCGAGGGTTTGTATAAAGGAGGAATCGATGGTGGGTTTGTCTAAGAGACATCTGCCTATCCCTACACACATTATTTTATCTCAAGGCAGTTCTCTCTGACCAGAAAAGCTTGTTTGATGCTATGGAAAACTGAAAATAAACTATCCTAGAGAAATCAGAAGATGATGTATGCAGAAATGAAACACGGACGGGCATAAAAGTACACGACTGGAAGTTGCTGGATTCCCTAAAGAAGATAGACATGGATATAGATACAGATAAATGAATTAATTGGATTAATGAATAATGAACTATTGGATTGACTGACTCAATGAATAATGAATTATTGAATTAATGAATTAGAACTAATTGGGTCATCGGGGGCTTTCCCAGTTACTACATACACTTTATGTATTTGGTTAAAACCCTCTGATTCATCTTCAGTCAGAAGACTCAGTTCATTCACTGGGAGGTGGGCTGGGGGCGGACACCCAGGACTGGGCATCGCCTGGGTTGGCCATGGGAGGAGCCCCCGGCTCGGTTCCCCTTCAGAATGCAGAATGAGAAGACCATTTCTCTGCTGGCCTTTCCCCATTCCTTGAGGATGTGGTAAAGACAGCAAGTCAGGCTTGGGGAGAGGGTTCTGAATAAAATGCAGCCAAGTTATGCATCACTATATTTATTTTTCAGTGCATTTTCCAGTGTTCTTGAAACATGTCTGCTTTTCTCCTACAAGTGAGAACTTTGAAAATGAAGCAAAGTGATTTTTGTTTTCCATTCTGGACCAAACTTCCCGGGTCACCTTTAGGTTTGGAATTTCTCCCGGATCCTCAGAAACCTTTCGATGCTAACTTTTTGATTTACGTGCCATCTTCCATTTGGCATTGGAAGGAGCTATTCTTGACCAAACTCTATGCTGTGTGGCTTGGGTCTAAATTGGAAGAGAGATAACTCCAAAGTAAAACAATGTGATTTTTAAAGAAACTATGTGACGTAAGTCTAGGAGAAGAGTCCCGGTGTGCAACACCAGGGCTCAAATCTGTGGGAGACTGGAGCCCAAAATGGGATAGTTTTGGGTGGAGGTTGGGACAGGCAAAAGGGGTCAGTAGGTGGGAGAGAGGAAACAGGATTTAATCTGAATTAACTGCAGGTGTGACATGAGAAGCCAAGAAAAGCCGTGTCTGAAGGATCCAGAACCAAGGCACAGTGATTAGGACAAAAATTCAAAGCCAGGACCCAAGACCCACAATAATCTAGTATAGGAAACATTTCTGATTCAAAAGAAGAGGATTTTCACACCACACGCATGCACACACACCTTTTGTGAGTCTTTCTTCTTGGGGACAGGGTATCATCAGCTCTAACACTGTGAACACAAACTAGGAACCTGAAGGATCATCTTGCAGGCTGGTAGGGGAACTCGCCGTGTCCGCGGCCCGCGTTCCCTGTGCGAGCGTTGTTTTCACCTGCTAGGGAGATCTGCGTCGGAGAATTCACAGATCGAGGGCTGAACACTGCGCCCAGCAGCTAATAAGTGCTTCCTATAGGTTAGTCAGTGTTGTTATTATAAAGCCATTCGGCACTCAGCGAGACCTGGCCAAGGAGGTATTATCACTAACCACGAGGAAACTGAGACCTCGAAGCGAAGCAGTTTGCCCCAGAGTCACCCAGTAGAACTGAAATTGGAGTCCGGGTCTTTTTCTGAGACCAAACCCGGTTCTTACTCACCGCATCATTTGCTGCTGTGGAAGCCCTGCGTGATGTTCTTTATAGTTTATGCATGGAGAATCACTGATCTTTGCAGGCGAGCAAACAGAATGCTGTCATTCACATGGCCCCCCAGTGGCCATCTGGGTTTGCCACGCAGGAATGCGTGATAATGGCTTCACAGGGAGGGAGATGCCGTGTTCTGTCGACCCTTGGTACCAGACCCATCAAGCTTTCATTAAGTTTTGTGTGTGTGATTTTTTTTTAACCTCATTTCTGTTTAAAAATAAATTGATTTAGCAATTTGCACAGTGCCTCCCTGGGCCATACTTTATAAAGTGGAACAATCACTTAAATGTTCAATTATCCTAAGCAGAAAAGGCCAGAGGAGGCAAGCACATAAACCACACCCACGCCACGGCTCCCTCTCCACCAGCAGCCGGGCCTGGCCTGGGGTGAAAGCCTTCTGTGACAGGTACAGCCGCACCGGCCGGCGCGGCCCCAGGCGGGCCATCCACCTCCATCACCGGACCCACGCCAGGACCCCTCCCCATCCTGGATGCACACAGGCCAGCCGTGGAGCACAGCTGCAGGCCTCAAGACACACACACAACCATTGCTTTCTACAAAAAGAGACACTGTTACGTGTTTGCCACCCGAGCAACCCAACCGTCATGTGGTCTGCAGCCAGTCTCGCCTTCTGGCTTTCTGGTTTACCCTGCAAATTAGGTCCCGCCCCCTAACACTGTCTTGACACCTGCTTATTTCCTACGTCATGCATGCTCATGAAAACTTGCATTATTTTGTCTCTTTGCCTATGTGTGTGTGTGTATTTGTCTTGTTTCCAAGGATGCCCCACCGGCTCTTTGCTGCTAAATGCACCTGTTTTGTCACCATTATGCCCCCAGCATTTACACGGTACCCATCTATCACTCCTGCTCCGTGTTATTTGTCAAGTCAATGAATCAATCTTCCATTCTGCTTTAACATGTCATCATCACGTGCTATCCTCCTGGCTCTGGACCAAGCTTTCTGTTCTTTTCTTTCTTCATTGTGCTAAGAACACTTAACTTGAGATCTACACTCTCAACAAATTGTTACGTGTACAACAGTATTGTTGGCATCAGGTACAGCGCTGTGCAGAGGATCTCTGGAGCTTATTCATCGAGCTTAACTGAGCCTTTTTGCCCGCTGGTCTTCACCTCACCTTCACCTGTGCCTGCTGTCCTGGGCTTGGGAACTCCGGCGACACTCCTGGATTCCTCCCTGAATTCTGAATCCCTTAAACAGCTCCCCACACATTCCAAGTCTCTGGATCAGTGTCTGAGCCCTCCCCCTCACTGCCTGCTGGCTCCTGGCCCCGGAAATACATCGTCTACATCGGAACGGCACTTTCCAAAGCCTGGAAAGCAGAAAGTTATGCTTCCCTGCTGCCAGACTCCAGAGCGTAAAGTGTTTACGTTAACGATCCACAGAACGCGCCAGAGAGTTTGCACCAAGGACGCTGCACCCCCCCCCCCCACCGCAGTGGCGGAGAGTGTCCACCTCGCAGCATCCTATGGTAGATATTTTTTTTTTAAGTTCTGCCCATCTGAAAATTCTTTAAAAGTTTCACATTTAAATTTGCCATTTTAAAAGATAACCACAGATCTTGGCGTTTTCCTTTCTGTGACCTTAACTGTGTTATTTATTGATCTATAAAAAGCAACTGTTTTACTTACGGATCTATAAAACTCCAGTACTTAGGACGTTAAATGTTTGTCACAGTCACAGGAAATATTTTGTAAGTTTCCTTTTGTATTTTAGTTGTGTTTCTCTTGTTTTTGACACGGTGAAGTTTAAAGATTTAAAGTCGACAAGTCGAGAAACGTTTTCTTTTGTTGCATTGCTTTTCTGATTTTTTAAAAGCCTTTCCCCCTTTAGTGCTTAAAGAGTTCCTTCTCCTTTTTATCGTGTAGAGTTTGATTTGGTAAGAAACACTAAATTCTGCTCTCCTTCTAGGGCTTAGCTTCATTTACATGATGAGGATTTCACTTGATTTTTTTTCCCCTGGAGAGTTGAATATCCTAACGCGTCTTTCTATGTCTAGACAGATTCTATGCCATGGATACATATGTCGATTATTTCACCATTACCGTATCGTGTCAATTATTCCGAACCGTATAATATGGTTTAATATCTGGAGATACTGTCCTCCCACATCATTCTTCCATGTTGACTTTGCACATGAACTTTAGAATGTCCTTTCTAATTCCAAAATAAATATCATTGGGGTGTCTATTACATTACTTTAAGGACTGACACCTTTAAGATATAGGCTCTTGCCATTCAGAAACGTGGAATGGTTCTCTAAATATTTGTTTTCCCTTTACAAATTTCAGTAGAGATTTTTCACTGTTTTCCATGAAAGGCCCATACGTTTCTTGTTAGCATTATTCCTTGACATTTTAAGAAAAGTGGGGGGGGGGGACGGGTGGCCTGGGAGGGAGAGTGAGAGAGGAAATGTGTGTGTATGTGTGTTGTGAGTGGAATTTTTTTTGTCCTGTGTTTTAGTATTGGCTGCAGATAAACCATTGGGTTTTGCTGAATTTTACTAATCCAGTTGAATTGGAGTCTCTTCATTTTATGGATATATATGATTAGACAGAGTTCAGTAATTATAATTTGGTCTCCTCATTTCGATAATTATGCCCCTTATTTCTAGAATAAAATTCTAGGCAGGTAGTCCATTCGCCAGTCCCTTTATGCCGCCATATTCCATCATCTTCTTGCTTCTGTTGTTGCTGAGACAACTGCCTGCTGAACATGATTTCTTTGAGGGTAATTTGTCAGCTGTCAGTCTACCTGTTGCTTCTTGGAGGATAATCTCACTTTTTTTTCTGGCTACTTTGAGGAGTTTGCTTTGTTTTTGCATTTTGCAGTTTTACTATTGACAAGTCTAACTGTGGATTTCCTTTCGCGCGTCTTCCTTGGACTTTGCTGGACTTCTTCAAACCACAGATTGCATATCTCGGCCTTTAAATCATGTGTTGCCTGTGCCCCTTCTCGCCTGTCCTGGAACTCTGGAATGAACCTTCTGTCAGATCCTCTCACTGTACGTTTCATAGACTCTCCTGCCTCCACCTGCTTCATTCCAGAGTATGTCCTCTCACTGTATTTCAGTTCATCTATCCTTTCATCAGCTGTGTCTAATCTGCTCCAACTGAGCTCTGAGTTCTTCGTTTTGGGTTATTCTATTTTTCAGTTCCACTCTCTTTTTTTTTTATATTTTGCAGCATCTGTGTTATTTTTTATAGTTTCCAAATCATTGCCAAAATTGTCATGTGTGATTTATTTCACCATGAGCATTGTAAACCCCATTGTTTTACAGTCTGTGTCTCTAACCTCAGTATTGAAGTCCCTGCTGGTCAGTTTCTGTTCTCGGTTGTTCCTGCTGGTTCTGGCTCACAGTGTGTTGTCTCTCCATGTGCCACATGATTTTCTATTTGTTTGCTGGACACTGGATTTGAACACTACATATAGTGTCGAGCCCTGGAATGATATTATCTTTCTCCGGCCCCTCTTTTTATTTTCCAGAGCAGAGTCTTCTTGCATGCGTTGATATTGAACAAATGGTCAATTTCCATCCCTCTGTTTTCTTTAGGAAATAAATTTCAAAGGTATATACTTAGTCTGAATAGTCACAGTTATGTTCCCTTTACCTCGTGTTAGAGTCGTCTTCCACGGGTCAATGTAGGATTCTTCTTTCCAAGCTTTCCGCCCTTGAACAGGAGAAACATGTATGCAGAGCAGGTGTTCAGCAACGGACAGCTCGTGTGGCAAATCCCTGGTTCTGCTCCTTGGACTTTGGGTGCTGATACATCATCCTGATATATCCACGTCTGAAGGATGCATTTAATTCCAGAGCTGCTTGCAAATTTGCTGGGTTTTGTTTATGTTGTGTTTTGTTTTAGCAAATCTTCATCCACTAAGGTTCTCTAGGACAGAGATGGATGGGGTCTACTCATGGCCTTATTGACTGGTTCCCTGAAACATGGGACAGGAACCAAGCCCCAGCACGTTCTGTTCTCCTCTCAGGCACACGCGCTCTGCTAGTGAGAACTCTTCTCTCAGAAAGCTGGCCAGTCCTCCTCTGCTTGGAAACAGAGTGTTATCTGGGGGTTGCAGGCTCTGTGTGGACAGAGGAAGAGGCTAAGATGGGAGTAACGGAGGGGAGGAGCTAACGGCTCCCCCTACCCACCCACGGACCAAAACAGAGATGTCTGCCCAGTTATTTTGTTGTTAGTTCAGTCTGTGGCTCTCAGGGTTTGAGGGCCGTGCTGAGGGTTTTCCAAAGCCTTTTTCCTCCTTCCTGTCTTGCTTTAAAGGAGGAGGCTTACTGGACCTACAAGACGTGTCCTGTTATGTTTGTTAATCCTACACCACAGACCTTCAGTTATGAATTCCTTTAAGATTCTGGTCTAATTTCAGTTTATTGGGTTTTTGTTTTTGTTTTTGTTTTTTTGGTTCTTTCACAAGTATTTTAGTGGGAATTTGGGAACGGTTGCATCAGGACTGGTAAGCTGATTCCATTTTAACCAGCTCAGCTGTTTTTTTGGAAACCTCATCTTTTATTAAACATTAGGAAGTGCTGAGCTTGCAAGAGAGAAACAAATTCTCTGGGGACATGCAGAATTAATAAAGAGAGATGATAGTTGGTGACAAATCAGCCCTCGGTTGCCAAGTTTATAGTCCCAGATTTTCCAATATCTGTATTGTCTGCGAAGTTTGGTGTCCTGCAAGGAAATAGGACGTTACCAATCAAGTCACGTCCTTTCTTGCATCTGGGCGATGACTCCAAGTGAACGGACAGTTAAAAAAAAATCTAAGCATATGTTATTGAAATTGAAAGACATGGTATGTGTTATTTTCATAATAATTGGTGCCCTTTGTAGAATTCAATCGACTTCTGAGACACAGCAGGCATTATATAGGCATTCTCCTCCTATTTCAGATAGCTTACAGAGATCATTATTTTCAGGAAATAAACATTTTAAGATATTTCTTAGGCCAGTGTGGTTCCAAGCTTATTAACAATTGAAATTTGTAGCACATCTCCAGAAGTTTAGAATCTCCGTTAACAATGTTGTGGAAACGATTCGCGCATAGCTTCCTCCTTGGCTGGAATGGTTGTGGAATCGTTGTCTGTCTGGACCCAACCCTGGCCTCATTGGGAGCTTCTGGAAGGCCTATTCCTTCTTTTCAGGTCTATTAAGGTAATTTTGTTCCCATTCATATTGTTGTGTTATTCGACCACAGCTCTCAGAGGCAGTTCTGGTGGTCATAGGGCGTGAGTGTAATATTTCTATTAGAATTCAGTCCCGGTGAGAGAAAATCAGATTTTCACCGGGGCATGGGGAAAATCCACCGTGCCAAAGATGATGCATGGGAAGTGTTCTCGCGAAGCCCAGAAACAAAACAAGTCATTAGTCGAATGAATAAAGAATCAGGATCGTCGTAGTTATTTGACATTCTTCTAAAAGTTCTAGGCAATGCGAAGAAATAAAAACAAGAGGAACAATTAAGATGAGATAAAATCATCAAGGGATTCACTAGAAGTAACACTAGACGTAAAATGAGAACCAGCAAGGTAGACAAGTAGAGCGTAAATATTACAAAGCCAAGTCCTCTCACTTAGCAAAGCCAGTCAGAAATAGGGGGAAAGATTTCATTCCTAAGAATAACAGAAATATAAAGCACGCAGGAATAACCCTAATAAGAAACACACGGAATTACACCAAACTACTAAGAACTAAAATGAAGGATGGTTGCGTGAAGAAGCCTATGATGCCCTCAGAAAGCAAAATAAATAAAGACATGGGTTTGCTTTTTCGGGTTAATGCACATGGTACTGCGGTCGGATCATCACACCATCTCTGGAGCTAACTTCACACAGTGCCTGAGAACAGGGGCCCTGTAGCAAAGCCACTCACACAGGACGCCCACCTCCGCCACAGGCAAACTTCTTAGCCTCTCTGTGCCTCAGTTTCCCTATCAGCAAAATGGGAAGATCATAATAGCACTACTATGTAAGGTTTTTGAAAGCGAAAGTGTCAGTATTTGTAAAGTGCCTTTCTGGCATGTAATGTGTATTTGTTAAATGTAATTGACTAAAGTAGACCAGAAGCTTGTGGCAGAGACTAGATCTTTCTGACCCTGGTTCCCAGAGATCCCTACTTGGTGCTTGACACAGACAGGCTCAATCAATCGATATTCCCCGAAAGGCACAGAAACTGGTCTACGTTGGGCTCTTTCGTTGCTATTTAATTTTTGCTGAGTTGATAGACGTTGTATTTAGCTTGGATGTCTCTTTCTTTGATTATTCGTGAAGTGGATAGATTTTTTTTTTTTTCAAAAGATCATTAGCCACCAGGTTTTCTGCTTTCAGTCATTTCTGTCCCTGCTTTTTGCCTTTTCCTCACTTAACTATTGAGGTCCTAGTGTTTTTCTCATAAAATAAAGACCCAAAATACTCCGTCGTAAGTGTTGCAGACACTTTTCCCAGTTTGCTGTTTGGTATTTCATTTCACCCAGGCTGGTCTTTGATGGCAGAGGGTTGACGTGGAGGGACTTAGAAAGCCCTCCTCAGACCTTTGAAAACCATTGAGTTCCATTTCCTTTTATTCTTTATATGGGCTGAGTTTTAAAACTAATAATTCTCCAATCCATCTGTACTTCTTTTGGTGTGTAAGGTGAGGATTACAATGACCTTTTCGTCCCCCAATACCTAGCTTTTAGGAAACTTAAAATGATAAGAGGGGTGTGATGTGTCAAGGTGAATCTCAACCTAAAGGACTCTGACGTAGTCTCTCCAAAAAGCCAACACGCTCCATTTAATAATTTCCTTCTTTTTTTTTTTTTTTGTCTACAATTAATTGCTTTGGAATACTACTCTTGCAGTCCACATTTTCCCCCATAAACAATTTTAACCCAGTGGTTTTCAGCCGGGGATATTTTGTGCATACACACACACATACACAAAACCCCCGCCCAAGGGACATTTGGTAATGTCTGGAGACGAGTTTTGATAGTCACAGCTCAGGAGGGGTAGGAGGAGTGCTCCTGGCACCTAGCGAGCAAAGACCAGGGATACCGCTAAACATCCTCCCGAGTCCAGGACACCCCTCCCCCCACCACAAAGAATTATCTGGCCCAACATGTCAATAATGTTGAGGTTGAGAAACCCTGCTTTAACCTGAAGAATGCAATCTAGCTTAAATAAGATGTTTCTGGAAAATCTGAGGCTATGTTTGGAATGTCAAAAAGAAAATACCATGACAGGGGCCCTTAGGGTTCCCTCTGAGCCTCTTTTGTTCTTCTCATTTCAGATTTGACCCTTTGTGGGAAGGCAAGGGCAGATTTGAGGAAAGGCTCAGGAAATGCTATTGGGCCAGAGGTCATCTTTGAAGGGTTTGTGAATGTTTCCCCTGAAAATCAGGTTTGCTTTACCTCCCAGGGTGCTGCCCAAGCTAGGCATTATGAAGTCGGTAAATCATCTCTCCGGATTTATCAAGCTTGGAAAAATTGGTCTCGTGTGTTCTGTCACGTTTCCCCAGGATTTAAAATCCCACAGCTACCAAAAGGGGGTCCTGGTACCTGATATCCTAACCAGATTCCCAGGTCCTATGTGTGGATTTCCCCTTACTGACTTAAAGCATCTCCATAGCATAGCCTATGTTCTTATTTATACAAGGATTTATTTCTGGAAAAACCTATTACTCCGCAGATTTTACCGATTTAAATATGGCAGCTTTATAAATATGTTTTAATACCCAGTTGGACAAGTCTTAATTACTCCTTCCAGCATCACTCAACCAAATTATTTCTTCTTCTTCATATTCTCAAGTTTTTATTTTTCCAGATGGAATCAGAATACATCTGTCATTTCATTAAAAGTTTCACTGGAATTTTGATTGAGAACATGTGCGCAAACAGGGGAGGGGGTTCTGGCAGACATCGAGGGTGGGAGGGTAGGTTGGATGAACTTTCTGGAAAGCAAGTGGGCAGTACGTATTAGGTAAGGGTCTTTAAAATATTCATGGTGTCTTGGACCAGTAATTCCACTTCTAGGAGACTAGAGCCACAGACAAAAAGTACACAGTTGTTTGCGTTAGCCCCATTTTCAATAAAATAAAAATAGAAGCAACCTAAGAGTAGAAGAACGTTTCTCTGTGATGTTATATCCAATCGGTGGACTATTAGGCAGCCACTAAAATTATGTTCTCAGTAAGATTTATTGAAATACTCGAGGAGGGAGTTTAGAATAGAAATTCGCGTGAAGGGCTGGAAGCAAAGTTGCACATTTAGTGTTAACAGTGTTAAAACGTGGGGCGCCTGGGTGGCACAGCGGTTAAGCGTCTGCCTTCGGCTCAGGGCGTGATCCCAGCGTTGTGGGATCGAGCCCCACATCAGGCTCCTCCGCTATGAGCCTGCTTCTTCCTCTCCCACTCCCCCTGCTTGTGTTCCCTCTCTCGCTGGCTGTCTCTATCTCTGTCAAATAAATAAATAAAATCTTTAAAAAAAAAAAAACAGTGTTAAAACGTGCAGGTGCATAGAAAGATGTTGGAAAGAAAATATGCCAAGTGCTATTAGTAGATAAGTCTGGGTAAAATATTATGGGTGGTTATTTTTCTTCTTGATAATTTTCCCTATTTTACATAATAAGCATGTGTTGCTCTCATAATACAAGGTTTTTAACAAAATATTGATAGACTCAAGGAGAAGCACAGCATGGAGACAGAGGGCGTCAGTAGCCCGAGGCCCACAGAAAGGAGGAAAGGAAGTTGAGTGTGGTCAGGGAGCCAGAGCACGGACTGGACCCAGGCCTCAGTGGCAGGAAAGACCCATAATGCACAGCGACCACCCAGGTTCCTTGGATCACAGAGGATGTGTCCATCTTGGATTGTGTTCCTAAAAGTTCTGTTCTCAATCTTACTCCCTCCCCTTGTCCAGGGGGAAGGGAGGAGAAGTCACTTCTGATTCCCTCTAAGTCAGGCACTGTTGTATCTTTCCCAGAGTGTGGACCCTAAAGTGATCCAGTTCTTTCCGAGGCAGCAGGGGTCCCTGTGCTCAGTCTCCCCGGGTCCCCAGCTCTGTTCATCCTTTGCCTTTGTTCCCTGCCTACAGCTTCCCTGCCCTGGCAGTTGTGACTCCAAGCTTCTGTTGCTGTTCTCAGTCCCCCGACCATGTTACTTCCTCCCTCCTTCTCAGCAGGGGCCTCCCTCCTATTTCAAGAACAACAGAGAGGCATCAGAGGTGAGCACCCTCAACCCCCTTTGCCTATTTTGCCAAACCCAGTGGCATCACTGTGGCACTCCACCGCCGGGGGCCCTGGATCCCACCCCCCTCTCCTCCTTTCCCCTCTACAACTATGCCACATCGGTTCCCCTCTCTCCCTGCAACTCCCCTGCAACTTCTTACCTCCAGGCTCCCAGCTCTTGGCCCGTAAACTTGCCAATGACTGACTGATGATGAAGACAATGAACTTCCTTCTCTTCCAACCCATCACCATATGGCTTCCGTCTCCTCCACTTCAGAGGCATCTTGGCCTTCATCCATCCTATCACTAGCATCCTAATTGGGAAACTCAAGGATTACCTTGCAGCTTTCTCTTTCTTGACCTTTGGCTATATTTGAGACAGATACCCCCGTCTTCTTTTTTGAGACACCTTCCTCCTTTTTAAAAACATAACAGCTTTGTAGGGTTATAATTCACATACCATACGATTCATCCATTCTATGTGCTATTCATTGCTTTAGACAGTTTTTTTCTTAGTCTTCTCTTCTTCTTCCAGTGTCCACACTCCTCAGCCATATTATTCTTTTTTAAACTTATTTTATTTAAATTCAGTTAGTTTGACATAGAAGTAGAGTTCAGTGATTCATCCGTTGCATGTAATACCCGGTGCTCATTACATCATGTGCCCTCCCTAATGCCCATCCCCCAGTTACCCCATCCCCCCACCCACCTCCCCTCATATTACATTACTCTCACTCAAGGAGGTCTTCTTACTCAAGCCTGGAATTGTAACCTGGCAATTCTGTGACTCTCATAACTCTCCCTCTAACTCCACACCTCAATCCTCTGCTTCAGTCTTCTCGTCGCACCTTCCAAACACACATTGTCCTACAGACATTTCAAATTCTGTGGGTCCCAAATTAAATGTGTCTTGCCCTTCGAGCCCACTCAGCAATTCTGCCACCAGACATATTCTCCCTCTGTACAACACATTTCGCACACACACAGCAGTAGCATCTTCTGTCACTCGAGGGAAGCCTCATTATTCCGTGTTCCTCCCTCATCCTCACCCTCCACCTCGGCCTGTCACCAAGCTCTGATGAGTCTAAATTCCTCAGCATGTCTTGTCTGCGTCTCCCCCCTCTACCTGCGTTGCTGCTGTCTTAGATCGCACATTATCACCCCTGACTTTGACTCCTGCAGAGACACCCTCCCCATCTGTCTGGTCTCCCTACCCCCAGACTTGCTACCAGGGCTCCTTTCCTAAACTACAGACTTAATCATGGTCTTGCTGGCCAAAGAGCCATCAGTGGCATATGCCTAGAGCACTTCATGTAACAGATCAAGCCCCAATACACAAGTAGAATGTCAAGGTCTAGCAGGAGCAGCATCTGGTCTCCCTTGCCAGCCTCACGCCTTTCTCCTCCTCCACACCCATCCCTCGATCCACACCCATCCCACATGGCTGATGTGCTCCATATATGCCGTCCTTTGTAACCCTCACATCCTCGAAACTGTTTTGAATTTTCTCTGTTAAGGGTGCCTGGGTGGCTCAGTTGATTAAGAGTCTGCCTTCAGCTCAGGTCATGATCCTCGGGTCCTGGGATCGAGTCCCGTGTCTGGCTCCCCACTCAGCGGGGAGCTTGCTTCTCCCTCTCCCTCTGCCTGCCACTCTCCCTGCTCGTGATCTCTCTCTCTCTGTGAAATAAATAAATAAAATCTTTAAAAAAAAACAAAGAATTTCCCCTTAGCAGAATCTCTTATCCTCTAAGATATAGGTTGAGATAGACACTCTCCCCTAAGTTCCCACCGCACCTTGTACCCTAATCCTATTTTGACATTTCCACATTTTTGTGATCTTGTTACATGGTCCTGTGCCCCAGCAGAACGTGAATTCTTCAAGAACAAGTACCCCGGGGTACTTCTCAGTCCTCTGGGAGCCTCAGTATCTGATACTACACCCACGAGACGAAGGCAGGCAATGACGGTCTGCTGATTAATTGCATGGATGAATGAATGAATGAATGAATGAATGAATGAATGAATGAATGAGCAAGCAAATGAACCTTCTCAACAAAAGGGCATGACTTGCTCAGGGGAAATAGGAGTGGCTGAAATGCTGGACATTGAAAGGAAAAGCTCTGTCAAATCCCTTCTGGGGCATTGAGGCCAGCATACTCGGCTTTGGCGGCCATGACTTTAAGTTGTCATGTGGACCCAGCTGATTTAATAATGAAGCTTTCAAAGGGGACGTTTGCCTCAGGGGGCGAGGACTTTGTAGGTCACCATGAGATGATGAATCACCGCCTTCAAAGCAGAGAAAACTTGCTACTGTCTTTGAGATACGTGTTAAAATCATGTTGGGTTCTTCGTTAGGACTCGGAACCCACCCTGATTGTCTGAGCTCACTATTTCTCTGGACCCTCGGATTGACTTCTTTGTGCCATTCACATTTTAAAATTGTGGATAAGTTTGCTGGAATGAATCAAATCGACTCATTCTACTGGCAGCCAGGATGGTTCTGAGCCTGTTACTATGGAAATGAATTTTTTACTTCTGTGGTTCCTTCCTGATTTTCAGACTGTACAGCAACATTTGCAATGCTCCTGTGAATTTCTCCCCAAAGAGAGGAAAGGATGAAAATAGAATCATAGGGACAGAGAGCCGGGGATTTGTAATAGTCAAAAACATTTGGCAAATCTCTTTGCTCCAGGTCAGCGCATCTCAGTCCTGTTTATTTGTTTTGTTTATGGTTTATGTGCTAAGCTCAGCACTTCCCTGAGCTCACTCGGCTCTGACACAACTCACTGTCTAAGACAAGGACAATGTCATTTTTTTTTCAAAGTCGCACCGTACCCTCCATCACCAAGGGACTGATCCGGCCCAAGTTGGGAGCATGTTGACTTCATGGCCCCAGTGCCCACCTTCCCCAGCCCCAGGGTCTGTGTCTTTGTCCACTTTTTTTTTTTATTATTCCAATGGTTTTGTGGCATTCCGTGGCATGGGAGGGTAATGCTTCAGCCTCGTCCAGTGCCTTGATGGAGGGAAGGGAAGCAGGGAGTCACACCTTTAGAGATGTAGAAAATGATTACATATCCTCTTGTTCATCATATTCCTAAGAAGAAATAGGAGGAAGGGGAAAAGAGAGATTTACAACTTAGGGACTTAAGATGCTTCTGAGTTCTGAAACATGTGAAGGTAGCTTCTCATTCCTGCGGCCATTCTATAATGTTGGATAAATGGGTTCATTCACTTATTCCTATGGCATCAATTACTTTCGAGTATATATTTTGTGCCACACGCTTTCCTAGATACAACAGTGAACAAAGTGTATGTCTCTCTGTGTGTGTATGTGTGTGTATACACGTACCACTCTTCTCATAGAACTTAGTGTGATGGAAGGAAAAGAAAAAGATCAAATAAATATATAATAGATCGTTGAGGAGTGCTATGAAAAATGAGTTGAATGAGGGAAGAAAATATGGAGGGGGTCCTGTTCCAAACTGGATGGGAAAGGAAGACCTCTCTGAGAGGTTAGCAGCAATCCAGAACAAGTTTAATATATCAAAATGGGCAAGATGGCCAATATGACTGAGGCCAAAGTGTTGAGATGGGGATTAGGAGACACAGTTGGAGTTAGGCAGACATTAGGCTGAATAATTGCCTATCAAAAATGTCCCTGTCCTCATCCCTGGAACCTGCTGCTGTGTTACCTTACATGGTAAAAAGGGCTTTGCAGCTGTCATTAAATTAAGACCTTGAGATGGGAGATTATCCTGGATTTTCCAGGTGGGCCCAGTGTGATGACAAGGGTCTTTATAAGAAGAAAGCAGGAGTGTTAGATAGATAGAGACAAGACAGAAGGAAGCAGAGGTCAGAGACAAGAGAAGATGCTAGGCTCTTGTCTTTGAAGTTGGAGGAAGGGGCCATGGGCCAAGGAATGCAGGAAGCCTGGAGAAGTTGGAAAAGGCAAGGAAACCAATTCTGCCCTTCATCCTCCAGAAGGAACACAGCTCTCCTGACACCCTGATCTTAGACTTCTAACCTCCAAAGTCGTAAGAGAATACATTTGTATTATTCAGGCACTGAGTATGTGGGCAATTTGTTACAACAGCAATAGGAAACGGATTCAGGTGTCAGATTATGTAGGACCTAGTGTTCTTATAGGTAAGGATATTGACCTTTAATCTGAATGTGAATCAAAACCACGGAATGTTCTAAGCAAAGGAGAGCCATGACCCAACCTGTGTGTTTACAGAGTCGTTGTGGCTTATGAGTGGAAGACTCCAGCAGGGAGAAGTCTGGGGACCAGAGAGAGAGAAGTGGTGTTGAGGCAGCAGGGGAGGCAGTGAGAAGGAGCCAGATCGGAGATGTTTCAAAGGCAGAGACAGCAGGACTTGCTGATGAACTGGATTGGAGAAGGGCAAGGAGAAGAAATAGCAGGATCATTCCTAGTAACTGACCAGAGCAGCTGGCGGGATGGAATTACCAATGCTGAAATGCAAAAGACTGGGAGGGAGAGTCTGGGGGTGTTTTATTGTTGATTATTTAATTAAAAGTGTTTTTTGTTATTTTTGGAGGATGGATGGGCTTAAGAATTGTTTGGGACTTAATTTTGAGATAGTCATTAGATCTCCAAATGAGAAGTTTAGTAATCAGCTTTACATACAACTCAGATGTGAAATAATAGTGTGTGTGTATATATGTGTGTGTGTGTGTGTGTGTATATATATACCTGTGTGTGTGTGTGTGTGTGTGTGTGTATAAAATTCATATCTGCCCTGGTTCCTGGCACAGAAGTCCTAAAATCCTTGTCATTTTCCTAAGTGATAAGAGAACGTGGAGCATCTTTTGTTTTAATATTTAGTCTTTGACCCAGCGTCCTGACACAGAGCTCCTAAATCCCTTGGAATTTCCTGGGTGGTAGGAACATCTTTTGTTCTACTGAGCAACTCTTGGTGGGGTCTGGATGGCGGCTGGTGACTAGAAAGGCCAACCCACGCATAAAAGCTTGAAACTTTCAGCCCCAACACTATCCTCTGGGGAAGGAAGTGGGGCTGGAAGTTGAGTTAAAGATTGATCATGGTCATCGATCAGTTAATGATTGATGAAGCCTTTATAAAAATCCCAAAAGTATAGGGTTTGGAGAACTTCCACGTTGGTGAATGCATTCACATGCCATGAGGAAGAGATGTCTGTGCTCAGGACCCTTCCAGACTTCACCCTGTGTGTCTCTTCATCTGGCGGTTCTCCATATCCCTTGTATCTTTATCATATAATAACCTGGTAAACATAAGAAAGTGTTTCCCTGAGTTCTGTGAGCTATTCCAGCAAATCATTATATGCAACATGGGGGGCTCATGGGAACCTCCAGTTAGTGGCCAAGTTGGGCAAAAGTTGTGGGTAACCTGGGCATCTACTACTTGGCATCCGAAGTGGGGGGCAGTCTTGTGGGGCTGAGCCCTTAAGCTGTGGGGTCTGCGCTAACTCTGGTTAGTGTCAGAATTGAATTGAATATAGGACAACCAGCTGGCGTCTTAGAGAATCACTTGGTGTGAGAGAAAACCACACACCTGGGGTCAGAGTGTTGCGAATGTAGTAGTAGGGGTGAGTAGAGGAGAAACATGGGAGGAGTGGGTCTTTCCAACTCAAGAAGGGAGGGATTGGACCAGAGAAATAAATACTAGAGTCCTTAACAGAGAGCTAGATGGGAAGGAAAGGGAAGGAAGAGAAGGGGTGGAAAGGAGCGTGCGGAGGGGGACTGACCCTTGGGCTATTCCAGAATTTAGAGACCAGCCGGAACCACGCAGCCACAGAAAGGAAGAACAAAGTGCACTCGCCAGTAATGATGAAGCAATGAAGCAATTACATTCCTTCGGAGCCGGAATAGAAGCTGGTAGAGGAAATAGAAATCAGCCCTAGGGGAGTGCCATAGCATGTGAAATTAGCACAGCACCCTGTGAATTTCTTTCCAGCCTCACCTTTGGTTGATGAGCTCGGTTTAAGGATCAAATTAATCAATCTTGAGCAACTGTTGGAAAATGTGAAAAACTCTCACCTCTGCTTGGTGTGGCTTTCACTTACAGTCTGTGTTCAGAGCAGAGATGGGTATAGCCCAAATACGGTGTGTTCCCAAGTTGGTGTTAATTCCCTTCACCATCAACTCTAATCAGGTTCTAAGCCTCTCTCACAGGAGTGGCAAGAAATTCGATCTCAGTCGTGTTTCAGGAGTGCCTCCTAATCCCTAGAAGCCTGAGGCCCCGAGTGGTACCTGGAGCCCTTCTGTAGAAGTCACCGTAGTCACCTTCCTCCCCGTGGCTGTGGGATGGTGCTCAAGTGCTTCCTCTCTGCATCTCTTGGGCTCCAAGGCAGAGAAGTGCTCCTCAGAATGTCCTTTGCGTTTGGCTGTCACTCTCTAAGCTTGAGAAAAGACTGGCCAGCCCGACAGCCATCCTGTAATCACCCCATGTGGGAGAGTAGCTATAAGAGGGGCCACGTCTCTACAACCTGCGGAGACCCCACGAGTCCTGCCCTTTTTCAGCCTCTGGAAGGGAAGCTTGTACCCCGGGGAGACCATTTCTGCCTTGCCACTGCTGGCAAGATTTCCTCTCCCTTCCGTACAAGGGCCTTCTCCTGTCCCACAGTCTTCACAGAGCAACGTGGGCGAGGTTATCTTCTGGACGCCAGACCACTCCCATTTTTGGTACTGAAACTCTACAGCCATTAACGACCCCCAACATATGGGTCCCCAACTCAAAGCACAGAGGAAATGTGCTTCTGATGGGGAGAGAAAAATACCTCTCAACTTTTTCTATTGCAATTCGTTTCAATATCTTATAATTTTATATAACTCTTAAACTGAACAAATGCACCCTTGAAATAAGGCAACTCTGCTTTTGTCTCCCAGTGTCCCTGGACTTTATTCTTCCATCATCGGGAGGAAACATGGTGGGACTTTTCCAGTCCCTCTTAGTAAAAAAAATTCTGTGCTATGGTTACTTTAAGTCAAATAACAGTCTCAATTCAGTCGTTAATGTGTCTGACCAGAACTATAAATTGGACTTAAAGGCACCATATCTCCCAGTGCCCTGCTCCGGGTTTGGGGGAGGGAGGTGGAGGGGGGCGGGGAGGGGGGCAGAGTCGGCAATTAGGAAAGGAGCTCTGTGGACATGTCCCTCTCCTACCGGGTTCTCTCCCTGCCCTCCCTCCATCTCCATACCTGTGGTTTCAGAGCCAGCAGGGACTGGGGCTGGGGTACAGCAAAGAAGAGGGGGTCATTCCTAGCAGCTACTGACTGCCTGGGCATAGCATCAGATCTCACTGGTCAAGGGTTCAGCCCCACACAGCTGCCTCCCCACCCCACCCCCCGCCCCGCATGCAGATGCCAATCGTAAGCTCAGGTTGTCTGTCACCTGAGGATTCTCCCAGGAGCCTATTAGCACATCCATCACTTCATATATGTACGTGTGTGTGTGTGTGTGTGTGTGTGTGTGTGTGTGTGTGAGAGAGAGAGAGAGAGAGAGAGAGACAGAGACAGAGAGCATTTAAGCTTCACCCTCTAGAAAATTTCAGTTATACAATACAGTATTGTCAACTATAGTCACTTTAATGTATATTTTGATGCTCAGACCTTATTCATCTTACAACTGAAAGTTGTACCCTTTTACCAGAGTCTCCCTATTTCCCCCACCTCTCCCCCACCCCCCAGCCCCTGGCAACCACCATCTGGCTCTCTGTTTCTATGGTTTTGACTTTTTTGTTGTTGCTGTTTTAGATTCTGTATATAAGTGATATCCTACAGTTATCTGTCTTTCTCCGACTTAGTTCACTCAGCTTAATGCCCTCCAAGTTCAGCCGTGTTGTCACAAATGGCAGGATTTCCTTCCTTTTTTTTTTTTAGATTTATTTATTTATTTTTAGGGAGGTGGAGCGCAGAGAGGGGAGGAGGGGCAGAGGGAGAGAGAGAGAATCTCGAGCAGACTCCCCACTCAGCGTCGATCCCAGGACCTGGAGATCAGGACCTGAGCTGAAACCAAGAGTCAGCTGCTCGATGGACTGAACCACCCAGGCGCCCCAGGATTTCCTCCTTCTTAAAGGCTGAATAACATTCCATTTTATATGTATATGCCACATTTGGGGGCATTTAGGTCATTTCTCTATTGGGCTATTGTGAATAATACAGCACTGAACATGAGAAAGCAGGTATGTCTTCAAGATAGTGATTTCATTTCCTTCGGAGGTATGCCCAGAAATAGGATTGCTGCATCATACAGTTGTTCTGTGTTTATTTTCTCGAGAAGCCTCCATACTGTTTTCTTTAGAGGCTATATTCCAGTTTACGTTCCCATCAGCGATGTACAACCTGGCCAGTCTTGTTATCTCTTGTCTCTTTCAGAATAGACATCCTAACAGGTGTGAGGTGCTCCCTCATTGTGGTTTTGATGGCTTCGTCTTTCTGGTGACTAGCCCCCATTCTGAAGCCACCCAGGAGAGCCCAGGAGTCACCTCATTAGAACAAAAGACACCCCATCTCTCAGGAAATTCCAAAGGATTTATAAGCTCTATGTCAGCAACCGGGTTAAAAGACCAAATACTGAAACAACAAAAAAACAAAAAACACCTCTCCTATTGTTCTGATCACTGAGGAAATTACAAGGGTTTAGAAGCTCAGTGCCAGGAACCAGGGGCAGGAACCAACCTAAATGTTTTCTGTTATTTTACAGTGACCCCTGCAGCCCCATACTAGCTCTGTCTCATGTGGCCCATCGGACCCGAAAGAAACTCATCTTGGGGCTACAGGGGCCACACATTCAGTTTGCCCAGGACCATCTGGGTTTGCCAGTTTGCCCAGCCTACTGCTTTCATGCTCAAAAGTGTCCCGTTCGGGACGAAAAAGCAGTGTGGGCTGAAAAAGTGATGTGATCCCTCCTCCGCCTGTTTGCACAACTTCTGGAAGTAGAGAATATCCAACACCACCACCCTTCCTTCCTTCTCCCATCCTGTCCTCTACCCCTTAGCAAGCCTTCTAGATGCCCCAGGAAGACATCAGGCCGCAGTCCGCTCTGTGCTTGAGCTGCAGGAATCCCACTGGAAACCCTTCTCCAAGCTTGAGAGGAGGGGGGCAGGTGTCCCCCACTCCCGTTTTCCAGGAAGGAGGACTCACAGCCCGCTGGTGGCTCTCTCTGAATATCCTCACCCCAAAATGGTGCCGACCCCCGTGATGTGGGTGAACATTGAGAGCCCAGTAACAAGCTTCTCTCACCTGCTCTTTGATAAACTCTTCGCAGTGAGATCCACTAGCGTGGGAGTTACAGGAGAGAGAGGGCTTTATCTCCTTCCCCGTCCAGATCGGACCTCCATGCATAGCAGCCAGTTCGTAATTATTTGTGCAGTGAAAGATAAATGGGAATGTCTGGCATCTCACTTTGGAATGTAGTTTCTATTGTCTTTGGGTCATAGCTCAAACTCCATTTGAGCAGGCCATTAATCATGGCCGTGTGTAATTTTATGTAAATGCATCTGTGATAATATCATATATATTGGCAATTGTTAAGCGTTGCTTTATTCTTTTCCTTCTCGCTGAACTTCTTATTCCTCCTCTTCTCTCCCATTTTCATTTCCCTCAACCCCTGTTCATCGTGTACGTGCCTACAAAATATATATACATTTACACACACACACACACACACACACACACACACACTGTTGTATTTTCTTCGAGACCACATCATACAAAACTTCACCCATCATATTTTTCTTAGTCCCACCTTATGGATATCCTTTGTCGTTTATTAAGTACTCACATGCATGAGGCTAGTTACTGGCTTCTTGTCTATCCCACTGGTTTGTCTTTTTTTTTTTTTTCTTTTGCCAGTATTATGTTGATTGGTTCTCAAAGAATATTCTGTAATAGTTCTCAAAGAATATTCTTTAACCCAGCAGCATCAGCATCACCCGGGAACTTGTAAGAAATGCAAATTATTGAACCCCACCCCAGACCTAGTAGATCAGAAACTCTGGGGGGGGGGGGGGTCCAGCAATCTGTTTGAACTGCTTTAACAAGTACTCCCAGGAAATTCCGATGCATGCTGATGTTTGAGGATGCTTTCAAATGGTTTTCCAGTACATGCTTATGTGTTACCCAAGTCATTGAGCAAATTCCCCCTAATTAGCTTTTTTATTCCAGACTTTCTTGGCTCTTCTTGAGCATTTGTTCTTTCAAATGAACATTAAGATAATTTCAACCAATTAAAACAAAACAAAACAAAACAAAACCTTGTGTTTCCAATGGGAAATTGCAAAGATTATATATTCATGTTGAGATAATTGGCATTTTTGTGACATTAAGTGTTTATATTTGAGACTATAAAATGTCTTCTCATTTGTTGTAAATTAGATTGTATTGGTTTCATGAAAATTCTCTGACTTTCTTGTCAGATTTATTCCTAAATAATGATAGCTTGTGATCACTATGTTGGATTAAACAGTTCTTCTATGAATTAGATTGTATTGGTTTCTTTTCATGAAAATTCTCTGACTTTCTTGTCAGATTTATTCCTAAATAATGATAGCTTGTGATCACGGTATTGGGTAAATAGTTCCTCCATTTCTACTATTTCTAGATTCTCATTTCTAGAATTGAGAGTGAACCAGAAGATAAGGAAATATCTCGCATGCAGTCACTTTATTAAATTCTCTTGTTAATTCCAGTAGTTTGTAATTTTCCAGCACAAACCTAACGATTTCTTTTTTTCCCTGCGTATATACACTTCTCCGCTTGGCTGCATTCACTAGAACTTACAAAGCAACGCTGAAAAAATCATAGTGAAAGCAAGTGCACCTGTCTGGTTCCTGTTTAGTTTGAAATGGCTTTACTATTTCAACATTTGGAATAACATTTATTGTTGGACTTTGGTGGTCTTTAATATATGTATGGGGTTTCCTTCTAGTTTTCGTTAAGGAGGATTTTTATTAGGAGTAGCTATTGATTTTTATCAGGTGTCTTTTCAGCATCTCTTGCTATGTTCATATGCTTGTTTGTTGCTTTAATGCATTATCCTCATTTCTTGGAGAGTCTTTCTGCAGCATGAAGGAAACACTAATTATTATTTCAATCAATTTTTCTGTCTTATTAGTTTTATTTTAAAAAAGAACAAGAAGAACAAGGATTCTTCTTTTTTTGATTTAAATTCAATTAGCCAACACATCGTACATCATTAGTTTCAGACGCAGTGCTCAGCAATTCATCAGAAGAACAAGGATTCTAATTGGTTAGTTAGATAAGTTACCTGAAGCGAAGAAGCGAGAGGGAAGAAACGAGAATCTGGTCCTCTACAGCACAATTGCAGGCCCCCTGACTCTGGGAGCCATTTTGTCTTTGGCCAGGAAGCCAAACAAAATTACAAATAAAAATTAATAATCAGGACAGTAATGGTGTAGGAGGTCAGAGCCCGAGTTTCCATGTCAGATGGGTCTGGGTTCAGATCTTGGTTCTGCCCCTTGTGAACTGAACTTCAGGTAACAAAAATGGCTACCATGTATTGAATTCTTACTGCGTTTTTTCTAAGCATTTTACGTGGCTCCATTTCGGTTACTTGCTTCACTTCGCTACATCACCTCCTTCCCCCTTGCTAACCAGAAGGTTGTAGCTGCTTCAGAGTATTGTAATACACATTGCAAGGAATTCCAGAAAGTTAGCTCTATGCTCCCTGTGAAGGATTCTTTTTTCATAAGAAGACTTTTCTTTTTCCTTTTCAACTGCCAAAAATTCACCTACCATGAAGCACAGGGAGTGCCTTGTATTCTTGGCCAAACACCCCAAGTCTCTCATCTGATAAATAGATTCCCATAGAAGGGGGGGTGGAGGTTTCCTTTTTAGCCTGGACTGATGAGCAGACATAATTTTTCTACTGACCATTGTCTATGGACACTACCTTTTCCTCGTCACACCGGACTGAGCAGGAAATAACGAAAGCCACAATCTCCTATGCACTCTCCCTGGGACAGACACTCCTGGGCTTCCTGGAATTTGAGCTTGACCAGTGTGTGGGGTAAGAGCCTTCCTGGGCTCCCCTAACACCGCCTCCAACCCTCTTTCACCTTCCCAGGTGAGCTTGGAGGCTCCTTACTAACCCATTCTCTGTATGCCCCTGATGGCCATTACTCACTGAGTGGCTCAGCAAGGATTCGGGACACACTACTCCACCCCTCTACTTCCTGGTGTCAGGGTCCCAGTGTTTGGCTTCCATCCACTACCTCCCACCATTGGCTTGTAACTGGGGACTATCCCCTGTAACCCAGACCCCAACTAACTGGCTTCATTAGACCACAGCTCAGCACTCCCTCAGTCGGCTTTCCACTGCCTTTCCCCGTCTGTAGAAGGATTGACTGCTCTGCACCCAGAGCCTTCACTGACTGCAGTTCCTGCCTGGGAATCCAGTCTTCCCAGTACACTGGTCCCGGAGACCCACTGGCAGAGTCTGACGTGGCCCACACTTTGGGGGGGTGGTTTGTCCCAGTCCTGGTGGAACTCCAGACTCATGCATTGCTCCTTGCATTTGCACATCCACTAACACAGCTGGTGTTGCCAGCCATTGGGGACCGCATATTACCGATCCCCTCATCCCACCCCCAAATACTCATAATTCTTCTGACTGTGTGCTCCACCTTTCTTAATTTGACTCCCTTGTCCCTCTCCGAGCCTTTGTGTATTTGCACCTCCCACTGAACCCTGGTCTCCTCCAGACCTGCCTTTTACCACTCCAAGTCTCAGAAATCACAGTAAAAACCAAAAAGCTTTGCCCAGATCTCTTCTTGCTAGAAATGGCCCAGGGGAATCACAGAAGAAGAGAGCTGTTCTCTGTCCCTCCAGACCTGGTTGCTACAATGACGGGCATCTGTATACAAGCAACACCAAAACGCAAGGCTGTGCCAGTCCACGTATCAGGCTGCCGACCTGGTCTGCACGCTCTGGACCGCAAGCTCAAGCACGTGAGCGTAGAAGCCGCCGTGCACGTACACATTTGCCTTTGCTGCAGGTGACCTTGTTTACCTTAAGGAATAATCACCTTTCAGATTCCTGTTATTAATCTTAATGGCAACGATATCCTCTTAGGTCTTCATACTTGACAAATGGATCTCTCTGCTCTCCGGGAGGCAGGGAAAGAATCTGGAAGTGTTTCTTGACCTATAATCTGTTACTGAAACACATTTTTTATTGATCACATCTCTACTTACAGTTCAATGCAGTCAGATCAGTTGAACAAATGTATCAGTGCTTAAAATCCTCATTTGGTTTACAACAGAACAGTTGCTACAAGCTTATGAGTAGGGACCTGATAAAAAGACCATCATTCTTGCCCCCTCTGGAATAAAAACTCAAGGTAGCATTATACTTCTAATCGGAAAGTAAGCTTAGCACATGGAGGCTCAAACCTCAGTCCCCAAGATTCTGAGCCAGTAGGGTTAGTGGAGAGCCCAGGGCAGGTGATTTTTAATAAATGGTTTTGAACCACATCTTTGAGAAGACCCGAATTAGGTAAGAGAACTTTGGACTCCAAAAGTTTAATTCCAGCTCAATGACCTTAGGTTTCAAATCTTGGGTTTTCATTTCCAGTCTATAAGAGGGGACTAGCAGGAACGGCCCCTTGATATCACAACTTAGTTTCATGAAGATTGCATTGACCGGCAACAGCTTCTTTGAACAGACTGTGAAAGTATCCGCAATAAAAGGCATCAGAAATCCTACAAATTTAACTCTGGGAGAATAGAAGTACTGCCAAGCCTTATCCAGTTACCTCTGTTGAAAAATAAGTAGGGCACATATTAGAGACAGCAGTAAGAAGAACGTAATGATAAATAGTCAATTAGTAGACAGTCTATAAAACCTAGCAATCTGGTGTACATAATGAAGGGATGACACTAATGGTCTCTGAGGACATAATTTATTGCAACATAACAATTTATGTACAAAAGAGTGACATCGAAATTGCAAGGAAGCAATATATTCTGGTACTAAATTAAGAAAATGACATATAGATCTTTGAAGACTTTCTAAAACTGTTTAAAATGAAAACAAAGTTTGGCACTTAAAATGATAAACTTGAGGTAAAGGTCGTTCATTCAGCAAATATTTATTGAACATCTATTATGTGCCGAGCACAGAAGAAATCTGCCTTCATGGAGCTTATATTCTAATGGAGGGGTAAGTATATTGATTGTATTGTCGTGACGATCATAGTTACAATCAACCAACGTTCAGAAAAAGAGTGGGAGAAGAAGTAATATGGTAAAGTATAATACGGTAGCCACAAGCTCCATGTGGCTATCTAAACTAAAATTTAAATTAATTAAAATTAAATACCATTAAAAGATCAGCTCTTCAGTTGTATCAGCCACTTTGAAGTGTACAAGAGCCACATGTAGCTAGTGGCTACCATATTGGGATGGTATAGAGTCGATATTTCCATTATCACAGAAAGTTCTAGTGGACGGTGCTGATCTAGAATATGGTAGAAGATAAAATATACTGTGGTGGAAAGTAAGGCAAGACAGGATGACAGATCGTGCTGGGAAAAAGGGAGTTGTCATTGAAATAGATCTGAGACTATCTCTTAGAAGGTCATATTGGAGGAAGGGCATAAAAGAGAGGAGAGCAAACCATCAGAGGGAAGAACATTCCAGGAGAGGGAACAGAAAGTACAAATGCCCTGAGGAGAAGCCAAGTCTGGGGCAGTCCAAAAATACTAGGGAGATCCATGTGGTGAGGGGCAGATGGAGGAGATGAACTTAAAGACGTAAGGTGGGGGATACAACCTTACCTTCCATAGTGAGGAAGTCCCTTCTTGTTTGGAGAGCCACCCCACTGTTGTGTGGTGCATAGACAGAACGCAAGGGCTGAAACAGGGACCAGTTAGGAGACTTTAACACTAGAGCTGACCCTTGAACAATGCAGGGGATTGGGGATGAGGCCACCCCATGTGGTCAAAAATCTGTGTATAACTCTTGACTCCCCCAGAATTTTAACTACCAATAGCCTATTGTTGACTGGAACCTTACCAATAATGTAACACTTGCTTAACATGTATCTCGCATGTTCCATGTCTTATATACTGTATTCTTAAGAAGAAAGTAAGCGAGAGGAAAGAAAATATTAAGAAAATCCTAAAAGAAAACACATTTACAGTACTGTACCGTGTTTGTTGAAAAAAATTCTCATGGATGTGGCCCCATGAAGTTCCAACCTGTGTTGTCCACAAGTCAACTGTAGTCTCAGTAAGAGTTCATGGTGACTTGGACCAACATGGTAGCAATGGAGTGGGAAGAAATGGTCAGAACCTGGATAGTCTGTGAAAGTAGAGATAAGAAGATTTTCTGGATGTCAGGTGTAATGGAGAAGAGTCAAGGATGAGCCAAAAAGAGTTAAGGATTTGGGTCTGAGCAGTTGGCAGGACTGGTGTTCACTGAGATATACAAGACTGTGAAAAAAAGCAGATTTGGTGGCAACAATCAGAAGTCCAAGGTAGGGCATGTTAAGATTGGAATGCCTTTTGGACATGAAAGTGGAGAAGTGGAAGAGACAATGGGATACATGGTCTGGAGTTTAGAGGAAAGGTCCAGGCCAGAGATATATCTCTGATAATCACCTGTATCTTGACCATGAGACTGCATGAGACCATGTGGCAGGTTAAGGGTAGGTTGAGAAGAGTTCCTAGCAACCATCTGAGCACTTGAACATTATAAGATCTCTGTGACGAGGAGGAATCAACACAGGAGGCAGAGAAGGAGGGCATCCGGGGGCATGGTGTCCCAGAAGACAAAAGAAGGGATTGCAAGGTGTCAAAAATGTTGACAGGTCAGATAATCATACCTCCTTCCTGATTTGCTGGATACAGTTTTGAAGTCCCACCTGTTATCCTGTCACAAGTATTAATGGTGTCTCTTTTCATCGTCAACATCCACGTTACAGTAAATTACAATAGGTTGTCACCCTACTAATCAGTTAAGTGAGAAATGAGCCATTGGGTTTAAGCACTTTGGAATAACCACAAGGTCATTGGTGACCTTGACAAGAGGATTGGGGTGGGTGGCATGGTGGAATGGGTTCACGAGAGAACAGGGGTAGGAAGTTTGGGAGACAGCATCATCAGCTCTTTAGAGGAGTTTTGCTGTGACAAGAAATAGAGTGGTGGCTGGAAGGGAAATGGGGTCAAGACAGGTTTTAGTTTTAACTTTCGTTCTTTTAATGTAAGAAAAATAACAGCTCATTTGTATGCTGATGGGGAAGATCCAGTAGAGAGGAAAATTGATGATGCAGGAGAGAGAGAAGACGTCTAGAGAAATGAGCGGGGCTGAGCTACGGTGCACAAGTAAGAGGGGGGCCTTCACAGGAGCAAAGAAGAGGACAGGTGTACTGGCTCAGGTGCAGGGCAATGGGAGGGGGGGTGGTTGGGATCTTGCAGATGTTCTTTTATACCCGATTTAATGCTTTTTGGTAAAGTAGAAAGCTTAAGTCATCTGTTGAGAAGAAGGATGGAGGCGTAGGTGTCGGGGGAGGGGAGTGAGGGCAGAGGAGAAGGTGCGGACAGACCCCTTGTCTAGGGGAGCCCAAGAGCATGGACAGGGAAACGTGGTGTGATGGCTGGGCTACAGCATCCTCTTGAGGATGGGGTGGTGAATTTCCACTGAGACCAGGCCACCTGGCAGGTGTTTTCCTCCAGCTACATTTAGCTGTGTGGGTGCAGGCCTTGAGGGGTAGAGAGCTGGATGTGCCCAGGACTTGTTTGAGAAAGTCCTGTAGGCTACAGAGACCGGGGAAATGAGGCTTTATGATAATTCACATTAATTGAAAAAAAAAAAAAAAGGTCAGTCTGTGTTAGCAGATGTGTTTTTTTTTAAAAAAAGCTCTTTTATTCATTAAAAATTTATTCTGTAAATCGATGTTTGGCTGGATCTGTTAAAACGAATACATAAAGCTGTATTTAATTAGCTACAATATTTACATTTCGACACTTAATGAGCTAACAGCTATTAAAAGAGTTTTTCTCTTAAGTAGATTGAAAATATTCCTGCAATTCTGCTTACCTTTTTTGCTGAATCATTGCTTCCATGGGGTGGCTTTTCAGCCAGTCAGGGCCCAGAAGGCCCTGGAATGGAGATTCCCTGGAAGCCAAAACCAGAGCCATCCAGGCAACATGTCCCCCAACGACATGACATGTGGGGTTGCACTCCAGGATAGAAGAATTCAGGAGAGAGTGCCACCTGGTAGTAAGCAAGTCTTTCTTGACCAGTTGTGCAAGGTTCAACCAAATTGTCCACTAATTAATTAGAATACGTCAAGTACAAATTAATGAGATTTAACCACATTTTCTGCTTGTTTTCATTTGCCTTTTTATCAGCATCATCCTTGGCCCATTTTTCTTTCTCAGTCCATCCCTATTTATCTCACTCGATTAGTTCTGTGGCTTTAAAATGGGATTTTTTTTCCCCTGTTTATAAAAGTAACAAGGACTCCATATAAAAATTTCAGAAAATACACAAAAGTAGAAAGGAGGGGAAACGAGCCTGCTATTCAAAGACAGCCACTAATAATATTTTGTCTCTCTTTTTAGCCTTGTTTCTCTTGAAAATTAATCTCTAATTATGAATCATTTCAAACATTCAGACAAGCACAGAAAATAATTAACAGGCAATCCAGATTAACAGATGTTAACATTTTACTATATTCGCCGTAGAGCACTCTGTTTTTTAAGAAATAAAATATAAATCCAGGTAAAGCTCATGTGTGTTTCTCGCCCCTGCTTCTCTCCCCAGAGGTAACTGCTGCCCTTGGCTATTGCCTACAGCTCACTCATCAGTGGCCTTCTAGGTTTAGGGTCCCAGTTTTGACAATGTGAGGAAACCCCAAGGGTTTGGTGGGCAAAGCTTCGGCCCAGCCCATGGAGATGGCCATCCCCACCCCTAAGACTCTATTGGAACAGCCAGCAGCCTCACCCACCTGCCTTTCTAGGGCATTTTTCAGCTGTATTACAAGATTTTGTGTTCTCCTTCAGACAATGTATAATAACCCAAAGCATGGAGTGTAAAATGGACTAGCTCATACAAATATTCAAATATATGCAACACGTTATACGAATGAAATTATTCCTAGGTTCAAATGGTGAAGTAGTTCAATTTGCTTTTTTAACATCAGATTCACACTCAGAGAAATACTGAGTGCCTATTATATGAAGAGAGACTGAGGACGCATACAACAGCTTTAGAACCCAAGGCCAGAGATTGACCATGCATCAGTATTTAAGGAGTATTGTTTCCAGGTCTCAAAAAAGTCGGATGAACTCTCTGGTATACAGCACTCCAGTAATGGTGATGGTGAGGTCCTGGGAGCACTTTGTTTCTCCCATGGCAAGAGAGAGAGAGAAGCACTCTGCCCCTCCTGCCTTTGTGGGGCTCAGTCCCACTGAGGTTGCTGAAAGTAGAAAGAGAGAACTCACCCACTTGTCTTTGAAAAGGAGATCATCCAATCTAAGAGGAAAGGATTCAGAATGACAGTTTGGTCAGCTGAGCTGGCCTCTTCTCATCTCCTTCCCTGCCAGTGCTGCTGAACAGCCCCCTGCAAATGCAGGAAGAGAGGGGCCAGAGGCTGGTTCTTGCCTGGCATGTGGTTTATTGATCTGGGCAACCCAACCTAATAATGTCAAGGAAGGTTTTCATGGGACTTCCGAAAGCAGTTCCTGCTAAACTGGGAAGTCTCCTTCATGTGGCTGGCAGTCAGCCCTCTGCCTTTGCCGTGGTCATTACCAGCATGAAGGACGTAGGAAGTGATATTGTGCCTGATGGAACTGGAGCAAAATAAGGGATCTTGGCAAAGGTGGAAAGGCAATGCTGTGAAGCAAGGCCAGTCTTTTCAATAAATGGTACCGGAATAATTAGATATCCACACATGGACACAATTTGGATCTGTACCTAGCCATGTAAAAAAATCAGCTCAAAATGGATCACCCCTAAATGTGAAACCTAAAACTATAAAACTCCTAGAAGAAATTATAGGAGAAAATTGATGTGATCTTGGGGTAGGCAACGATTTCTTCGATAGGACACCAAAAGCCTGATCCAAAAAAGAAAAACAGAAACCTGATAAATCAGATTTCATCAAAATTAGTTCAATTTTGCTCAGCCAGGTTAAGAGAATGAAAATGTCAGCTACAGACTTGGTGGGGGGCGGAATACTTGCCTATAATACATTCTACAAGGATTTGTATACAAAATATGTAAAGAACTCTCAAAACTCAATAGTAAGAAAACAATTCCATTTTTGAAAAAGGCAAAAGATTGGAACAGATATTTCACAATAAAGCATAGATAGATAGACAGTACAAATGCAGATTAACACCACAATGAGACACCATGACACACCTATTAGAAAAGCAGCAATAAAATGATAACAAGTGTGGGCGAGGATATAGAGGGGTTGGAACTCAGATATCGCATGTGGGGTTTATAAGATGGTATGACCACTTGGGAAAATAGTTTGGCAGTTTCTTAGAATGTGAAACATACACCTATCACAGGACCCATCCATTCTGCTCCCAGGTGTTTGCCCAAGAGACATGAAAACATATATGTGTGTATGTGAATGTTCATTACAGCTGTATTTGTAATAGCCAAAGTCTGGAAACCACCTAAATGTCCATGGACAGGTGAATGGATGAGCAAATTGAGGCATAGCCATGCAATAGAGTCCTACACAGCAATAGACAAAAAGAACCGTTGACAATTTAACAACAGGAATGAATCTCAAAATAATTATGCTCTGTGAAAGAAGCCAGACATAAGAAGCTAAACATAATATATGATTCCATTTATATACAATTTTAGAAAATGCTAACTAATTCATAGTGATAGAAAGCAGGTCAGGGACTGCCTGGGGATGGAGAAGAGGCAGGGAGGGCAAGTATGGAGGGATGGCCAAGGGACACAAAGAGACTTTGGGGAGGTGACTGATATGTTTACTCTATTGAATGTAGTCATGGTTGCATGAGTATATATACATGTTAACACTTACCAAATTGTGCACTTAAAATACATATCATTTAGTATATGTCGATTATCCTCAGTAAAGCTATTTTTTCAAAAGATGGACTCATACAAATAAAAGAAAGAATGGGAAAGGGAAAAAAAGGAGGGGATAGAAGGGAGGGAGGGAGGGAGGGAGGGAGGAAGGAAGGAAGGAAGGAAGGAAGGAAGGAAGGAAGGAAGGAAGGAAGGAAGGAAGGAAAGAAGGAAGGAAGGAAGGAAGGAAGAAAGATAAGCATGCTAACTGGATTGGGGTCATGTCTGCTATTGGAAACTTGGCAAAATGGCACAGAGGGACACTTTTAGATAAAAACACACTAAATAAATGATTGAATAAGCAAACAATTGTCTGGATGTACAAGAGTAGCCAAGACTGTTGTGCTAACAGATGGAGGATTTGGGGGACTAGGTAGGAAGAGCGAAAGGAAGATGTTTATGACTTTTAAGACAAAGCATCTATGGAACTGGATGAAAGGGAGAGAGAGAGAAGTTCAGGGTGGCCTCGGAAACTGTCACTCTACCAGTCTCATGTGTGACGCAGTGTGACCGAAGCCAAAAGGGGCAGGGTAATGGCAGAACTGGTCATTACAGGACGGAAATGGGAACCTCTGAGGAGTGAGCTCTGAAAGCCATAGCTCTTCCTGACCAAACCATGACCCTGGCATAGTCAAGGCTTTCTGATCCCATTAAACACTCGCTAGCTCTATGGGTGGGGCCGTAATCCTTCTAAAAGAAAAAGAAGATACACCACCACCATTCCCCTCCCCACTGGCAGAGCAGGAGGAAGTGGGCTCAGTGAAGAAAACATACCGTTGGTAGCATATTTCCGGGAAAAAATTCTGTTTTATTTAAAGATTTGTTTCTGTGAATTTAAGCATATATTCCTCAGGTGCTCTCAAATTAAAACAAAGAAAATGCTAATTCAGTTGCTAGAGGTTTTTGAAGGTGGCTCGTTATTTCTATTATTTCATTATTAGCTTGGATTTTTTTTTTCCTACTCCTTAAAATCTTTAAGCATAGCTTTTTAATTCATTTTCTGGGGTGTTTTTTCTGGCCCTTTATTTTCTAGATCAGTTTATATTTCAAACGTTACATCTATTCTTGGGCCATAAACACACTGTTTGGAATATTATCACTTTGTATCTTCTTTTGCTATTAATACAGCAAATTCTTCTTTCTCACCCCCCCCCCCGAATTATTTTGATTATAGGATAAGGATAGACTTTGTAAATGTCATTTTTTAAAAATTTTTTACAATATTTTCATTGTGGTAAAATATACATAGACATCAAATTTACCATCTTTACCATTTCTAAGTGTACAATTAAGTGCCATTAAATATATTCATACTGTTTTGTAACCATCACCACCCTCTACCCCCAGAACTCTTTCTCATCTTGTACAACTGAAACCCTATGCCCATGAAATACTAACTCCCCATTCTCCCTGCCTCCCAGCCCCTGGAAGCCACCATTCTACTTCCTGTCTCTGTGATTTTGACTGCCCTAAGTACCTCGTGAAGTGGAATCATACCATATATGTCTTTCTCTGACTAGCTTATTTCACTTAGCATAATGTCCTCAAGGTTTATCCACATTGTAGCAGGTGTCAGGATTTCCTTCCTTTCTAGGGATGAATAATATTCCATCGTACATATAATAGACCACCATTGGCTTATGCAGTCATCTTTCAGTGGACACTTGGGCAGCTTCCAATTTTTGGCTGTTATGAATAATGCTGCTATGAACATGGGTGTACATATATCTCTTCAAGTATCTGCTGTCAGTTCTCTTGGACATATGCTCAGAAGTGGAATTGCTGGGCCATATGGTAATTAAATTTTTAATTCTTTGAGGAACCACCACACTGGCGTTCACAGTGGCTGTACCACCTCTCAGTCTCACCAACAATGTCCAAGGGTTCCAATTTCTTCACATCCTTGTCAACACTTGTTGTTGCCTGGTATTTTTTGATAGCACCCATCCTATCAGGTTTGACGTGTTATCTCACTATAGTTTTGGTTTGCACTTACTTAATGATTAGGGATGGTAAGCATGTTTTCATGTGCTTATTGGCCATTTGTGTATCTTCTTAGGAGAAATGTCTATTCAAGTCCTTTGCCCATTTTTGAATAGGGTGGTTGTTTTTTTTGTTGTTGTTGTTATTGAGTCTTAAGAGTTCTTTTTTTTTTTTAAGATTTTATTTATTTATTTATTTGACAGAGAGAGACAGCTAGCAAGAGAGGGAACACAAGCAGGGGGAGTGGGAGAGGAAGAAGCAGGCTCCCAGCAGAGGAGCCAGATGTGGTGCTCGATCCCAGAATGCCAGGATCATGCCCTGAGCTGAAGGCAGACGCTTAACAACTGCGCCACCCAGGCGCCCCTAGTCTTAGGAGTTCTGTATAAATTCTAGATAACAATCCCTTATCAGATATATAATTTGCTAACATTTTCGCAAATGTTAGCGGGTTGCCTTTTTGCTCTGTTGACAGTGGCTTCTAATGCACAGAATTTAAAAATTTTTATGAAACCCAGTTTGCCACTTTTTCCTTTTGTTACCTGGGCCTTTGGTGTCATATGCAAGAAATCACTGCCAAATCCAGAATTACGAAAATTTTGTCCTGTTTTCTTCTAAGAATTATATTGTTTTAGGTCTTACATCCAAGTCTTTGATCCAGCTTGGGTTAATTTTTGTAGATAGTGCTAGGTACAGTTCCAACTTTACTTGTTTGCATGTGGATATCCAGTTTTCTCAATACCATTTGTTGAAAAGATTGTCCTTTTCCCATTGAGTGATCAGGGCACCCTTGTCAAAAATCATCCAGCCATATATGATAGGGTTTATTTCTGGGCTCTCTATTCTACTGCATTGGGCTGTACACCTGCCTTACTCTAGTACCACACTGTCCTGATTACTATAGCTTTGTAGTAGGTCTTAAAATCAAGACATGTGAATCTTCCAGTTTTATTGATTTTCCAATTTGTTTGGGCTATTCTGGGTCTCTTGAGATTCCATATGAATTTTATGATGGGTTTTTCTTTCTGAAAAAAAATGTCATTGGGATTTTGATGGGGATTACACTGAATATGTAGATCACTGGGTAATATTGACATTTTAGCAATATTAAGGCTTCTAATCCATGAATATTTACGGGATGTATTTACAGTTATCCATGTCTTCTTTAGTTTATTTCAGCAATGTTTTGTAGTTTTTATCATACAAATCTTTCACTTCAGTTAACTTACTTTCTAAGTATTTTGTTCTTTTTGATGCTAATGTAAATGGAATTAATTTTATAATTTCCTTTTCAGATTACTCATTGTTTGTGTACAGAAATGTAACTGATTTTTGCATGTTAACTTTGTATCCTGCTACTTTGCTGCATTCACCTATTCTAGCAATTTGTGTGTGTGTGAAGTCTTTAGGGTTTTCTATGTATAAGATCGTATCATTTGAAAACAAAGCGTTTCATTTATTCCTTTCCACTTGGATGCCTTTTTTTTTTTTTTTTTTTGGCCCAGTTGCTCTGTCTGGAACTTCTAGTATTATGTTAAATAGAAGTGGTGAGAGTGGACATCCTTGCCTTGTTCCTGATCTTAAAGAAAAGCTTTCAGTCTTTCACTCTTGAATTTGCTGTGGGTTTTTCATATACGGTTTTATTATGTTAAGGTAATTTCCCTCTGGGGCTCCTGCGTGGCTCAGTCCTTAAGCGTCTGCCTTCAGCTCAGGGCATGATCCCAGTATCCTGGGATCGAGCCCCATATCAGGCTTCCTGCTCTGCTGGGAGCCTGGTTCTTCCTCTCCCACTCCCCCTGTTTGTGTTCCCTCTCTCGCTGGCTGTCTCTCTCCATCAAATAAACAAATAAAATCTTTTTTTTTTTAAAGATAATTTCCTTCTATTCCTAGTTTTTTGGGGTTTTGTACTGTTTTTATCATGAAAATGTGTTCAATTTTGTCAAATCCTTTTTCCGCATCTTTTTTTCTGCATCAGCTGAGATGAACATGTATTTTTTTTCCTTCATTCTCTTAATGGTGTATTACATTGATCCATTTTCATATGTTGAACTATTCTTGCATTCCAGGAATATATCCCACTTGATCATGCTACATAATCTTTTAAAATATGCAACAGAATTCAGTTTGCTAGTATTTTCTTGAGGATTTTTGCATCAGTGTTCATAAGGGATATTGGTCTGTAGTTTTCTTATATTGTCTTTGTCTGGTTTGTTATCAGAGTAAGCCTGGACCCATAGAATGAGTTAGGAAGTGTTCCCTCTTCAGTTTTTTTGAGAAGTGTGAAAAGAATTGGCATTAGTTCTTCTTTAAATGTTTTGTGGAATTCTCCAATGAAGCCATCAAGTCCAGGTCTTTTGTTCTTTGTCAGATTTTTTTTAAAAAGATTTTATTTATTTATTTATTTGAGAGAGTGAGAGATTACAAGCAGGGGAAGGGGTAGAGGGAGAAACAGACTCCCCAGTGAGCAGGGAGCCCCATGTGGGACTCAATCCCTGGTCCCTGGGGTCATGACCTGAGCCAAAGGCAGACACTTAACCTACTAAGCCACCCAGGTGCCCTGTTTGTCAGCTTTTTGATTACTGACTCGATCTTCTTTCTAGTTATTGGTCTATTCAGATTTTCTATTTCTTTGTGATTTAGTCTTGGTAAATTTTGTGTTTCTAGATTTTTGTCCATCTCTTCTAGGTTATCCAATCTGTCAGTGTATAGTTGTTCATCATACTCTCTTATAAACCTTTTTATTTTATAGAATTGGTAGCAATGTCCTTGCTTTCATTCTGATTTTAGTAACTTGAGTCTTCTCTCTTTTCATAGTTTATCTAATTAACAGTTTGGCAATTTTGCTGATCCTTACACAGAACTAACTTTTGGCTTCAGTAATTTTCTCTATTATTTTTCTATTCTCTATTTCATTTATCTCTGCTGTAATCTATATTATTTCCTTCCTTCTGCTAACTTTGGATTTAGCTTGTTCTTTTTGAATTCCTTAAGTCATAAGATTTGGAATCTTTCTTATTCTTTAATGTAAGTGTTTATAGCTATGAACACCCCATTAACACCATTTTTGCTGTGTTGTGTAAGTTTTGGTATATTGTGTTTTTGTTTTCACTCACCTCTAGGTTTTTTTTCCCCCTTACTTTTCTTGTGATATCTTCTTTTACCCATTGGGAGTTTAAAAGTGTGTTTGTCACAATTGTTTATATTTTCCAATTTTCCTTTTGTTATTCATTTCTAACTTCATCCTGTTGTGGTCAGAAAAGATACTTTGTATAGTATCTATAAACACTTAATTTGTGGCCTAATGTATATCCTAGAAAATGTCTCATGCACTTGAGAAAAATGTATATGCATTGCTAGGTAGAATGTTCTGTATGTGTCTACCGGATTTAGTTGGTCTATTGTATTAAGTCCTCTATTTCCTTACTTATTTATTTTTGGTTGTTCTATCCATTATTTTAAGTAGAGTATTGAGGTCTCCAACTATTGTTGTAGAGCTATTTCATGTAAAGTCTTATAGAGCTATTATTATAAAGTCTATTTTGTCTGATATTAGGATAGCCACCTCTGTTATCCTTTGGTTATTATTTCCATTGAATATTTTTTCCAGCTTTTCACTTTTAATTTATTTGTGTCCTTGAATCTAAAGTGATTCTCTTACAGACAGTGCATAGTTGATAATATGTATTAATCCATTCTGCCAATCTCTGTCTTTTGATTGAAGGAGTTAATCCATTTACATTTAATGTAATTACTGATAAGGTGGGGCTTCTGTTATTTTGCTATTTGTTTTCTATATGCATTACAGATTTTTTTTTTTTGGTCTCTCATTTCCTGCATTACTGTCTTCTGTTTTGTTTAATGATTTTTTTTTAAAATGGGGAAATGTTTAAATTCCTTTCTCACTTTCTTTTTGTTGTATATTCTATAGCTATTTTTTTGTGGTAACCATGGGGATTACATTTAGCATCCTAAAATTATAATAATCTAATTTGAATGTATCACAGCTTAACTTCAATAATAAATAAAAACTCTACTCCTTTATAGCTATATCCCCATCCCTTCTACATGTTAATGTCACAAAAATTACATCTTTATACATTGTGGGCCTCAAAACATCAACTAATAATTCTTTCAAATTCATTAGTGTCTTAAATTATGTAGGAAACAAGATTTGGAGTCACAAATTAAACAATAATATTAGTTTTTAGACTAACAATTTTTAAAAATTTTCCTTAAATCGTGTAGAAAACAAAAAGCACAGTTACAGACCATTGTTAAAGGAAAACCAGCTTTTGTAATTGCTCATGTGTTTACCTTTATTTCAACCTTTATTTGTGCATGCAGCTTTGAATTAATCACCGTCTAGTGTCCTTTCATTTCATCTTGCAGGACTTTGTTGAGCATTTCTTCCATGGCAGGTCTGGTGGTAACAAATTCCTCAGGTTTTCTACAGTTGAAAATGTCTTAATTTCTCCCTTACTTTTGAAGGACAGTTTTTCCACATATAGGATTTTTGGTTGACAGGTTTTTTTTCTTCTAGCACTTTGAATATATCAGCCCACTGCCTCTGGCTTCAAACATTTCTGATGAGAAATCTGCTGATAATCTTATGGAGGATTCCTTGCATGTAATCATTCATTTTTCTTTTGCTGCTTTAAAGACTCTCTTTTTTTTCATTTGTTTTCAAAAGTGTGATTATAATGTGTCTGGGTGTGAGCCTCTTTGAGTTCATCTTATTGGAGTCTACAGAGCTCTTGGTTATTTATATTCATGTCTTTCATCAAATTTAGGACGTTTTCAGCCATTATTTCTCCAGATATTCTTTCTACCCCTTTCTCTGTCTTCCCTCTGGGACACCCCCAATGCATATATTGGTCCTTTTGGTGGTGCCTTACAGGTCCTATTGGCTCTGCTCATTGTTTCTTTAATCTTTTTTCTTTCTGTTCCTCAGTCTCAATAATTTACGTTGCCCTATTTACAAGTTCCCTGATTCTTCTGCATCCTCAAATCTGCCTTGAATCCCTCTAGTGAATTTTCAATTCAGTTGCTATACTTTTTCATAGCCAGGATTTCTTACTGGTTTCTTTCTAGGTTTTCAGTCTCTTTATTGATATTTTCATTTTGTACATACTTTTTTTTCTCTCCTTTCTCCACATCTTCCTTTATTTCTTTGAACATCTTTAAGGTGGTTTTTAAAAATCTTTGGCTAGTGTATCTACCATCACGTCTTATTTCAGGGACCATTTCTGTTGCTTTAATTTTTTACCTTTGAACGTCTCATACATTCCTTTTTCTTTGTATGCCTTGTGTTTTTTTGGTTGTTGAAAACTGGACATTTGACATGATAATTCAGATTACTCTGGAAATGAGTCTTCTGTTTCTGTACAGTTTGCTGTTTTTTAGTGGTTTTTATTGTTTTGTTTTTGTTTTTGTTTTGATTGTTGTAGGCTCTCTCTGTGCCATGGGTCAACCTCAGATATAAACTTAAGGTTGTCTCAGGTCTTTCCTGAGTCTGTGCCTTTCCCTGGACATACACAGTCACTTTCTAATTTTCCCTGCACATGTCATTATTTTTTTAATGTTGTAGTCCCTATTCCCTAGCTCCCAAAGAGAAAAAGAGAAAAATGAGGTTGGTCGGGGGGGAGAGCACCAGGCTATTTAAATCCCCTGGAAGTTACTTTAGCCAGAAGAAGAGGGCTTTGCAGCAAAGCGGGGAGGTACAACAACATAGAGCACCTGCCCCTTTGTCTGCACCATTATGATCAGAAGCAGCAATCAGGAGTCAGAGCACAGATCCCCAGTATTTGGAGGACAGAGTCCTTTTTGCCCAGCTGGCTCCTGCAAGTTTATGTTCAAGCTTCTTCAGGAATGTGTGCACAGCTGCCTGCCATGGAGCTGAGGGGGAGGCTGGGATGGGTGCTGCTCTTGTGCTAAGAGCTGAAAATGACTACAATTACCCACAATTTACCATCTAAGTCTTCCTCTAGAAGTTGCAAGCCTCTAACAGACTTTGGAGTTCCAATATAGTTATGTCAGTCAGATTCCTGGGACTTCCTAATCCACCATCTTCCCAGAATCCTCCCAGCATAAATGTTTTGAAAGCAAAAGTAAAGCAAAAAAAATTGGTACTAGATTTGAAGACAAAAAATTTAAACTTTTATATGTAAAAATACCATAAATTAAAATAAATAGTGAAAAGCAAGAAATGTCTATCATGTATTTATAATGTGTAAATAGATCTCATAAATCAACAACAGCTGAGTCAGAAAAGAGTTCAGGTATCTATAAATCTATAAGCATGACTTAGCATGGCTATGTTTGCTCTTGCAGTCCTGACAGAGCTGTCCAAACATAATGTAGATCTTTGATGGTTGAAAGAACGAAAGAACGCCAAACAAAAGAAAAAGAAGGGGAAGGGGAGGAGGAGGGAGAGGAAGAAGAGGAGGAAAATAAAAGAAAGGGAAAAAAGCACTAGGCAAAGTAGTTCCCATCTTTCCCACAACCCACCATCAAACAGGTGCAAATCCACACATGGTTTGAGTCCAATGGGCTAAAGTCCCTTTTACGTCTAAAGGTATTTTGACATATTTTGTGGTTTTATGTGGTTGTAAGTGGGATTTTTTTTCCTCATATTTTCTGATAGACTTCTTCTGATATATAGTATAGCTGTCGATTTTGTATGTTTATTTTCATCTCAGATCACACTCTCTTAGTTCACACAATGTTACCTTAGGTGCTTTTAGAATTTTCTAGTAGACAAATTATCTGCAATTAATGTAACTTTCTTCTTTTCCTAACATAATGATTTTTTTCTATTTTATGCTTTTACTATATTTGTTTGAAATTCCAGTGTAATATGAAGTTATTTTGAAGTTGAAAGGCATCCATTATTATCCCTAATTTTTAACTGGATCATCTCTAGGCTTTAACATCCAGTGAGATTGACAAGTGATTTCAGTTAGATAGTCTCAATCATGTTAAGGATTCTGTTCATTCCATTATTAACTTGTTAAAAGGTTTAAAAATTTGAAACAAATATTGCTTTTGATCAAATCTCTTTCTAGCATCTATCAATTAAACACATTTTTAACCTATACCATTTTTTAATAAGCATAATAAAATAAATAGCAAAAAGAGGGAAATCTCTGTAATATGTTATTAAGTATATATAATACAGTAGTACATATTACAAAGATAATACAAACTAGCAGTGTATTGCATAATACATATATATGCAATAAATATTTTAAAATTTGCCTAATATTAAATAATTTTTGCATTCCTCAGAAAACTTCTATTAACATAGTTTTAAGTTTTATTTGCTACTCTTTCCAAAATTGGTAATTTTTATTTGGACTTTTTTCACTTAAATAGAATGAGCATTGTGTCATGTCATTAAATAGTCTACAAAAGTAATTTGAAGTAAACTTCATATTGAATCTAACATATAAAAATAAAAGCGCACAAACCCTAACATATAGCTCAATGAATTTTCATAAACCACACACCTGACCACCCGAACAGCACCCAGATCAAAGAATGAAATTTTACCAGCACTCCAGATGTCCTAGAAGTGCCCCTCCTAGTCATGCAATGCCAAGGTTAACCATGTGTCAAAAGTTGGGGCGCCTCGGTGGCACAGCAGTTAAGCGTCTGCCTTTGGCTCAGGGCGTGATCCCGGCATTCTGGGATCGAGCCCCACATCAGGCTCCTCCGCTGGGAGCCTGCTTCTTCCTCTCCCACTCCCCCTGCTTGTGTTCCCTCTCTCGCTGGCTGTCTCTCTGTTAAATAAATAAATAAGATCTTTAAAATAAATAAATAAAATAAAATCTTTAAAACAAACAAAAAAAAACCCATGTGCCAAAAGTATGTTTTAATGGCTGCATAGTGAGTGAGAGGGAAGTGTTATAGCAAATGAAACCAGTGAGGCAGGGAAAAGTCAGATCAGGTAGGGCTCTGAGAACCACAGTGGATTAGTTTTCTATTGCTGCCTGACACATTGCCACAAGCTAAGTGGTTGCCAGTAATATAAACTGGTGTCTCCCAGTTCCCATTGGTCAGGAGTCAGGGCGTGGCTCAGCGGGAGCCTCTGCTCCGGGCGTCACCAGGTGTCAGCTGCATGGTGGTGCCCGTTTGGAGTTCAGGTTTGTCCAGGCTCATTCTGGTTTGTTCTCAAAATTTAGTTTCTTGTGAGCTACAGGTCTGATCTCCCTGTGTAGTTACTAGCTGCAAGCCAGGGGTCACTCTCAGCTCCTAGAGGCTGCCCAGGGTTCCTTGTCATGCAGACCACATGTCACAGCGTGGATATTTGTTTTTCCCAGGCCAGCAAGAAAAGCATATAGCTCACTGGTTTCACCTTTTATTTATTTATTTATTTATTTATTTATTTATTTATTTATTCATTCATTCATTCATTCATTCATTTAAAGTAGGCTCCATGCCCAGCATGGATCCCAATGCAGGGCTTGAACGCACGACTCTGAGATCAAGCCCTGAGCTGAAATCAAGAATCAGACGCTTAACCAACTGAACACCCAGGTACCCTTGGTGTCACCTTCTTTTAAAGGTCCCTGTGATTCAGTCAGGTCCTCCCAGTGTAATTTCCATTTTGATTAACTCAAAGTCAACTGAACCTAATCATGGGAGTGATGTCCCTCACCAAAGGGAAGGGGATCATAGAAGACTGTGGATCACTGGGGATAATCTGAGAATTCTACCCATCACCCAACGAAGAGAATTGTTTGTTTTTTTTTTTCTGTTTGCCATCAGAGGCTATTTGAAGGATCCTAATCATGGGATAGGAGATCTGATTTACATGTTAAATAAAACTAATGCCTACAGAGGATCCGTAAAGAATGAAGCTAACTGGGTGCTATGTGGAAGTGTAATCCGATTTTGGCTTCAGCAATTAGGAAAAAATGGTACCATTTTCTGAGGGCAAGAAGGACAGGGAGGTGAAAGTGTAGAGCTCAAGCTGGCAGAGGCTACATTCTAGATTCCTGCCCTAGTTAGGCATCCAGCAGAGTTCACAGCTGATGTGCCTACGTGGAGTTCAAGGGAGAGATCAGAGCTGGAGATGGGATTGAGAAGTTATCAGCTGGAGTAGAATGTCAGCTCTAGACACTTGACAAGAGACTAGGAGGGAAGCCCTGGAGAAGCCAGCAGATCACTGCTGATGCCACAGTTTCTTAAATTATATTTCTTATTCTTAAAATCAGGCACATCGACAGACTCCTGCCTGGAGTCTTCCCAAACTGACCCCAGTCTCCCCAGAAGTGACCCCATTGTTTTGCAGTATATTTTCCATGGCATCAACTTAGCAGGTTTTTTTTTTTTTGAGGCAAGTTCTGTACACATTGAGTTCATATCATTGGATGGGGCTTCTTTTCTGTCCATTTGATCAAACCTCCTACATGAATTTCTAGTTTTTAATAGTGTCTCATCATAGGCAACTCTAACGTGCTTGCCATGGCTGGGTTCTTTGATAGGCTGAACCAATGGAATTGTAAGTAACCAGAGTGCCTTACTTAGAAAAAACACTGAGCAAAATTTGGGAATTTGGATACTGGTCGAGATAACATACCCAAACATGTGAGCTTGTCAAGATTGCTTGAACCTTTCTGGCAATTACAGATCTAGAATATGGAATAGATTCATCTGTGTATTCTAGCTCAAATAGCATAAAGCCTCCAGCATGAGCTGATCCTTACCCAGCCCTACCCTTGATTGTTCAATGAGGACTAAGCTCACATCTAGAGCTGCTCATAGCAGGTGCCTTGCTGATTACAAGGGGCTAGTAGCTCCAGAAAGTTGGGCACATGATCTCTGTCCAGCCCAAAAAGGTCAGGGAAAGATCAGATGACCACATGTTAGACAAAGTTAGTGCTACCCTCTGAGAAACCAGGCATATTCCCCACACCAGGAGCTTCCAGGTGAAGATCCCCCAGTTCCTGCCTGTTCACATCTCTTAGGTTGCCAAGGATTTGCACCTAGTAGACCAGCAGCCCTGGAAGCCTCTAAGGAAACTGCCATTAGGGTGCCATTAGGGACCTGGAAAGGTCCGTATCAGGCTAAAGTGAAATCCCTGAGGCAGGAAACCCAATCAACATTTTGGGCCATTATCCTGGAACCTGGATTTGATAGCTTACAGAATCCTTCTGCGAGTGGGGCTCAAATCTGTCACCTGACTCTGTTAAATAATAGCTGAAGAGATTAAAAAGGAGATTTTATAAGGACAAGGAAGTTAAGTGAACAGAGCTTCAAACAAATCATGGACAGAGCGATTATGGGCACCTTGAAATCAGGGAAGATTTGGTGCCCACTGCAAGTAGAAATCCAAGAGATGTTTATGGTGTGACTGACTCGTTCTTGCAAATGCATCACACACACACACACACACACACACACACACACACACACACACACCAATTTGCTTCATACATTCTGGGATCCAGGGTTAACCACACGTCTCCATGCATTAGGAATTAGAGAAGACCTTGTGGGGATATGGGTAGGGAGTATCTGTTCTGTCTGACTCTTCTTGCCTTGTTTTGTCTCTGTGTATTTGATGCAAATGGTCCTCTTTGAAGATCCACATTGGACCAGGGGTTAATCTAATAATCTAGGCTGCCTTGAATTAGGTGTTTTCCATTATCCCTGTTGGTATACCAGTCACTTAGAGTTCTCTGTGAAGTCTTCCTCTGCTGTAAATGCCCCCTCAGCAAATGCTCCCTATATATTCAGTGAGGAGAGCACTGCAGACAGCTCATGCACTAACTGGCCTAGACGGAGGGCTTCCTGGAAGTGTCCTTTTATGTGCAGCCATTGCTGTGAAGACTTCCTCACTGCCTCTATTCCCTCACTTTCCACTACCTCTCCTGGCAATGGTAGGTGGCTTTAAAAGCTTGCAGCATAATGTTGACCTGGTGATCAATGTCTTGCCATTTTTTATGGCTTAGGCCATAACCATGGGTCTGTGTCATCCTGGGCTCAATGAGGGTGAACTACCAGCAGTGACCAGTCCATCCTACACTCATCCAATGCACTGATGGGGCAGTGCCAGGGGGCCAGAAGGGCAATATTAGATTTGGTTCTGGTTGAACATCCTTCACTGGTGCAGAAACTCTCAAGTTTTCAATGGGAAGAGGAACCAGATCAGACGAATTTAGGGCACACCCAGGTCTAAGAGTCAATGCTCAGTCTTAAATTCAGATAGGCAAGGGTCATGATGTACACTGGGAGTCAGAGATTGAAGTGGAAATCACAGTTCATAGGAGCCTCTGGAATAGCCCACAGCCTTCCTTTCAAACATGGCACTGAGTGATAGGGAGAGTGGGCTGAGGGTTGAGGGAGTGTCATTAGGTAAACAGGCAAAGGAAAAACTGTTCCCAAGGAGAGAAGCCCTGCCACTCGGAGCTCAGGGAGTCTCGTTCGGTTTAAATCTTCTGTAACATTTTTTATCATTGCCTTATTTCTTTGGCACCAGGATTCTGCAGCTCCCTGGCCTCCTTTCTTGATAACACGAATACAGAATGAGCAATGTTCCCATGAACACTGTGTGCTCTTTGGAGCCTCGGGACCATGAGGAGCTCAGCTACTACTTATTACTTATTATTTCCTTTTCTAATTATGGTTTTATAATTTCATCAGACATCTTGGTTAAAAATACCTTGGTCCTTGGCCCTAGAATGAATGAAAGTACAGAGCCCTTGCCTGTGTGGTCACTCACTGTCCCCTCCAGCCTCAGCCACTGGCCTGATGAAGTGAGCACGGGCAACTCTGTCAGCCCAGAGAGCAGGACAGACGAGAGAAAAGGAGTTGGTGAGACAGCCAGTTGGCTGGAGACAGGAATGAAGGAATGGACTGGTGCAAAGCTCCCCCTGATGATTTTCAAGGGGATCAATCCTTCGAAATGCCCCAGGCAGCAGCTCTCAGCCAGCACGGATGAGCAATAGGCCCAGACAGCACTTCCAGCCTCTGCATTTAACTTCCTTTGACTCACAGACTGAATTCCCACTTCACAAATTTCTTAGTGGTTCTTTATGTTGAATTCTAAACTCTGAGCAATATGGCGTTTGCTTTGATGGTGCTGGGGGCATGAAGACACATAATGAACATGTCTTTGAAATTTGAATATTTCATAGTCATATAAGATTACAGAGTATGGATACACCAAGATTTATTTAGCTGTTGCCCGTTTGTGACATTATTTAACTCCTTTCCTTTGTGCTAGTTATGAATAACTATAATAGATAGCTTTTACATAAATCTTTGTTTGAACTTGTTTTTTTTTAAAGAAGGCTGTTCCATTTAAATAACAGGATTTCTACACTTGAGCCTTGAGAAGTTTAGAGTCCACACCACACACACACACACACACACACACACACACACACACACACCATGATTCTGTCCAAAAGCAAGAACATGTTAATAATTTTTTATTTGAACATTAATGTATGTTCTTGGGAAAACAGATATAAAAATATAGAAAAGTGGAAAATAAAACAGTAAATAGTCTGGTCTATTTTTTCATTTTATTTTATTTTAAGATTTTATATATTTGAGAGAGAGAGAGAGAGTGCACCCACGAGTGGGGGGTGTAGAGGGAGAGGGAGAAGCAAGGCACCTCACTTAGGAGGGAGCCTGATGAGGGGCTCCATCCCAGCACCCTAGGATCATGACCTGAGCTGAAGGCAGATGCTTAACTGACTGAGCCACCCAGGTGCTCCTATTTTTTTCATTTTAGACTTTTTAACCTCCACATACAGATATCTGCATGTTCATATATGTAACTATTTTTTTATTCTAAAATGCCTTCAACTCTAAAATATACTATCCACGTGTAAAGAGCCTTTGGGGGGGGGGGTGATGTAACAATTCCGTAAGCATTGCATTAAATGTGTATGTCATCAGGATGCTTAAGGCCAGCCACAGAACTCAACTCTGGCTAACGTAAACTAATATAAACAAAAGAAATTTATGTTAAGAATTGACAGGAAGATGGGGAGGCAGGCTTGAGGACGTTATAGGAAGTAAGTGAGGCTGTATAGCGAGCACCAGAGTCCAAACCCCAGCACAGAACTCTTCCAGGAGGACTTTTGCTGGCATGCCTGGATTCCTAGTGCCGCTAGGTGCCGTGACCCTGCTGCCTGAAGTCACCTGGAATGTCCACGGTGGTTTCTTTGCAGCCCTGGTTCCAGACTGAAACCCCAGGGTGGTCTATCTGATTGGCCAAGCTCGGGTCACGTGCCCCAGTCCCAGTTGCATGGGAGGTTGGTGACATCTGTGGTTCTTGGGACTTTTTATGTGAGGTGGATGTCAAGTCCCAAGGCTTATAAGATAGAGGACTCTCCAAACACAGGAAGGAATTTTAGGTGTTGTATTAGGATTCTCCAGAAAAACAAAACCAGTAAGATGTATATACATATACACACACGCACACATATTACATATATACATTTTATATATGGAACATATATATATACACATTTCTATAATACATATTGTGTGTACATAAAATTAATAAATATAATTATTATTACTAATTATAATAACATAATAAATATATATTTGTGTACACACACACACATATAAAAGGGGACTTGTTACACAAATTGGTTCATAGAGTTATGGAAGTTGCACCGTCTTTCATCTGCAAGCTGGAGACCCAGGAAAGTCACTGATGTCATTCATAATTCAGTCTGAGTCCAAAGGCCCAAGAACCAAGAGCACTGGTGTCTGAGGACAGGAGAAGATGGATGTCCCAGTTCCATCATACAGCAACTTGCTCTTTCCCCACCTTTTTGTTCTATTCTGCCACTCAGCAAATTGGATGATACCAGCCTACAACAGTGAGGGTGATTTTCTTTACCCAGTCTTCCAATTCAAATGCTCATGTCTTCCAGAAGCACCCATAGAGACGCACCCAGAAATAAGGTAGGACCAGCTCTCTGGGCATCCCTCAGCTCGGTCAAGTTGACACCTAAAAGAAGTCAAGTTGCATCTTAAAACAAATGATCAGATTTCTACTAGAGTCGTTATTCTCCAACGGTAGCAAAGGAATCCCCTGAAGAGCTTCATAAAGTGTGGGTTCTTCATAAAGCTGCACCTCTTGAGACCGCGAGAGTCTAGTGTGAGACCTACACTCCCGCATTTGTAGGAAGTGCCCAGGTGATCCCGGTGCTACGGTTACAGACCACACTTTCAGCACTACTTTATATTTTTTTAAGATTTTTATTTACTGATTTGACAGAGAGAGAGAGCACACGCAGGGGGAGCTTCAGGCAGAGAGAGAGGGAGAAGCAGCTTTCCCGCTGAGCAGGGAGCCCCACATGGGGCTCGATCCCAGGACTTTGTGATCATGACCTGAGCTGAAGGCGGATGCTTAACCGACTGAGCCTCCCAGGCACCCCTTCGACACTACTTTAAAGCACGTATTTATTTTTAATTGCCCATGGCATACATCGATGCATGCAATTATATATCACTTTCTTCTTATTAGTACAAAGTTTGAGTTTCAACCATATTCACATTTGGTGTGAAGAGTGTTCTAAATCACTTTCAGCCATTGCAGTTCTTTATCAGAACCTCTGAACAACACACAGCTTGTTACAATATATACCCCTTGTCATGACCGCTTCAGCATTGTTTTGAATTACAGCATAATGTTGAGATGTATCAAAGAATTCTGAGATTTTGTGCTATTCATATGTAGTGACGCCACAGTTTCTTTTTCTTTCTTAATTAAATACTGTTTGGTTTCACATTAAATAGTTTCTTTTGATAGCCTGACAGGTATCACCCCCTGAGTGATAGACATTCACAACAAATGAATCAGCCACATAGGATCTCCAAGTTTGAAAATTTCTGTGATCTTTTGAGACTGATTCGGCAATGTCTGCTGCACTTAATTGTATTGTCTACGTGAAACTGCCAATCTTCATTGTTCAAAGTAACTTTTTTCTTGCTATGTGATTGTGTACTTTTTTTAATTATGAAAAAGTTTTTAAATAGGAAAAAGAACAAGACGTTTCCCACAAACACCATGGTAGGCACAATGTAAAACTAACAAACATCACCAACTTCCTGCATTTTCTTCTGACCATTTCTTTCCTCTTAAAATAAATAACATAGTACTGATATAGTTGCTACCCCTTTTGTGTGCCATTTTGATACCTCTCCCCTGCTGGCATTTTCAGAGGAAACCACAGTCGTGAGTTGGGGGTGTTTTCTGGAGATTACTTTTTAAGCAAAAATCAAGGACCTAAAGTTAAAATTCTACCATCTGCTTGGCTCCTACTCCATACCCGACACACACACACACACACACACACACACACACACACACACACAATCAAGTTGGGATGGTTTATATACCCAAAAGGCCAGAATTATTAAGAGTCCAGAGGAAAAACAGGAGAATATCTTTACAATCTAGAGATAGGCAAAGGGTTTCTGGACAGATCACAAAAATCACTAACCACAAAAAAATTGATACATTGAACTTAACAAAATTTAAAACTTCTGGTCTTTAACAAGAACCACTAAGGATATGAAATGGCAAGCCACAGATTAGGAAAAAAATATTTTCGATTCATCTATTTGAGAAAAGACTTGTAGGGCAGCCTATATTTTTTAAAAATGCTCAGACTGAATAATAAAAAGACGAACAATCCAATAAAGAATGTGCACAGTATTTGGCCACTTCACAAAATAAAATATACAAATGGCCAGTAAGCACAATAAATGTAAAGCTGTACAAAATTGTTTTGTCTCCGAAAAACCACAAGTTAAAACAACCATGAATTATCTACTTCTTCCCACAAAAGAGGCTGAAGTTTAAAAGACTGACAATACCAAATGTTGACAAGGGTGTAGAGTAAATGATTCACATACATTGCTGATAAAATGGAAAAAAATGGTACAACCACTTTGGAAAACTGTTTGGCTCTTTTATAGAGTTAAACATACACTTACCCAATGACCCAAGCTTTTCTTTCCCAAGTAATTTCCCAAGAGAAGTGAAAATGTAGGTCCGTGAAGTATTGTGTACAGGGTTGTTCATAGCAGCCTTAATCATCATAGTGGCAAACTGGAAACAACCTAATGTCCATCAAGGGGACACTGAATAAATAAACAAAATTGTAGCAAATATATACAATGACGTTTAGTTCGGTGATGAAATGGAGTGAATGAATCATGAGCTATCAACATGAATGACTCTTACAACGATTGTGTCTGCTCCTTAGGATTCTATAGGATTTATGCAGAACTTCTTAATAGACCCTTTATCTTATACGGTCCACAGGCTTTGCCTTCTGTCCCCACGTTGTGCAGGGTCATCAGAGCCATGGCTTGTGGCCATGGGGATTGGCAGAACCACTTAGGAAGAAAGCCAGCTCAGAGCGCTCCTTAATTTTCTGGATTCTTGCCTGCACTTAGAGTTTGAAGAACCCTGACTTTGCCAGTTCAGACACTTAGGTGGTTTTTGTGCCATCAGGTACAGAGCAGAATTAATCATATTTCTCAGTGTACAGCACAACGTGACCTCAGATCCTTACGAAAAACCTCCCTCTTATTTAATTTATTTCCTTTTCCCACTCCCATTTGCCTCCATCCCATTTTATTGTGCAAACTTCAGTGAAGTTTGTATTTTTGTTTTGAGTGCACGTACTTCTCACGGACGTAAAATATATTGTTTTTTCATTCATTTATCAAATGCTTACTGAACATACCCAGTATATGCCAGGCACTAGTCTAGGCACAGGGATACAACAGTAGTCAAAATTGACAATTTATTTCATTCTGTCCCTTTAATCTGTGCTTTTAAGAATTAACCATGCTGCTGTATGTGTATCTACCTCACTATGCTATGTACCTGCCAACCCTGGGAGTCTCGAGCTAGCTAATCACTATTATCACTTCAGTATGGATTCTTCTAGAATTTCTTCCATGCTTAATCCCAGGGAAAAATACCGTTTGTTCAATTTTTTTTTCTTTTTCCGTAAATACCATACTTGTTTAGCATTTTTTAAAATTTAGTTTTATTTATTTGTTTATTTATTTATTTATTTTTGAGAGCGAGAGAGAGAGCAAGTGCGCAAGTGGGGGGAGGTGCAGAAGGGGAGAGAGAGAGAGAGAGAGAGAGAGAGAGAGAATCTCAAGCAGGCTTCATGCTCAGTGCAGAGCCCTGAGATCATGACCTGAGCCAAAATCAAGAGTCTGATGCTTAACCAGCTGAGCCATCCAGGTGCCCCATAGCATTCTTGTTTTTAGTTCACTCAACAATTTGTCAGTATATTGAGCGATCAGACCTTTGAAACTATTGTGCAGTTTCCGTATTAAGGATATCATGTATTTTACTTGGCCATTTTCCTGTTGGTGAACACCGGATTCTGGTGTTTTTTTCCTTTTACAAAAATCCTGCAGGAAACGTGCCTGTTCTTGCCTCCATGTGCACACACCCAAGAGGGTTTCTCTAGGGGAGATCCAGGGAAGTCAAACTGGTATGTTACAGGCTTTGCACATTTTCAACTTTGATAGATATTGTCAAATCACCTTTAACAGTTGCTGTCCCAAAATAGAAGACCTTTGCTCACTACATTCTCTCCAACCTGCAATACTATCAAATGTTAAATTTTTTACCAACCGGATGGATTAAAAATAACATCTTATATATTTAATGTTCATTGCTTTGATTTCTAATAAGGTTGAACAGCTTTTCATGTATGGAGTGGTCACTCATATTTCCTCCTCGGATACTCATTTTCCTCTTGATTTACCCATCCTTTTCTATTTATAGTCCCTTCACATAGTCTGGAGACTAATCCCTTGCTGATTATGTTGCAAACATCTTTCACCATGCAGAGGTTTTAAATTTTCCCTTAGGTAAAGCTCTTTATCTTTTCCTTCGGGCTGTTGATTTTTGTCTTGTTTAAGGTGTTTATCTTAACATATATTTATAATGTATATATTTATATATTAATATATGTTAATATATTAATATGATAATTATTTTATATCATATGTATGTATTGTATTTGCTTCTGTTTAAGAATCTATGTGTATTTCATCTACCTGCAACTTATTTTTATAAATATCATAAGCATGTAACTTTTTTACATCCCAAATAGATAGGCTGTTGTCCCAACTCCACTGAATCCTTAACCTACGTGATTTGAAGTGCTACCTTCATACTAAATGCTTACATATAGCTGGTGTATTTCTGAACCCCATAATCTGTCCACTGATCTAGACTCTATTCTATTTATGTACAATACTATGTAGGTTTACGGCATATCTGGACATCTGGTAGTGCAAGTCTCTGCTCTTTTTTTTTTTTTTTTATCTTGGACGCTTCCAGGTTATTTTCTTTGTCGTGTACATTTTAGGATCAACTTAAGATTTCCCTGACAAATCTGGTTCGCATCCTGATTGGGATTGAATTGAATGGTTCATTAGTTTCATAATGGATATATTTAAAATAGCAAGTCTTTTCATCCATGGAGACACTCTGTTTCTCGGTTTATTAAAGATTTTTTATGGCCTTTATGGCTATTTTAATAGTTTCTTCTTAGATTCAATCCTAGGTACTTGAAATTTTTTTCTCTAATAAACTGCATCTGTTTTACCACTGTGTTTCCTAATGAGTTATCATCGATGATGGGAAAGTGTTGAGTTTTGTGTGCTGACACTGTATCTGGCTATCATGGAGTACTTTCTTATTCATTAAAATTTCTGTGAATCTGCTGACGTGTGTTTTGTTATGCTCCTGATGATGGCTTCTCTTCTGGTTTCTTCTTCAGCTATGCTATTAACTGACCTGCAATCCAGGGCCAGATTGTCATAATTTTCACCTCTGTTCTTTAGGTCTGCATTTCTGGTAAGCTTTCCAAGTTCATTTTCTATTACCTGAGTTGCAGTTTACACATCATTGGCCCTGCTCTTTATTACCTCTCCTGCTGTTTTTCCTATTATGTTTTTAGAATCCTTGAGTTTCTTTTACTTCTCTTGGTGAATTCCCTTTTGTTCTTAACTTAAAATTTTTTTTATCCCAGTCTTAAATCACAGCTTTTGGTTCATAGACAAAACTTTATGGTGTGCATGTGAATGTGTGTGTGTGTATGTGTGTATTTCACTAAGAACACAAAATAAATGCTTTGTGAGCTTTTTTCCTGTAAGGAACCTTCTGAGTGCTACACCTTTTCTCTACCTCTATGGCTACCTCTCTTTCTACTATGTAAGCATTTTCTTTACAATGCTTTTGGTGTTTTTCTTTTATTCCTGTTTATCCTTCAAAGAGGAAAGATCTAGCCTTGGTTGGTGATCTCAGGGCAGAGAATGGGTGGATTCTTCTTCATCTTCCTCTTTGGCCTTCTCTGTGTCAGCAAGATTCCAAAATCAGTTCTTGACCTGAAGAGACCACTCAGTTTCAAGATGGCTGCCGGCACCAAATTTGATTAGCAAAGCATAAATTTGGAGCTGTCCTGAGGAGGAGAACCCATCACCCTTTTCTGATTATGGGAGTATGGTTCATTTCTGACTGATCTGACACAGTTTGAGGTCCTTTCTTCACAAGAACAATATAAAGGAAGTGGAATTTCTGAAGTATCCCCCACCTAGGGTGTCTGTTCTTACCATCATTCTTCAAACTGACTTCACTTCTGTGATGGTTGATGTTATGTGTCAGCTTGGCTAGGCCACAGTGTGCTCAGATATTTGGTCTAATATTAATTCTGTGTGTGTCTATGAGGGTGTTTTTGGATGAGATTAACATTTGAATCAGTAGACTGAGTCAAGCAGACTGTCCTCCCTCATGTGGGTGGACCTCACCCGTTCAGTTAAAAGCCTGAATAGAACATAAAAGCTGAGTAAGAGAGAATTCCCCCTGCCTAACTGTTTTCTAACTGGGACATCATTTTCTGCCTGCCTTCAGACATGAATTGAAATATGAGCTCTTCCTAAATCTTGAGCCTTCAGACTGGAGCTCTCCCATCGGTTGTGCTAGATCTCCAGTTTGCCAGATCCCCTTGCGGATCTGGGGTCTTGTCAGCCATCTCCAAAAATGTATGGACCAGTTCCTTGCACTGAATTGTATAACCAATTCCTTATAATAGATAGGAGAGATATATGTATCTCCTGTTGGTTCTGTTTGTCTGGAGAACCCTCACTAATGCGACTTCTCAAGGAGCAGGGCTGGTGCCTTTCCAGCTCAGCAACAACTGAGCAGCATTGTTATTTTCATAACCATGGACAGGGCCTTGTTCTGGCTGTAACCTCAGCCTAGCATCTCCCAAGGGTCCTCTCATCTCTGTAAGAGAAGAGAATTGGAATTGCAAAAAGGATTCACCATTTGAGGAGTTTCAACTTCCCAAGTCCTTGACATAAGTACATGCCCAATGAGAAGGGTATTTGTCTTCTCAGGGTGATTCTTTGTCAGTACATCCCAAATGCCCCAGTAGTTGCTGGAGATCAGCTCTCCTCCTGTGTGGTTACTTACTGTGGTTACTCACAGTGATCAGAAGCAGGTGGGATCCAGGAGAGTGCCATGTAAACCCAGCAGGAAAACCCAGGGCAGCACCAGAAGTGATGAATCAGAATTTCCTGGATTCTGTGTGCTGCGTCCCACCACCAGCATCTCTCCATTTGTAACAAATTCTGCAGCACTGCTGATGAACCTCTGCATTAGGGTTCAGGACTAGAGAGCAAGGGCTAAAGCCAAAATAACATTAAGGAAACAGGAGCCTTGCACAAAGGTCAGGAAGCAGAGGGCAAGGTCAATGGAAGACCAGGACTTAGGCATGGACAGCACCAAGATGTCAAGAGTTTGTTTTCATTGAGGCCAGTCTCTAAAAGTGGAGATGGGGTGGGCTATATCAACACACAGGGCTGGGCCACACTTACAGAAAAATACAAGTGTGAAGGAAACCCTGCCCAGGCCCCTGCCTCGGTCATTTCTTTCTGGTGGGTAGAGTGTGTGTCAAATGGGAAGAGTGACAGAGTCTGTCAGTATGGATGTCCAAAATCAAATGTTCAGTTGACATAGGTTTTCGGACTTAGCTTGCTTTATCAGGAGACTGGAGCATAGTAAAACTAAATTAATAAGGCACATTACAGAGCTCAGATGGGAGGGAGGGTGTTGTCTCCTGTTTATCATGAGTGATGTTTCCAGTAAGCCATAGATCCTTAAGTTAAGGCAGAATTTACTATATGATGCTATTTCGTATTTATCGACAATGAATCCATTTCACCACCATTTCTTAGTTCAGGTTCCCTTCTGCCTTCCTCATTGAGTGTCGTGGTTCCCTCTGTCGCTCCAGTCCATTTCATATTAGTCCCTCCCTAGCATCTTAAAAATTTTAATTAGCTCTTTTGATATATTTTCTAAGAACTCTGGAGTCTGATTCATCAAAGTGATAACAAGAAGATATTTTGGGAATTTGTTCCAATTTAAATGACTAAATTATTTCTTCATTTGTTATTTATCTGCTTATGGGTATTCTAATGCCTGATACCAAATTTACACTTGAGAAGCCGGCTATCCACGAGCCAGCCTTTCCAGGGTGAGCAGAGCATAAACTTGGAACCCAGGTTGTGTCCTATAACACGACATTTTTGAGTCATTATAGAGGAGTCAGGTAAGACGCAATGAGAAGAAATTGGACCTAACTTCAAACCTTTTCCCTGCAAAGAGCGAATGTCAGCTGTGGGGATGGAAGGACATCGGATCAGGGAAGAGGTTGATCCCATCGTGAGGAATCCATCCCAAGCCTGGAGCTTCAGAAATAGAGCTTTTCCACCCCAGGAAAATCAGGCGTCCTCTCCCTTTTAACCCGCCTGACAAAGAAAGAAAAGACATCTCACCATGTGCTTCTTGTGCCAAAGTGACAGAAGTCTCCCACTTTACGGTCCATCTCTGTCAACACCAGAATGTCGAGCATGCCATCAGCTACATAGCTGCTGAGATCAATGCCCGGGGAACCTCCGCACTAGGGTCTCGTCTGCTGCCCTTACTCCCTGTACCCCTCCCCCGTCTGTTCCTCTCCCTGTAAATACCAATCCGCAAAATGAAGCACTCACTGAGGCCATCTGTCATGCAGGCTTCCATCACAGCACTAGAAGAACGAGGAGGCAGGGGAAGAAGGTAACGTTTATCGAGGGCCTGCTGGTGCAAGACAGTGAGCCAGGCATGTAACACGCCTCATGTCACAGCAGCCCCTGAGGCAAGCATAATGGCTTAGCTCCAGCATGTCCCCATTTTACAAACGAGCAAAGCAGGGCTTAGCTTCACCATGAAGAGCTTGGCTGAACTCTCTATCATAAATGAAAATGATATCCTACTTACATCACGTGTTACACAGGGGTGTCAGGCACTGTTTACTTAATCCCCGTGACCGTCCTACAGGGTCATTATCGTCCCCACTTTACAGATGCCAACACTGAGGAGCAGGGAGCTTAAGGAACTTGCCCTAAGTCCACAGGGCTGGGGAAAGTAGAGCTAAGCTTTGAATCCAGGAATTTTGGCAAAGAGTCTGCACTCTTAACCACTTAACAACACCAGCGTGTGTCTAGGGACAAGGCTGTACTGTCTTCTGTAACAAATGTTCACACAATAGTACGTGACAGAGCCAGAAATTGATCTCACTTGTGTCCTCCTACTGCATCAGATAATTAAGAGGTGGAAAAAGTCAAATTCAGGAAGGCCTGGTCACTCGAGAAGTGGGCTTTAGGTAGACAGGTAACTTGCTTTGGCTGTCCCCATTACCAGACCTGTCATCAGATTTTAGTTAATGATGACTGTACCCTCCCCAATTCTCCCCGAATCTTTGCAGGAGTCAGTTAATAAAGACTCTTTGGGGGGGGGTAGCCTCAGTGGCTCAGTTGGTTAAGCATCTGACTCTTGGGCTCAGGTCATGATCTCATGGGTTGTGAGATTGAGCCCCACATCGAGCCCCATGTCGGGCTCCTTGCTCAGCAGGGAGTCTGCTTGAGATTCTCTCCCTCTCCCACTGCCCTTCCCCCCTGCCACAGTCTCTCTCTCTCATAATAAATAAATAAATAAATCTTAAAAAAAAAAAAAGACTGGATTTAGAAATGCCAGATCCCCTAGTGACTCCAACAGTGAGTTAGTTCTCACTCCACCCAGAAAAGCCATATCAGAATCAGACTGATGTTTTCTTTCCTTTCCCTGCAAATTTTTCTGGAGCTAGACCTGTGGTCACCACTCCTTGGCAACATCATCAGCAACAAACAGAGATAGGGATTGCGAGGTTTTGCTCCCAGACCATGGCTGTGACACCAGAAAGCCCACTTGGTCCTGCCCAGGTAGACAGCAGCCAGGGCTGGACTCATCCAACCTTAGTTTTTGGCTTCTTGTGGAAGGAAGACAGTGTGCATGAGATGGAAATTGCATTTGACTGCCTG